>NC_134097.1:17723477-18323477 GCF_000715075.1 Nicotiana tabacum | reverse complement strand
TAGTGGACGAACTGTCTATGTATGCTAGTTAAAAAGACTAATGGTGTAGTAGCTCTGTTCAGTTAGTTCGTTATTATTTGATGATTATCATGTCTCAAAAAACATGTTAGCTGATTTAGACTATTCTTAAACATTCAACAGTTAGCTCATTAAACAAATAGCCCGTTTCGGAACTTGTAGGAATATTGTTTAGCTAGATACTATTGGTTAATTTCAGCATGTAAATGGTTTAGGATTAAAATTAGATTGCCAAGTTCTTTAATTTGGCAAACTGTGAGCATGTGTAGTATAATGTAACTAGGTAGTAACATGTGAATGAGATGGCCCAGGTCCAGTTTTGTACCATACACGTTGGGCCTGGGCCCGCGTTGGCAACAAACTGCTCTGATTGCTTCATTTTCAGATTTTACGAATCATATTCGGAACCCCACTATAATTAACTCGTAGGCATGCAAATAAAGTAGGACATTTTCTTCTTTCATTTTTAGAGACGTATGAAAAACGGAAAAATAGAAAAACATAGTTGCTTTAGGATATCCTTTTAAAACAAAAATGAGGCGTGCCTCGCCAAAATGCACAAGCTGCGGGGCCCTCTATACGTGTTTGTAAAGTCGCTTAGACTCCGGGACGGGCCGTTTAGCAAAATTTCACGGCCTTGCCCAAAATAACGATACGCTAGTCGCTTAGGGCGCGTCTTTAATAAGATTACTTCCCTAAGTATGAGTGTGTATTTATGCAACCCAAATCCAAATCTCAACGGAGTCGAAACGTATCTATGACCATGGGTACATTGATTGTGACGAGGTTTGAGATGCTTTTCACGACGTTGCAATTCTATTAAAAATAATAAAGGCGGTTTAAACTTAATAAAAGCACACAAGTTATAATATGTATTAAAATCTGATATTTAACCATTATAACAATTTAAGCGACCGTGCTAGAATCACGGGATCCGTGGGTGCCTAACACCTTCTCTCGGGTCAACAGAATTCCTTACTTAGAATTTCTGGTTCGCAGACTTCATTTGGAAAGTCGAAAATTTCCTCGATTTGGGATTCAAGATAAACCGATGACTTGGGACACCAAAAGCCAAATCTTTCCCAAGTGGTGACTCTGAAATAAATAAATAATCTCATTTTCGAATAATGTCACTTAAAATGGAAAAACTCCCTCACGCATTTATCCCTCGGGGTAGGTGCGCGAAAAGGAGGTGTGACACCTATGATATCAGTATTCACTATTCAAAATAGGATAATTGTCGTCATTACATAGAGTTTGGGGAAAAAAAGTAGTAATAAGGTTATACTACTAGTTATCAAATACTTAGTAAATATTTACTAAACAAAGATGAAAAATATAAGTGAGGAAAAAGTGAAACAAGTACTATAATATAAGAAAGGGGGTCGTGTAATGTGTTGTCAACTGAATTTATTCATTTAAGACTGAATAATTTATGACCAATATAATTTATTGTGATATACTTATAAATTTTTTTTTTTTAGAGCCAAGCAATATCTCGGAAAGTATTTATTTCAAATTTATTATTTAGTGTGCTTTGTTGGATTTTATCATAAGTGGGCAATTATTAATCCCGCATCAATGTGCTTTATTGTCTACTTTGATAAATATTGACTATCCCCACCACCTTTTTGAGTTGGATGTATTATTTCAACAATTGCTGCAGTTGCAAACACTGTTCTCAACTCAAGCTCTATATAAAATACTTAACATCGATAAAATATAAAATTATAAACCGCAAAGGGACAAATATATCCTTGCACTATTAAAAAAGGTTTAAACATATTATTCGTTATACTTTGGGTTCAATTCTATCTCGTGCCGTAATACTATTGGTTCAAATATACCCTCTTCTATTAAGTATGTCCAAGGTGAACATCCAATCCTATATGACACTGATATTTGATGAGGTGGATGTCACATGGCATGTAGGGTTGTGCACGGATGAGATCGGATTTAGCATATTTCAAATTCGAATTTCGGATTCTGAAAAGGGTAATCCGAATCCGATCCGAATTAACATTGGATCGGATCGGATTTTAAACTTTGGGTTGGATAATTTTTCGGATTGTCGGATCGGATTGTGACTCAGCGGAGTACTTGTTCGAAGTACATAAATAGATGTTGGCAATCATTCCTTGACAGACTTTGTATTATGAACTTTTTTTATCCGTATATCTTGAATCAAATGTCAATTTTACCAAACAAACCAAGTAGCTTCCTTGTCTAACTTTAAGCTATTTGACCTGCAATTTTACCCATAGCCTGCAATATATATATATATATATATATCTTGTCTTCCACGCAGGGGAAGTTAATCATTTTTCAAACACAGGGAAGGGTGTAGTTATTCAACATAAGATTCTAAGTTACTGGAGTATGTCGACTTTTTTCTGAGTTGAGTTCATGCTTTTCAGGTCAACTTCAACCCTGTCACTATCAACTCGATCAAGAAAACACTTACAACTATATACAGAAAGGAGCAGCGTGAAGTTAGTGCTGATACGATTGAGCTAATAGCAAAATCAAGTGGAGGTGACATGAGACATGCAATTACTTCTCTGCAATATCTCTATCTTAACCCACATAGAAGGCCTATTCTACCTTTAAAAGAAAGACCGGACAATAGCTGGATGATGCGTTTTCTTTGCCATTTGGAAAATACGAAGACTTCGAGTCTCGAGAAGACTGAGATAGTGAGCTCTGAAGAGAGGCGGAAGAGAGAGACTAGAGAGGACTGAAGATCGATATAACCTAGGGTTAGTCTGATAAAATGAATATAAGGTTACTTAATCCTAAAATTTTAGGGTAGTATTTATATATATGCCATATAATTTCGGATTTCGGATCGGATCGGATTAAAATCATGTCAATCCGAATCCAATCCGAAAATCTGAAATTTTATAAAACATAATCCATATCCAATCCGAAAATTCGAAATAGAGTGGATCGGATCGGATTTCGGATATCCGATCCAAATGCACAGGCCTAATGACATGCCACCTCAGCGCCCATAATCCATATATAAAAGACTACAATTTGAAATACAATATTTTTTATGGTAGCGGTAATGGTGGCAATAATAATTTGGGGGAAAGAAATTTTAGTGGTGAAAAAAAAATATGAGGGATAAAATGGGTTAGGGGCACTGAGGTGGCAATCCATGTGGCATCCGTCTCATCAAATACCAGATCCACATATGATTGAATGTCCACTTTGAACAAATTTAATGGAAAAGGGGTATATTTGAACCAATAGTATAAGGCAGAATAGCCTAAATGGCACCTGTATTTCACCCACCTTGTCATGCCGGTCCCCAAAGTTACACATTTGCCAACTGAACACTTATAGTCATTCAAAACGTGAATAATAAACGCTTATCCAAGGAGGCTGCCAGTGTGTGTATGACAATCGCCTACATATAGGACGCCACGTCAATAAAATAAAACCACGTAGGCTCCAACTCACATCTGATGGCCAAATAGGATAAAAAAAATCGACAAATGATTATTTACCCCCCCCCCCCCAAACCCACATTTTCCCTCATTTTACAATTACCCCGCTTAATTAGGGCTTAGATAGTATCGAACAACAGTGGGTCTCTCATTTCTTCTCCGTCATTGTTGCCGGGATTTTCATCTGTACAGTTGTTATCGAAGTTTGTGGGGTAAGTTTCTTCATTTGTTCTTCATATTTTGTCTTTATTGTTCTTCATTTCCCTCAATTTATGGGGCTTTTGCTCTGTTTAGGGTTTTTTAGGGGAAGGGCTGGGTTAGAACGTAATTGTTGTTTAATCTCCCTTAATATATGTGGCTTTTGTTGTGTTTTGTTACATGTTAGAGTGAAAGCCCTTTTTAATATGGTGTCATACATGTAATGACATATTTGGTTATTCCGTTTAGTATTTTGGGTTTTTGTTTTCAAATCAGAATTTCATCCTAGTGTCTCGAATTTTTGTTGGGTCTCTTTCTTGTTAGTGGTCCACCATAGTATTTTCTAAATATTATAGACATTGTGGGGACGAAAAAGGAATCTTGGATGCTTTTTTACTTTAAAAATCTGTCTTTTTTGTTTGTTTGTTTATGGTTTGTGTAAAGGTGCAACTTTTGATAACAAAGAGTCATTGATAACTGTTTTTTTTGTTACTTTGTAGGTATGAAAAGAAAATGACTTCAACCCTAGTTAACCTACAAATCCACCACAGTGGTAATTTTGTATCCGACCCTGACCTAAGATATGCAAATGGACTAACTTGTCCTCAATTAGCAGTTGATGTTGATGAGTTACATATTATGTTGTTTCACAAGTTTGCTAGAGACTTAGGAGTTTTAGAAGTTGATTTGTTTGGATGCAAAGTTAACAAAATGGGTGGCTATTACATTTTAAAAACAGATGCTGGTGTGTTAAAATTTCTTAATACATTGAAAGGTGGTGACTTTGTTGATGTTTGTATTGTCCAGAAAATTAGTGAGCCTATTCTTGTTAAGGACATAACTTAACTAGACCTCACTATACAAACAGATGGGCATGATAGTGGGTTAAATGCTAGGGCTGATATGTCACCTCCTAGGACAGAAAATGACAAAGATAAGAGTAAGGGGCAGATATAAATGAAGAGATAGAAGAATCAGATGAAGGTGAAGGTAATAACTTCTCTTCCTATCACCTTAACATCGCAGTCCCACGGTAGTCCCAGCTACCAAAAACTTCCCGAACTACATTGACCTGATTCCTGTTTAGCCCAGGATATGTAGGAAACCTTTGAAGCAAAGGTTCGGTCAAATCTTTTTCAAAAAAAAAATGCTTCACACGGAGTACTCGGATGGGCAAAAATCGCTCGCTTTATCTTTGCACGAAAACCCTTCGTGTCTTCGGGCAAAGAGGGGCAGCTGTAAGCACGTGATTTTTGCCCAATATGAGAATTACTCCCAAAAAATTCAAAAATAAAATGATTTTTCTTTGGTGTGCAATTTTGTGATATTTTGTGATATTTTGAAGAATTATTTGTATTTGTCTGTGCGTGTTTATTCGCTAAATTAATAAAAAAATACAAAAATATGTCGCATTTTGCATGTAGGATTTAATTCTACAATTGTTAGTAATTAAAATTGTTTTACAAAAATTAAAAATTACAAAAATAGGCATCGTTTGCATTTTTAGCATTTAATGTCCAAATATACAATTTTATGCTTAATTAATACTTAATTGTGCGTTAATTGTTATTGGGAGTTAATTTGCGCCTTTATAACTTAATTTAGTTCTTAATAATAGTTTAAGTATTTTTATAATTTAGTTTTTTAGAAAAATAAAAGAAGAAAAGAGAGCGAAAATATAAAGAAAGTCGGAATTGGGCCTCTTCTTCAATTTCAAGCTATAGGCCCAAAAAATGGCCCAATCTTCCCTACGACCCAGTCCATTTCGAACTGGGTCGACCCAGTCCATAACCCAAAAGACCCAAACTCCTTTGTCTTACATTTTACAACACAAAACAAAAGAAAAAAGAAGAAAAAACCCTAAAAACTAAGGAAAGCCATCCGCCCCCTCCCCTTGTCTTCTTCTTCTCCATCTCCAAAATAGTGAGCTGCCATGGCTACCCAGATGCCGCCCCCCTTCGTCGAACACCATCCAAGCACCGTCCAAACACCACCAAACGACACAACCTCTTTCGCGACCCCAACCCTATCCGCCATTGATGAAGCTCGTCGAGCTCAAGCTCGTTGAGCTCGACGTCTATGTCGTTGTTGCTTCTGTCTCAACCAAACGAACATAGCCTCGATGAGTCAGCGTTGTTCGAAGCTCCCATCGCCGCTGCTCGTCACGACCAAGCTCGCACGCTGCCATCGGGAGCAGTCCATTCCGCCATGGACGTCGTCGACAGTTGCTGCTGCTCGCTGCTTCGGACTGCTGCTGCTTCTTGACGTCGTGTTGCTGCTCGCCGCTTCGTACTGTTGTTGACGACACAAGGTAGTCCGGTTAAAGTCCGGCAAAGGTCGAGGGCTTTTCGTCAAGTGAAGATCCTGTACGTCGTGAGTTCATCGTCAAGTTCGTTGTTTGTTTGGTCGTTGTTCGTCTTTCGATCCGGTTAGTAGTTTTTGAGTTTTATTTTGTCCATATTTTGTTTTGATATTTTCGAATCTAAAATCAACAAATGTTTGTTTTGTTTATCGTTTGAATTAATTTTTAGTTCATGTTCATGTGTTATTTGTTAAATCAATTTTCAGATTTTAAAATGGAAGTTTAATTAGTTGTTTTCATGTTTATTTCATGTTTGTTATATTGTTTAAGTAAGAATTTGTTAGTTTGATGTTTGTTAGATTCAAATTGAAATTTAATTAATTGTTTCTTCAATTTGTTTCATGTGTTTATGTATTGTTAGAAATTGTTAATATTGTTAAGTTCAAGTTTAAGTTCATAATTGTTTCTTCGTCGATCTTGTTATTTGTTTAAAGAATTTAGTTGTGTTAGAGAAATATGTTGGTTTAATCGTTTAAATCCATCATGTTTGTGTTAAAATAGATTCATTCATGTTCATACTTTGTTTGGATGATCTTGAATCCGAATTTTGTATAGTTTGATTTCTTGTTTACCATTTATGATTATTGCTTGAATTGTTCTCATAATCTTGTTTAAAGTTTAATATAAGAATTGTTTGTTGTAATGTTGTTAGAGTTGATGTTAAGTTCAATATGATTGAATTTAGAAATCTTCATACTTTGTTTGTTGTTGTTGTTGAATCCGAAAATAGGATTGTTTGTTGCTAAAATATTGTTCAATCAAATTTTAGTTGTTCTTTGTTGTTCAATTCGTGTTCATGTGATTTGTTGTTGAAATGTTGTTAAAATCGTGTTCATGTGATATTGTTGTTATGATGTTCATCCATGTTCATATTGTTGTTTGAACATTGTTAGAAATTGATCATATTGTCTATATTTTGGTTAAGTTTGATTAATTGATGTGTTATAGCTGACGGGTAGTTTGGTAAATTCGTAGTACGTTCAGGGGTAGTTTGGTAATTTCAGTAAGGTCGGAGGGGGTAGTTTAGGAATTGTACATTTTGAAATTGTTTATTTGAAGCATGGGGGACAAAATGAAATGGGGTGGGTTGTGATATGATTATTTAATATAAAGGGGGGACAAGATTTAATTTAAAGGGGAATCTTGCATTATTTTAAATAAAGCATGGGGGACAAAATATAATGGGGTGGTGTGATATGTTTATTTAATGTAATGGGGATGAGTGGAAAGATAATGGGTTGGGTAGAGAAAAAGTATTGATTTAATTGATTAAAAGATTTATGGGATGGGTTATAAGAAGAAGTCTTGAACACAAGACATAGAGACAATACGGAGAGAACAGAAATAGAGAAAAGATACGAGAAAAAATACACACACAGATAGAGAAAAAAAACGGACAGAGAATAGAAGAGAGAAAAATTCCGAAAAATATTTAAGCTTTCAAAATAAAAATAAAAGCTAAAAAATCTACTGCTTTCTTTCTTTGTTTGAAATTAGTATTAATGGTTGTTGTTTCATTTAAAGCTTAAAGCTTTTGTTTTTGGGATTACTACTCCACCGGTCTGTACTGGGTTGTTACTGTTGCTGGGCAGTTGTTGATGTTGTACTGTTATTACTGCCGCTGATTCTCATCTTCATTTTCTTGCTTCCAATATCAGGTACATATCTGTAAATTCATGTCATGAAAAGCTTCAACATGGCAAGTAAATGAAGTTTGTAATTATAAGGATGTCTTCTACTCATTTAAATTTTATTAGTTTCAGTTTCAGTTTTGTTTTAGTTGGTTAATATAGTATTATACTTGACATGATAAATTGTTAACTAATTAACCTTCTGGAGTAGTAAATTCCACGATAATCTTATATGTTTTGAGGACTAGTGATGATATTTACTGTTTGAATTGTTGAGATAGGGAACATTGCAGAAAATTGGCCATTAATTAAATCATGTGATATTGTTAGCTAAGTAAAGAATAGTACGGAAATACCCAGAAATTACATTACTAGCTTATTTTGTCAAATATCCAATTTTTTTTAAGGCTAGATGATATCGTCTTATTAAATCAATTGGTAGATTAGTTCTCTTTCTTAATAACAAATGGCATAGTTATTTTAGGAACGCGATCAACTCATTTCTTTTAATGTATGAAATAATGTCGATGATTTTTTACAAAATATAGAGTTAGTGTTTTTAAATATTCGTGTAGGCAGAGAATAAGAATTGGTTTATTTATCTCAAACTCAATCTTCGTAATCAAAAATTAACTAAATAATTATAACTTTGGACTAAAAACAAGTATATGAAAAGGATATGGGATTTATAAGCACGAATTGCAACATTTTATGTCAAGGATATGTAGAAATAGAGTTCGCATTAAATATAACAATGAAAATTCTTCAGAAACTATTAATTTGTCTATCAAGTTAATTCTTTTTCCAGTTTTATATGCGATTCGATTTTTTGATATATTAATGTTGTATCCACGATAAAAATGGTAGTATTTTTAGTTACATGTTGTTTGTTTCTTTTTCATATCATTAATTCTTTAAAGTTTGAATAGTTTTGATGTATATAATTCATACGCGTAAAATAAGACTTGTAGCAACGCCTAATAAATTTTGAGTTCTTTGTCAAAGAAATTTGTTGGCATCCCAATCGGTGATTCTCCATGACTCTTACATTTAAAAATAGATGGATGCAATAAACATTTGTAGAGAATTTATATTACTGTCAAGAATATTTGCATAATTAAGGATGCGTTTGCGTGACTTGATTATACTTCTAAAGGCAATTCGGATTATGTGTTCGCGCAATTTCGAGCAAATTTTTATTAAAAAGAGATTCGTCGGGGAATATTAAATTAATTTTATAAAACCCGAGATGTGTGGTTCACTATTTAAGAAAGGCGAATGTTCTTAATTTTATTTTTAAACACAATTTCGAAAAAAAATGATTATTTTTATAATAAATATATTATCAATATCATTGTGTACACGTACGCGTGACACGATTTCTCACGTAAAAAAATATAATATATAAAACGAATACACGTACGCGTGATTCGATTCGAAGAAGGGTCTTTAATTATAAACAATCTAAACAGAAGCGGTAACAAAATCATGCAATAAAAATGTAAAATCGAGATAATTAAGCCAAGAATAAAAATAGTTAAGCGACCGTGCTAGAACCACGGAATTCGGAAATGCCTAACACCTTCTTCCGGATTAACAGAATTCCTTACTCAGGATTTCTGGTTCGCAGAATAATAAACAGAGTCATATTCTCCTCGATTCAAGGATTAAAATTGGTGACTTGGGACGCCTTAAAATTCCCAAGTGGCGACTCTGAAACAAACAAACAAATCCCGTTTCGACTGTCCTTCAATTGGAGAAAACTCCCTACGCACCCTCGCGGGCGCGGAAAAGGAAGTGCGACAGCTCTGGCGACTCTGCTGGGGATAACACCCAGAACCACTGGTTCAGGGTTTAAGAATTCGAGCTTAAAATAACTGTTATAGTTGGCTTTATTTATTATCTGATTTTTTTATATATGCCCAATGTGCTAAATGACACTTTTACCGCTTTAATATTATTTGAATTATGAATATATACAACTGCTACGAAACCCCCTTCTTTTTGAGTCTTCTAAATTTATGGTGCACACGTGCGCGTGGCCCACCTTTCTGTTAAAGTCATACCAAATAAGACGAAGTTGGGACAAGTAACTAGGCCGGGTAGACTTTCGTGCTCCCGGTACGTTGCCCCCGCTTCGGCTCAAACTGTCCATTTGGGTAAGCCAGGGCTAGATCAATATGCCTCAGGTTTTTTCACTTAGAATAACTCAGCTTCATGCCGGATCCCTAGTAGGAGCGATTGTTTGCATCACGTGCATTTGACTTTGGAGACTCAACACAGGGGTTGGGTCTGTCTAGGACAGGTGTACCAAAAAAAATGACCATCCTGATGCATCTTACTTGCTGCTACTTGCGCATTTATTTGATCCGGATTTGTGTGTTGACTGACTTTTGAATATCATGAATAATATTTTAAAATTGAAAAAAAGAAATAGCGGTTAGGGAATTGACTGTTTATTTTTGAAAAAAAAAACCAATGCCCAAATACTGTCAAAACTCTGCCGAAATTTTGAGAAAATGAAAAAAAAATGTTTTATTAGTTTGTTTTATTAAAACCAAAGAAAAAATAGAAAGAAAAAAAAATCGTTGTTCTGTCTTATTTTTCAAAAAAATAAAAAATAAATATATATTTTGTCTTATTTTTCAAAAAAATAAAAAATAAATATATATATATATAAAGGAAAATAGTTTGTCTTCCCCTGAAAATGACAATGAAAAAGAGTCTTACTTTTAAAATAGTTTTTATTTTATTCGTTTCTGAAAAATTCAAAATAATAAAATAAAAAGAGTCGCGTTGAAAGTGGTTTTATTATTTGTTGCAAATATATATATATATATATATATATATATATATATATATATATATATTTGTTGCAAATATATATATATATCCAAAAAGTTTTTCTTTATTTCCAAAAAATGTATATATATCTTTATTTGTTGCAAAAATATTTGTCCTGCCCAAAAAGTATGGAAAAGTTTTTTTTAGACTCCCAATTTTCAACACAAAAAAAAATCCAAAAATATTTTCCATTATTGACTTCTTTAGAAAGTCTTTTTAATTATTAAAAAAATATATATATTATAAAATAAAACAAATTCGAAAATATTTTCCTTCTTCTTTAAAAATTGAAAAGAAAATTCAAAATTCAAGAAATATTTTTTTAGAAAGCATTTCTTTTATTAAAGGTAAAATTCCAAAAAAAAAATATATATATTTATATATATATATATATATATATATATATATTTTCTTTCTTCTTTAGAATAAGAGAAAACAAATGAAAATTCAAACAAAAAAAAAATATCTTCATTTTACTTTTGAAATTCTCAAAGTTCGAATCAAAAGAAAAGGAATTCTTAGAAGTCTTTCTTTCAAAAAGAAAATCAATCAAAAATCCAAAAAAAAATAATATATATATATATATATATATATATATATATATATATATATATATATATAAAAATATATATACTTCATTTCTTCTTTTAAAGAAGTTCTTTTACAAATTAAAAAAAAATAATTTAAAATTAGTTTATTTACTTTATTCATGACCTGCCCGAACTACGCGGGTTTGATTCTCACCGGATGTGAGATACGTAGGCAACCCTCATCGGGTCCAACCCCCATTTTTGCTAAAATAGCCAAAAACCAATAAATAAATAAAAAACATGTCAAAATTTTAATTTTTTTTTCATAAATAAGTCGGGCAGTGTCCAGCCTCCACTTTTTGCTAAAACAAAATAGCCAAAAAACAAATATGTCAAATTTTAAGAGTCATAAAGGAGTCGGGTGACGTTGTTTTATCAAGACATAGCCGAATGTTCCCGAATGGGACGCCAGAAGGCCGACTTTGCATAAACAACCACCTTTTGGGTCATGTTTATGATTTTGGTCTAGTTGACTCACACAGCCTTAAAAATCTTCGTCCCCGAGGAGCTGAAGGGCCGTGTTTGCAACACCAGGTTTTTATTGTAATTTGAAAAAAAATAAAAATAAATAGTCGGCGGTCAGGTGAATACCGTTTGAATTTTGTCATAATAAGTCGAGCCAGCTTCGGCCGCGTCTTAAACCGTTCTTGCCGAAATAGCCTCAGAGTATCTTTCAGTTGTCGAAAGGCTATTTTCGTAAAAGAACGGACAAGTGTGTAAAGTGTCATAAAATAATCCTCTCCGGCCTCAAAATTTGGACGGGGCCACATTTGCAAAAATAACCGTTTGGTTGCATTTGTCAAACGGAGAAAGGAAGCTGGCCGTTTGTTTTGGAGTTTGTAAAACTTTTGATTATAATATGTGGGTCGTTTGATTTTCAAGTTTGTAGGTCATTTTTAAACCTTTGAAACCCAATATGAAAATTGCAAAAAAAAATGATTAGTATTGCTTATCTTTTATTGGTCCGAACTACGCAAGGTCTGATTCATGCGGGGTCATGATACGTAGGCAATCTCCATAAGATTCGACCACCACTGAAAAAGAAAAAAAAAGGGAAGAAAGAAAAATAAAGGAAAGCGCAAGTGCATCGTATTTCTGATAGAACAGTTTAATTGCTTAGGTGCATTGCATCTCTAATATATGATTATCTGTCAAATGCCCTGACACTAACATGATGGCTTCCCTTTGCTGTGTTCATATATAGAAAAGTGGTTGGTTGTGGTAACTCCTCCCCGCAAAGCAAATGACACAGAACCTCAGAACAGGGTGGGTCGGTACTGATGACCGACAACAATTGGTCGAACAGAACAACGGGTTGGTAGAAGAAGTGAAAATGCTGAGACAACATGTGGCAGACATGTATCAAGCATGGATAACTGGGAAAGCACCACCCCCACCACCGCCAAGCTTTTCAAACTCTGGCATTACCCATCCCCCATACTCTCCATCCCAACCCACTTATGACAGCTTTCCTAGCTACCCGAGTAACTCCATCACTCGTCCACGCTACTCCCCTCCCCAATGCTACTTCTCTCCACGAGGTTCCCAAAGATGGGCTTCACTTTCCAAATACCCAGCTCCACAGAAGGCCTATCCACCCTCACAAGCCCACCGGAAGCCCCCTGGATCAGGTTTCCGGCCCAATCAAGCATTTAGGAACGAAAGGTTGCTGAAGCGAGGAAAGGCTCTCACCCCTATCGGAGTATCTTATGCAAGTCTGTTTGAAAGGCTAAAGCATGCTGGCTTGATTGAGCCACTCCCCGCATATACTCCAGATCCACATGCAAGAAACTTTGATCCGGCAGCACAATGCGCGTACCACTCCAATGTCATAGGGCACAACATTGAGAGTTGTCGTAATTTGAAAAGGGAAGTAGAGAAAATGATCCAAGAAGGGCGGATTGTGATCGATAACAGTAACATGGAGCACTCGAACCCTATCGAGAACTTGTTGACGGAGGTTGATGATATGGAAGCTGATAATGGTCTTGGCAATACTAATGCAAAGCTTAGTGGCTAAGATGCCAATTTTGATAAAATGGGAGGACGCTCCGTTCCTTGGTTAGCAAGAGAGAAGCTGTTGGTGGTTATTTTGTTGTCATT
The DNA here is from genome assembly GCF_000715075.1 of Nicotiana tabacum. Taxonomy (NCBI): domain Eukaryota; kingdom Viridiplantae; phylum Streptophyta; class Magnoliopsida; order Solanales; family Solanaceae; genus Nicotiana; species Nicotiana tabacum. The sequence continues at coordinate 18,310,276 of NC_134097.1, read as the reverse complement.
TCTGTTATCCGGATTATTCTTAGGGTTGTAATCCGAATATTGTCTTGTGTCAAACCTTCTTATCTTTCCATTTTTGTCGTATCAGTTTGTTTAAGTCTCGTTGATGTTGTGTTAAGATTTTATTCTGGTTGTTTTGTTTGTTTTTCTAACCATTTCGCCGGAAGTCTAATACAAAAGCCGGTCTTTTATTATTTCCAGTCATCTTTTTATTTAGTCATTTTCGTTCAATGCCGATTCTAGGGACATGACATGCGCACACAGTTTGGGCCTAGTCTATAAAGTTAATCATAAAACCCTGGGAAGGTGATCAAAGCATTTAAAGGAAATAAGAACGGTTTGAGATTATTTGAAGCCCGAGTCATGTGGAACTGGGGCAAGTAAAACATAAAGAAAACCGTTAAATGCAAGATTCGCCAAATTGGCATGAGGGTCGTTCATGAGAGTGAGAGTGTCGCCCAACAGTGCTTTAGAAATGACAAATGAAAAAGCAAGTGTTTAACATAATTGTCAAGTCCAGCACCATCGGAAGAGACTATAAATCTATGTTCAATTGTGTTGTTTGCATTTGGCATGTTTTGAAGACTGGAATGACGAAGGCATTTTGTTCTGCTATCTAAACACTTTATCCTTCGTTACCCCTTTTGAGCCTTATTTTATTTTCTTTCATACCCCTCGTTCGGAATCAATAGCAACGACTAGGAAATACGAGCCTAGAAGGTAAAAAAAAATCAAAAAAAAAAACGAAAAAGAAAAAAAAAACAAAATTGATAACAAAAAAAAACAAAAGAAAGTCAGAAGAAAAAAGAGGAATTGGGAACTACGTTTGACCTGATTCCTCAAAGAGGATACGTAGGCGCTTCACGGCTCGGTCATAGGGTGCATAGTATGCATAGTGTGCATGGTGTTAAAAAGTAAAAAAAAATTATAAATAAATAATCCCCAAGCAAGAAACTGGGGCAAGGGTTGCACTCGTGGTAAGCAAAATTGGTTCCGAAGGTTGTAATTTTAAAACCCCAAATTTATTTTGTTTTTTGAGCCTTTAATACCCTTTCTTTCTAAACCTATCCAAAAAACCCACATTACGGTCCAAAGAAAGACCTTCTGACCAGTCTGCAAAAGATGCCAAGTCAGACAAATGAGAGTCTTACCGGCGAACATAACATTCTGTTCCACAGCAGAAAGGACTCTAATCTCCAGCAGAGAGAGTCATACCGGCAACATTCCAAATCCCCAGCTGGAAAGTGATATAAATGAGAGAGTCTTATCGGTGAAAATCTTCACGGATACCATAAGGCGATGAAAGATGAGAGAAAAACCAAAATGAGAGAGACTTGATGGTGAAAACATTTTGGGCACTACAAGTCGAATAAGATTGGGAATCAGATGGAGGATAGTCAAGGGAAGATCTTGAAAGACGATTGACGACGGAGGATAGGCCACATATGCATGTCATGACCATTAGAGTCGGTGTCTGCATTTGATAGGTTTTTATTTATAATTTCTTTTGTTAAAGAGTCATCTTTTTCCTTTGTCTTTTATTCTGTTCCTTTTTATCTTTCTCCTTTCATAGAAAATTCCCCAGTAGAGTCTGTTTGGTCAGAACCAGTGGGAAATGACTTCAAAATAGGCCATCAGCTTTCCAATTATGCAAGATGAGATATGGCTAGTACATCCAAGTGGTATAGTCAGCAAGGAACGAGCACAAGGCCAGTGTCAAGAAAGATATCCCTAGCAAAAGGGAATTGACAAAAGGATTGACGAGTGTGAAGAGGGATATCCTTGCCAAAATCAGAGGTTATTAAAACCTCAAGGCCAAGGCCCGTGGACAAACAAGGAGAGCAATAAGCATGACTTGGAAAATTCATGCGAGACTAAAAGGTCGGAAAAATGCAAGTCTCCGAGCCATGCCACGAAAGAAGAGGGATATCCCTAGCAGAAAAGGATTATCCTCAGCAAATAATATCGTCCCTTGTGGAATGCAGAGCAAGGAAGGAGAAAGGGGAAAGCCATCCCAAGTAGGAGTATCACAACCAACCACCGCGTTTTAAACTAACAAATTTTGTTTAAAACGGGTAAAGGAAATGGCATTGATGTCGGAAATGCATGCCACAAGAAAGATTGTCAAACTGGGGCAGAAAATTTTCTTTTCAGTTAGAAAATTTTCTGGAAAATCAGGTACCCATTTGGGGAAGAATAAAAATAGCACCAAGGAAGTGGTCTTTGAACCAGGGTTGCCCCCAACATAATAAGTTTCCAATGGAGGAAGTTATCCCCAGCAGACAGAATAAAGGGATGACACTTGTGCTCAGAAAAGCAAAGAGTCATTATCATCCCCAACAGCTTCCAAAAGAATGAAGCATCGATTTGAAGGGATAAAATTCCCTAGCAGCGTTATCCTCAACAACGTTATCCCAAGAAGATAACACTTTTATCCCCAGCAGTGTTGAAAAAAAAAAACCAAAAACAAATTTGAAGGAGGGGAAGAAAGGAGACTCCCATAGTGGTATTATCCCCAGCAAGCAAGAACAAAGCAGCGCAAAGGAAGGAGAAAAGAAAAGAAGAAATTACGAAGGTAAGTTTCTCAAATCATTGATCTTTACTACATTTTTCTCCTAGGATAAAAAGTCCTAGTCTGATGAATTTACCTCCCGATACAATCTTGGTCCGATGAAATTTTTCTCCCAAGATAAGATATCAAATCTTAGTCGGATGAATCTTTCTCCTAAGATCACAACAAATGGACCTAGTCTGACGATTTATCTCCTAGAGTCAAAATCTTGGTCTGATGAAATTGTTCTCCCAAGATAAAATCTTAGTCGGATGAATCTTTCTCCTAAGATCACAACAAAATGGACCTAGTCTGACGATTTATCTCCTAGAGTCAAAATCTTGGTCTGATGAAATTGTTCTCCCAAGATAAAATCTTAGTCGGATGAATCTTTCTCCTAAGATCACAACAAATGGACCTAGTCTGACGATTTATCTCCTAGAGTCAAAATCTTGGTCTGATGAAATTGTTCTCCCAAGATAAAATCTTAGTCGGATGAATCTTTCTCCTAAGATCACAACAAATGGACCTAGTCTGACGATTTATCTCCTAGAGTCAAAATCTTGGTTTGATGAAATTGTTCTCCCAAGATAAAATCTTAGTCGGATGAATCTTTCTCCTAAGATCACAACAAATGGACCTAGTCTGATGATTTATCTCCTAGAGTCAAAATCTTGGTCTGATGAAATTGTTCTCCCAAGATAAAATCTTAGTCGGATGAATCTTTCTCCTAAGATCACAACAAATGGACCTAGTCTGACGATTTATCTCCTAGAGTCAAAATCTTGGTCTGATGAAATTGTTCTCCCAAGATAAAATCTTAGTCGGATGAATCTTTCTCCTAAGATCACAACAAATGGACCTAGTCTGACGATTTATCTCCTAGAGTCAAAATCTTGGTCTGATGAAATTGTTCTCCCAAGATAAAATCTTAGTTGGATGAATCTTTCTCCTAAGATCACAACAAATGGACCTAGTCTGATGATTTATCTCCTAGAGTCAAAATCTTGGTCTGATGAAATTGTTCTCCCAAGATAAAATCTTAGTCGGATGAATCTTTCTCCTAAGATCACAACAAAATGGACCTAGTCTGACGATTTATCTCCTAGAGTCACAATCTTGGTCTGATGAAATTTTTCTCCCAAGATAAGATATCAAATCTTAGTCCGATGAATCTTTCTCCTAAGATAAGATATCAAATCCTAGTTTGATGAATTTTCTCCTAGGATAATTTGAAAAAAAAAGAAGAAGTTTGAATTTGAAAAAAAAGAAGAAGTTGTTGAAGTCAGGAGCCCCCCTGAAGAATAGAATGGCGATTTAGTGTTTGAAATCTTGCCAACCTAAAGAAAGGAATGACGATGTATGGTTTGAAGTCAGGAGCCCGCCTGAAGAGAGGAATGGCGATTATTTTCAAAGTTGTTGTCAGGAGCCTGCCTGAAGAGAGGAAAGGCGTTTTAAAAAGTTGTTGAAATCTTGCCAACCTAAAGAAAGGAATGGCGATGTATCGGTTGAAGTCAGGAGCCCGCCTGAAGAGAGGAATGACGCTTATTTTTCTAAAGTTGTTATTGATGTTGGGAGCCCGCCCAGATAACAGAGGCATACATTTCAGTCTTTACATTTCAAGTATTGAAGTTGGGAGCCCGCCCAGATAACAGAGGCATACATTTCAGTCTTTATATTTCAAGCGTCGAAGTTGGGAGCCAGCCCAGACAACAGAGGCATACATTTCAGTCTTTACATTTCAAGCATTGAAGTTGGGAGCCCGCCCAAATAACAGAGGCATACATTTCAAGTCTTTAAATTTCAAGTATTGAAGTTGGGAGCCCGCCCAGATAACAGAGGCATACATTTCAAGATCAAGTCAAAGGACAATAAAACAGAGGGTTACAATAGGAATCCCCAGCAGGAAACAATAAAATTCCCCGGCACCGGGAAGCAGAAGGTTGCAACAAGAGGTCACAGCACAAACTCAAGTGCATGTGTCAAAAAGAAGAAAAGCACCGGAAAAAATGCAAGCAGACAAGAAAGCAAGACAACAAGAAAAATTGCAGTATAGCTTAACTTCTTGTTTTCTTTTAAGCACAGTGTAACAAGGAGATCGGTAAGCAGTGGTAATAGCATGCAACAACAGTAACATTACAGTCCAACGGTAGTCCCAGCTACCAAAGCTTCCCGAACTACATTGACCTGATTCCTGTTTAGCCCAGGATATGTAGGAAACCTTTAAAGCAAAGGTTCGGTCAAATCTTTTTCAAAAAAATGCTTCACACGGAGTACTCGAATGGGCAAAAATCGCTCGCTTTATCTTTGCACGAAAACCCTTCGTGTCTTCGGGCAAAGAGGGGCAGCTGTAAGCACGTGATTTTTGTCCAATATGAGAATTACTCCCAAAAAATTCAAAAATAAAATGATTTTTCTTTGGTGTGCAATTTTGTGATATTTTGTGATATTTTGAAGAATTATTTGTATTTGTCTGTGCGTGTTTATTCGCTAAATTAATAAAAAAAATACAAAAATATGTCGCATTTTGCATGTAGGATTTAATTCTACAATTGTTAGTAATTAAAATTGTTTTACAAAAATTAAAAATTACAAAAATAGGCATCGTTTGCATTTTTAGCATTTAATGTCCAAATATACAATTTTATGCTTAATTAATACTTAATTGTGCGTTAATTGTTATTGGGAGTTAATTTGCGCCTTTATAACTTAATTTAGTTCTTAATAATAGTTTAAGTATTTTTATAATTTAGTTTTTAGAAAAATAAAAGAAGAAAAGAGAGCGAAAATATAAAGAAAGTCGGAATTGGGCCTCTTCTTCAATTTCAAGCTATAGGCCCAAAAAATGGCCCAATCTTCCCTACGACCCAATCCATTTTGAACTGGGTCGACCCAGTCCATAACCCAAAAGACCCAAACCCCTTTGTCTTACATTTTACAACACAAAACAAAAGAAAAAAGAAGAAAAAACCCTAAAAACTAAGGAAAGCCATCCGCCCCCCTCCCCTTGTCTTCTTCTTCTCCATCTCCAAAATAGTGAGCTGCCATGGCTACCCAGCAGCCACCCCCCTTCGTCGAACACCACCCAAGCACCGTCCAAACACCACCAAACGACACAACCTCTTTCGCGACCCCAACCCCAATCACGCCGGATGAAGCTCGTCGAGCTCAAGCTCGTTGAGCTCGACGTCTATGTCGTTGTTGCTTCTGTCTCAACCAAACAACCAAACGAACATAGCCTCGATGAGTCAGCTGTTGTTCGAAGCTCCCATCGCCGCTGCTCGTCACGACCAAGCTCGCACGCTGCCATCGGGAGCAGTCCATTCCGCCATGGACGTTGTCGATAGTTGCTGCTGCTCGCTGCTTCGGACTGCTGCTGCTTCTTGACGTCGTGTTGCTGCTCGCCGCTTCGTACTGTTGTTGACGACACAAGGCATTCCGGTTAAAGTTCGGCAAAGGTCGAGGGTTTTTCGTCAAGTGAAGATCCTGTACGTCGTGAGTTCATCGTCAAGTTCGTTGTTTGTTTGGTCGTTGTTCGTCTTTCGATCCGGTTAGTAGTTTTTGAGTTTTATTTTGTCCATATTTTGTTTTGATATTTTCGAATCTAAAATCAACAAATGTTTGTTTTGTTTATCGTTTGAATTAATTTTTAGTTCATGTTCATGTGTTATTTGTTAAATCAATTTTCAGATTTTAAAATGGAAGTTTAATTAGTTGTTTTCATGTTTATTTCATGTTTGTTATATTGTTTAAGTAAGAATTTGTTAGTTTGATGTTTGTTAGATTCAAATTGAAATTTAATTAATTGTTTCTTCAATTTGTTTCATGTGTTTATGTATTGTTAGAAATTGTTAATATTGTTAAGTTCAAGTTTAAGTTCATAATTGTTTCTTCGTCGATCTTGTTATTTGTTTAAAGAATTTAGTTGTGTTAGAGAAATATGTTGGTTTAATCGTTTAAATCCATCATGTTTGTGTTAAAATAGATTCATTCATGTTCATACTTTGTTTGGATGATCTTGAATCCGAATTTTGTATAGTTTGATTTCTTGTTTACCATTTATGATTATTGCTTGAATTGTTCTCATAATCTTGTTTAAAGTTTAATATAAGAATTGTTTGTTGTAATGTTGTTAGAGTTGATGTTAAGTTCAATATGATTGAATTTAGAAATCTTCATACTTTGTTTGTTGTTGTTGTTGAATCCGAAAATAGGATTGTTTGTTGCTAAAATATTGTTCAATCAAATTTTAGTTGTTCTTTGTTGTTCAATTCGTGTTCATGTGATTTGTTGTTGAAATGTTGTTAAAATCGTGTTCATGTGATATTGTTGTTATGATGTTCATCCATGTTCATATTGTTGTTTGAACATTGTTAGAAATTGATCATATTGTCTATATTTTGGTTAAGTTTGATTAATTGATGTGTTATAGCTGACGGGTAGTTTGGTAAATTCGTAGTACGTTCAGGGGTAGTTTGGTAATTTTAGTAAGGTCGGAGGGGGTAGTTTAGGAATTGTACATTTTGAAATTGTTTATTTGAAGCATGGGGGACAAAATGAAATGGGGTGGGTTGTGATATGATTATTTAATATAAAGGGGGGACAAGATTTAATTTAAAGGGGAATCTTGCATTATTTTAAATAAAGCATGGGGGACAAAATATAATGGGGTGGTGTGATATGTTTATTTAATGTAATGGGGATGAGTGGAAAGATAATGGGTTGGGTAGAGAAAAAGTATTGATTTAATTGATTAAAAGATTTATGGGATGGGTTATAAGAAGAAGTCTTGAACACAAGACATAGAGACAATACGGAGAGAACAGAAATAGAGAAAAGATACAAGAAAAAATACACACACAGATAGAGAAAAAAGACGGACAAAGAATAGAAGAGAGAAAAATTCCGAAAAATATTTAAGCTTTCAAAATAAAAATAAAAGCTAAAAAATCTACTGCTTTCTTTCTTTGTTTGAAATTAGTATTAATGGTTGTTGTTTCATTTAAAGCTTAAAGCTTTTGTTTTTGGGATTACTACTCTACCGGTCTGTACTGGGTTGTTACTGTTGCTGGGCAGTTGTTGATGTTGTACTGTTATTACTGCCGCTGATTCTCATCTTCATTTTCTTGCTTCCAATATCAGGTACATATCTGTAAATTCATGTCATGAAAAGCTTCAGCATGGCAAGTAAATGAAGTTTGTAATTATAAGGATGTCTTCTACTCATTTAAATTTTATTAGTTTAAGTTTCAGTTTTGTTTTAGTTGGTTAATATAGTATTATACTTGACATGATAAATTGTTAACTAATTAACCTTCTGGAGTAGTAAATTCCACGATAATCTTATATGTTTTGAGGACTAGTGATGATATTTACTATTTGAATTGTTGAGATAGGGAACATTGCAGAAAATTGGCCATTAATTAAATCATGTGATATTGTTAGCTAAGTAAAGAATAGTACGGAAATACCCAGAAATTACATTACTAGCTTATTTTGTCAAATATCCAATTTTGTTTAAGGCTAGATGATGTCGTCTTATTAAATCAATTGGTAGATTAGTTCTCTTTCTTAATAACAAATGGCATAGTCATTTTAGGAACGCGATCAACTCATTTATTTTAATGTATGAAATAATGTCGATGATTTTTTACAAAATATAGAGTTAGTGTTTTTAAATATTCATGTAGGCAGAGAATAAGAATTGGTTTATTTATCTCAAGCTCAATCTTCGTAATCAAAAATTAACTAAATAATTATAACTTTGGACTAAAAACAAGTATATGAAAAGGATATGGGATTTATAAGCACGAATTGCAACATTTTATGTCAAGGATATGTAGAAATAGAGTTCGCATTAAATATAACAATGAAAATTCTTCAGAAACTATTAATTTGTCTATCAAGTTAATTCTTTTTCCAGTTTTATATGCGATTCGATTTTTTGATATATTAATGTTGTATCCACGATAAAAATGGTAGTATTTTTAGTTACATGTTGTTTGTTTCTTTTTCATATCATTAATTCTTTAAAATTTGAATAGTTTTGAGGTATATAATTCATACGCGTAAAATAAGACTTGTAGCAACGCCTAATAAATTTTGAATTCTTTGTCAAAGAAATTTGTTGGCATCCCAATCGGTGATTCTCCATGACTCTTACATTTAAAAATAGATGGATGCAATAAACATTTATAGAGAATTTATATTACTGTCAAGAATATTTGCATAATTAAGGATGCATTCGCGTGACTTGATTATACTTCTAAAGGCAATTCGGATTATGCGTTCGCGCAATTTCGAGCAAATTTTTATTAAAAAGAGAATCGTCGGGGAATATTAAATTAATTTTATAAAACCCGAGATGTGTGGTTCACTATTTAAGAAAGGCGAATGTTCTTAATTTTATTTTTAAACACAATTTCGAAAAAAAATGATTATTTTTATAATAAATATATTATCAATATCATTGTGTACACGTACGCGTGACACGATTTCTCACGTTAAAAATATATAATATATAAAACGAATACACGTACGCGTGATTCGATTCAAAGAAGGGTCTTTAATTATAAACAATCTAAACAGAAGCGGTAACAAAATCATGCAATAAAAATGTAAAATCGAGATAATTAAGCCAAGAATAAAAATAGTTAAGCGACCGTGCTAGAACCACGGAATTCGGAAATGCCTAACACCTTCTTCCGAATTAACAGAATTCCTTACTCAGGATTTCTGATTCGCAGAATAATAAACAGAGTCATATTCTCCTCGATTCAGGGATTAAAATTGGTGACTTGGGACGCCTTAAAATTCCCAAGTGGCGACTCTGAAACAAACAAACAAATCCCGTTTCGACTGTCCTTCAATTGGAGAAAACTCCCTACGCACCCTCGCGGGCGCGGAAAAGGAGGTGCGACAGAAGGGATGACCAATATTTTGATAGCTCAGATCCAGGTAGTGAGTGTAGTGATGATGAAAAAGAACTTGTTGGCCCTGATGAAGTAAGGGATGCACCAGCTAGGAATCCAAGTAAGAAGGTGTATTTTGATACAACTTGCAAAAAAATATTGTTTGAACTGTATATGATATTTGAGAATGTTGTACAGTTTAGCAAGGCATTGCAGACATATTCTATTCAAAAAGGTGTCAACCTTAAGTTGAAATCTAATGAGAAGGAAAGGGTTAGGGCAAAGTGCACAAAGAATGGTTGTCCTTGGCATATCCTTGGTAGCATAGAAGGCAGCACTAGTAACTTTAGGGTGATTACATATTACCCTGTCCATAAATGCTACAAGAAAACAAGGAACAAGATGTGTAACCCACTATGGATTGTAAAAAAATTCAAAGACAGAATAATTAGTGAGCCTCAAATTAAGTCAGATTCAAGCCTTACTTAGGCAATCATATGGCTTGTATATGAGTAAAACTTCCTGTAGAAGAGCAAAAATGATAGTTATGAAGGAGAATATGGGTGATTACAAGAAAAAATTTGCTAGGCTTCATGATTATGCAGAAATGTTAAAGTCTACTAATCCTGGCACTACTATAGTGATAAGGACATCTAAGGATTCAATTCCTGGCAAGAAGTGTTTATGGGCATTTATGTCTGTCTTGAAGCATTAAGATGGTTAGAAGGGTGCAGAAACATAATTGGCTTTGATGGTGCATTCCTAAAGGGGACATGTAAAGGTGAACTGCTTTCCTACATTTTCAAAGATGGAAATAATCAAATGTTCCCTGTGGCTTGGGCAGTAGTTGAAAAGGAATCAAAAGATACATGGTCTTGGTTTATCAGATGTCTCAAGCATGATCAATGAGCAATCAACTAATGTTGCAGGAGGTCCAAAAAGAAAGACCAATGATCCTAGAAGAGGTGGTGCAAATGCAGGGTCTAAGAGACCAAAGACAGCAGGATATGGTGTGTTATTTGATTCAAGTGGCACTATTATACAGAGGATAAATATTTCAACTCAATTACAAAATGGTTTACTACATAATCCCTCACTCACAACCTTTTATTTTTGTGTAATCTGGAACAACTGACAGAGTGGTACACAATCCTTCTACACTCATAAGTGTCACACCTCCTTTTTACCTGCGCCCGTGGGGAGGGGCGTAAAGGGAGTTTTTCCAATTAAAGGACAATCGAAACGGGATTTATTATTGAGAATCATAGTCGCCACTTGGAATATTTATGGTGTCCTAAGTCACCGATTTAGAATCCCAAATCGAGAAAAAGAATGACTCTGTTTAACAGTCCGCGAATCAGAAATCCGAGTAAGAAATTCTGTTAACCCGGGAGAAGGTATTAGGCATTCCCGAGTTCCGTGGTTCTAGCATGATCGTTCAACTGTCGTATTTAGCTTATTTATCTGATTTTATTACATTGATGAACCTATGTGCAAATTTTAACTTTTAACCGCTTTATTATTATTATTTTTAACGAGAATTGCAACATCGTGAAAACGTATCTCGAACCACGTCACATCAATACACCCGTGGTTGTTGACACATCTCGACTCCGTTGAGATTTGGATTTGGGTCACATAAATGTACACCCGAGTTTTGGGAGGTAATGTTATTAAAATACACGCCTAAAGAGTCTAACGTGTTATTATTTTGGGGAAGACCGTGCAATTCGCTAAACGGCCCATCCCGAAGTCTAAGTATTTTTAATATATACATTTATGAGGGTCCCACAGTTTGTGCATTTTATTTGGCGAGGCTCGTCTCATTTTTATTAATTAAAAGGGCAAACTTAAGGCAACTACGATTTTCTACTTTGCGATGGGCCATGGAAAATTCAAACAATGGCACACTTTGATTTCTAAAGGATTTTATTATTCCAAAGTCGTTATAGTCGGGTTACATGAAATGCACCCCCGAAATTTTAGGCATCGTAACCATGTCACGGGAACTATACCAATAATCACAATGATGATTTAACTACGTACATAAAGCAACTACGAGAGTTCAAGGCGTTCTTCTACATTACTTAACCTACAAAGAGGCATACCACGATGATGAACACAAACGACGGACAACAAAACATAGAATTAAACAATCCATTAAATAGACATAGATACCATTCAACAAAACTAAACAAATACATATCTAAATATCATAACAGAATACTACAATTGACAAGTCAAAACTATAAGGAGAAACATTAAAGATTTCTTATTGTTCTAATTCCTCTTTTAGTCTACTGGATCTAAAAAGGGAAAATCAAAATCAGTTGTGAACAACGATTAAAACATAGTATGCAAACAAATTTAGACAAGACATGAGAAAACTCTAGAAAAGGAAATAACAGGGGTGAGAATGCACCTGAAGTAGGTGTTTTGATTTCTCAAAGTGTTCAACTGTTACACGAGCAAAACCGAAATTGTGGCTGCAACGGGAACTCGAACCAGACCGGAACCACGAACAACGACTGACCAACGACGAACTCGAACGGACCTCACCCCGGACAGAACTTCTGGGCGATTTTTGAACGTTTTCAGTTGGGTTTCAGCGTGTGTGTGTGTGTGTGTGTGTGTTTTCTGGTCAGTTATGGTGATGAGGGAGGGTCGTTCATGGATTGACATTGCAGGTGGTCGTTTGGACGTGAGGGTGGCGACTAGGTGGTCGCCTGGTATAGTGTTGCTGGTTCGCTGCTGGGTGTGAGAAAGCGGGCTGGGCGACTGGTTGAGCTGAAGAACGGCGAGACAGCAGCTGCGTTTGCTGGGGTCACTGGTTGCTACTGTCGAACGACGAGACAACAGCTGAGTTTCCGGGGGTGGTCGTTTGACGATGGACGCTAGTGGTCGACTGAAGAAGATGGTCGTTTTGTGTGGCTAGTTGGCTATGGAGATGCTGGTTGTTGTTTGGACATGACGACGACGAACGATGGGGGCTGTTTTGGTGAGCGAGATGGTGGTCGTTTGGGCTGGTTCATGTCGTTACTGGTGGAGATGAGGAGATGGGGGCGGGCGGTTTTCTTTTTGGATTCTAGGGTTTTTCTTTAGGGTTTGATTTTAGGAAGATGAAGAAGTAGTCTTCAAAAATGTGTCCAAATTCCTCACATTTTTTGGTCCCTACGGCTGAAGACCTTAAGGGCGTGTTTGGTTCGCATGTTTGGTTGGCTTAAATGTTTTGGAAAACATTTTCCTTATCAATTCATTTTCCTCCAATTGGAGGAAAATGTTTTCCTTATCGAAAGAAGGGAAAACATTTTCCAAAGCTCCTTCTCAACCTTTCCCACCCTCACCAAATACCGGAAAATGAATAAGATTACTACTTGGTTTCCAAGAAAATATTTTTCACGGAAAACATTTTCCGTTATAAAACCACACCCCTAAGGGTAAAAAATTAGGGATTTGGGTAGAGTTAGGTTTTTTTGATTAGAGAAGCATAAATAAGATAAGACTAAAAACAATTTTCATAATTTTATCAGATCTTGTAATGGATGCACCAAGAGTTCGGTAATTTCTTTTCTTCAAAACTGATATATGGCATAACAGAGATAGCTAAGTGTGACGACCCGACCAGTCGTCTAATGAGTTATTATTTATCGGTTTAAAGGCTCAAAATTTTACAAGTTCCAAAATTATGAGTTCGGAGGTTTATGTGTTTGGAAGGTTGCGGGTTTAGAAATTATAAAGTTTACGGGTTCGAAATTCCGCGGTTTTGAAAGTTTAGCGGTTCGAAAGTTTATGAAATTTGTGGGTCCTGAAGGTTGTTGGTTTGAAAGTTTATGGCTTCATGTTTATTATATCTAAATTATTGATGAATACTCTTGAGAAGTCATTTTCCTTAACTTGCGTACTAAACACCGGAAAATGAATAAGATTACTACTTGTTTTCCAAGAAAACATTTTCTTGGAAAATATTTTCCGTTATACCAAACACACCCTAAGTGTCTATTTATAGTATTAGGTCTAGGTTTTAGGGTAGTGGGCTTGGGTAGGGGTATTGGGCTTGGGTTGTTATGGGCTAGGTCCGAATTTTGGGCCTAAAAATGGGTCATTTGAACTCAAATGTTATTTTTTCCCCGCAACCGAGAATAAAAACACGATCTTATTTAATTAATCCTACGTAAGTAAAATAATTATTAAAGTGAGACTGACAATTAAAACAAAACTATTTTTGGGTATTTTTCAAGATTAAAATGGCTACAAAACATTAATGAAACTATTTTTTTGTAATTTTCGTAACTATATAAAGATAAAAAAATAAGGTACTATTTTTGTATTTTTTAAATTTATGAGAAATACATAAACTAAAATTTATATATCTTTTTTTTGTAATTTTTTATTTTGTGATGAAATAAAGTAAAAGAGTCAAAATTAGTTGAAATAACTATATTAGACCTAAACTAAATATTTTATGCTAAAAATATAAAAATTTTGGGGAGGGTCAAAAATCACACGTCTACAATAAGTTCTGCTCCTACCAATATTGAACTTAGGTTCAAACCACCTAGACTAAAGTGGAAGGGCCGAGCAACAGTTATACAAAGGCAGCTGCAAGAACAGAGTTACAGAAGGGCAAAGTCTGCTACAACTACTCAAGCCACACGAGTTATACAATCCACACCAAGCAGCCAAGCCACAACATACATTAATTGAAGTGTTCAACTGATATATATATATATATATGTTTTTGTTGACTGTGGTAGACAATATTTTGTAAAGCTACTTCATTATGTATGTTTTTGTTGATTGCTATCATTGGTAATATCTTGTAAACCAACTCCCTTATTTTGGATGTTTTATTAACTGCCTATATATAACACAGGCCATTATATTAGTACTTGTTGTTGTAATAGAGCCTTTGTCAATATATTCCATGAACAAATTTTTTCATCAACACAAAATATGTAGCCTAAACCCAGGAAATAAGAAAGCGCACTATTAATCCTAAACAAATAACATAATAGCTAACATTAGAACAACTACAACCACAATTATAATAGCAGCAACTCTGAACTTCGACCTTCCTTGTCTTCTTTGACAATGGCATCGATCACTCTTCTTAACAAGAGCCGCAATAAGTCTTATAGTGTTCTTCCTCAATCGCATGATCAACCCATCTGAAAAAGCCACAACCTTCACCAATCTCATATCTTCGGAAGCCCAGGAACGTCCTTCCAGGATTGGTGGGTGTTCGTGACATTTTAAGATCTGCAGCAACTCCACAATAACACAAAGGTTCCTTCCTCATTGTTGAAGGAGAAGAGGCGGCAATAGCGTGTTTGTTGCAAGAGAAGCAGAAGAAAAGCGACTTTCAAAACAAAAGGAGATTGCAAAAATTGATGGGCAACGAAGAATCACATGAAAATAAAATTCAATTTTTCACTGTTGAAGCTAACAAAGAAAGAAGAAGGCATCAGATTTGCTAAATTTACCTTCTATAATGTTCAACAATAGAGAATAAGGTAGAAAGAAGAAGATGACTGTTAAATAGGCTAAATTATTACCGTTAGGGCTTTTTTTACTGTCTTCACACCCCTTACAGGCGTGTGAATCATGCACTGAAGCCACATATGACACATAGGATAAGCCACCTTGGATAAGCGTTTATTATTCACGTTTTGAATGAGTACAAGTGTTCAATTGGAAAATATCTAAGTTTGGGGACCGACATGACAAAGTGGGGGAAGTACAAGTGACATTTAGGCTATTCTGCCATAGTATAATGATAGAGATATATTTGGACTCAAAGTATAACGATAAGGCTATATTTGGACTCAAAATATAACGAGGGGTATATTTAAACCTTTTCTGATAGGCCAAATGTATATTTGGCCCTTTTCCGAATTATAAATATATACTCTCAAACTTAATAACTCTATCAATTTAATTTAAATAAAGTAGTAGATTGTCGTGTATGTAAAGCGAGTCTAACATGAATTATAGCAACTTCCAACTAATTGCGATTGAAAGTAATTGCATGATTCAATCGTCACAAGGAGTAATGAGTACTCAAAATACATTGACCCAAATTTTTGTGAAAAATTCTAGGGCAACTTATTTGGCCTCCTCCAATTAATTTGCACCCATTTTTCTAAAACTTTTAACTCGTACTTAATTTATGAAAACCTTAGACATTCTTTGCTTCTTTCTTCTTCTTCTCTTTCTTCTTTATTCCATATTATGTCCGAAGTTCATTCAAAAATGTCTGAACTTCAGCTATATGTGCCTGAAGTTTATGAAAACTGTATGAACTTCAATCCACCTTCCAACTTCAGATCAAATTTTTACAATTTCAGACTCCTATATTGATGTTATTCCGTAAATGATAAACTTGTAATTATTTATATACTACGGTTATGACTTCAACGGTGACTCAAAAATTGTGTATATATACGCTTCCCCCTAAGTTTTTTGATCAATTTTAGCTTAAATCAAATCTTCAAAAAGAGAGACAAAAGGACATAATTCATTTCAAGAAAATTAAACATTATATTATTAGATTCAGATCTTTATACTGATATTAATTGCTCAAATATCAGAACCAAAAATGATCCCTAAATAGATTAACCTAAATTCTTGGATCAATCTCTGCCTTAAACCAAATAAAAAAAGATTCAGATTCTACATATTGATGGCGTAAAACAAAATACAATTATGTCACTTAAAATTTAGTTATATGTAACTTTATTTAATACAACTAATTTATAACCAAAATACTTACTCCTTCCGTTTTAATTAGATGAGCTAGTTTGACTCGGCGCGGAGTTTAAGAAAAAAAGAAGACTTCTGAAACTTGTGATTTTAAAAGCTTAATGCAACGACCCAACCAGTTATTTTGAGCATTTGCACTTCGCTCGGTAGTTCACGGGCATGTGTAACACTGTATGATGTATCATAACTTGTGTGAATTATCGGTTTCGGTTTTTGGGTTATTCGGAATTAATTTGGAAGAATAATTCTCAACTAGGAAGCTTTAAATTGGAAGAGTTGACCAAGTTTGACTTTTTAATGTTTGACTTCGGATTGAAATTTTGATGGTTCCATTAGGTCCGGATGATGATTTTGGATTCGTGCCCGAATTTGCATTTGGATGTTCCTAGAAGAAATCGGCACTAATTGGCGAAAGTTAGAAGCTTGAAGGTTTGGAAAGTTCATAAGTTGACAGAGAATCGGCTTTGAAGATATCAGATATGGATTGTAGTTTCGGGAATTGGAATAGAATTGTAGTTCCGGGTCGATTTACTATGTTTCGGCACGAGTTATGGAAGTTGAAAAATTCAAAGTTCATTAAGTTCGATTTGAGGTGCAATTCGTAATTTTGATGTTGTTATGCGTGATTTGAGGCCTCGGGTAGGTCTGTATTATATTATGAGACTTGTTGGTATACTTGGTCGGGGTTCCGAGTGGCTCGGGTGAGTTTCAAACGAGGTTCGAACCATTTCTCATTCTTATTTTGGTTGCTGGTTTTCTGCTGTTACCAGTTGCTTCTAGCGTTGTTCGCGATCGCGAAGATCTGGCCGTGATTGCGAAAGGTGTTTTGGTCGGTGGAGCTATTTGTTCTTCGTATTCGTGCTTCTAAGGTCACGTTCGCAATGGGTTGAAGATTTTAATCTTCGCGTCCACGTCCATGGATATGTGTTCGCGTAGTATTGAGCGAGGGTTGGTCAATCTATATGGGTGCTTCATCGCGTTCGTAATGAGTTGTCCGTGATCGCGGAATTCTGGTAGTGTGCTTCATCGTGTTTGCAAGGGTTTTGTCGCGAATACGTATTGTAAAGTGTGGCAATGTGAGTTTGTGCTTCGCGAATGCGTGGCTTATACCGCGTTCGCGTAAGGTATCGGGGTTTCAGTCATTTTTATATTTTTGGAGCCAATGAAGCTCGGATTGAGGCGATTCTTGAAATAATTTTCACCATGTAAACTGGGGTAAGTGTTCTCTATTCATTTTTTATTTTATATCGTGAATCTATCTTTATTTTCGGCATTTTGATTGAGGGTTCCAAAAGAGAAATTGAGGGTTTTAGCTTAAAGTTTCATAAAGTGAGTTTTTGAGTTTTGAACATCGATTCAGAGTCGGATTTCAGTGAAACTAGTACGGTTGGACTCATAATTAAATGAGTTATCGGATTTTGTAAGTTTTGTTGGGTTTCGAGGCGCGGGCTCCGATTTTGACTTTTTGGCCGATTTTGGGCTTTTGATTAAAGATTTAAACTTTATCGATTAGGTTTGTTTCCTTTGGTATTATTTGAAGTATTTGAGTTGCTTTTGGCTAATTTTGAGCCATTCGGATGTCGGTATGCACGTGGTGGCATTTTTGGAGTATCGCTTGGCTTGCTCGATATCAGAATTAGCTCGTTCGAGGTAAGTAACACTACTAAACTTGGTGCTGAGAGTATTAAATCCCGAATTACGTATTATGTGTTTGGTATTGAGGTAACACATATGCTAGGTGACGAGTGTGTGAGCGTGTACCGTGTAAGTTATGACTCTGTTATTTCGTGGTATTGTGTAGTTACCTGATCTTATCTGTAACCATGAAATCTCTACGTACTAAAGTAATTAGGCTGTCAATCATGCTAGAGATCATGTTTAGGCTATATGCTGATACGGTTGGGACCCATAATGGTCATTTGTTGTTGTTGACTTATTGATTTCATTAAAAAATTGTACTAAATCATATTCATTCATTACATACCATACTTCAGTCTCTGTTGTTATTTATTGATACATCATATTATTATTTTCAGGCTAGTTTCATAATATTGTGAGCCCCGTAAGAGAGAGACTAGAGAGATTGATGACTGAGTGAGGCCGAGGGCCTGATTATGGGTGACATCTATGAGATCGAACTGTACGTCGCATCGGGTTTTACTGATTTATGATAGCATTTGGGCTGAAAGAGGCCTTTCGGAGTCTGCACCCCCTCAGTGAATGCAGTTGATTATATATATACATGTGGATCGGGTTGCACGCCGCAACGAGCCTTATGGCTATATATATGTGGATCGGGTTGCACGTCGCAACGAGCCTTATGGCTATATATATATGTGGATCGGGTTGCACACCGCAACGGACCTTATGTCTATATGTAGATCGGTGTACGCTGCAACAGATATTGTATAATGCTTAGAGACTGAGTGTGCTGAGAAGACAGTAAGATTGAGTACTCTGAGAGTGTGAGTACACGAGTTCATCATTGAGATACATTGCATTTGACATGCGTACTTGAGGTACATGCTTAGAGATGCATTTTATTCTGCTACCCGGTTTTGGTGACATTCATGATTTTTCCTGTATCTTGACATGTAGGCATAGAGATGTACTTTACTCACGATATCTGAAAATGAAACATCCTATTTATTGTTAAAAGGATTTTTGGGAAAATCACAGTTTTCAAGCTTACTCATTTTTTTGGCAATTTCGTAAAATATTTGGGTTTTCATTAAGATACCTGAAAAGCATGCCTATTTTCTAGAACTATGAAGGGGCTGAGCATTATATTTCTGAAATACTTCTTATATTACTTGCACTATATTGTTATGAACTGTTGTTGGCTATTGGTGTCAGACTCGATCTTTGTTCCAGCTCGTCACTACTTTCAACCTAAGGTTATGTTTGTTGCTTAGTGAGTACATAGGGTCGGTTGTACTCATATTATACTTCTACACCTTGCGTGCAGATGCTAGATACTGATGCTACTGCGTACAGCGGGAGCTGGATCGGAAGTCGTACCTGCATTCCAGTCACAACTGCCTCTTGTTCTTGGTAGCTTTAGAATTATTAATCTGTTTATGTATTATTCGGACAAATGATGTATTTTTATTTCACACCAACATTATAAATTCTAATCTTAGAAGCTCATGATTTGTACTACCAGTCCTTGGAAAAATTCTTGTATTAAATAGTTGTATTATCATTTCTGCTCTTAATAAGTCTTATTAAATCGAACAGTTGTTAATTGGCTTACCTAACGGGTTGGGTTAGGTGCCATCACGACTAGTTGGATTTTGGGTCATGCCACTTAAGTGGTAAAAACTTTGTGGGTCCATGACATTTTGTGGTTATAAAAGCTTCTCATGAAGGGTAAAATGAGTAAAAAGAAGAGTTTAAAGTTGAATTATTTTCAAATCTAGAAATGTGTCAATTATTTTGGAACAGACTAAAAAGGAAAATAACTTTCTAATTTGAAACGCAGAGAGTAGTAGGTAATATATAAATTACACTGTTAGTGTAAGAAAGTTATTACATCTATCGATATATATAATATGCATTAGTGGAAGCAACCACTAATGTTTGCATTAGGGTATACTGTCTATGTCGCACTCTTTTGAAAAAAGAGAGAGGAGAATACAGATACCTTGTGCACGAGACCGCCAAATCTATTTGGGCCAAAAGTGTTTTTTTTTGTGGCCAAAAGCACTTTTGGCCAAAAATTGAGGTGTTTGGCCAAGCTTTTGGAAGACAAAAAAGTGTTTTTGAGGAGAAACAGAACTAGAAAAAAGTAGCTTCTCTGCAAAAACACTTTTCTAAGGAGCACTTTTAAGAAAAATACACTTAGAAGCAGTTTTCAAAAGTTTGACCAAATACTAATTAGTGCTTAAAAGTGATTTTCAAATTAATTAGCCAAACACAAACTAATTTTCACCACAAAAATATTTAAAAAAATATTTTTGATTTAAAAATACTTCTCAAGACAAACTGATTTTAGAAACTTGGGCTACAAGTTTGGGTAAACTTGTATTTAGAGGTAACGTAAAGAAAGAAAGGGACAATAACAAATCCAAGAAGAGAGCGTCTCAAACGGTCAACAATTCCCAGCAATTAGCCGTCTGAATGCATACGCATGCATTGACTTCATATATTACGTACTGACAGCCCATTTTTTACCTCACTAGCCCCCACCTTCTCAAATATTGGTCTTTTCTTTGATGTTTCTTTTGGAACAAAATTACTACTACTACTAAAAAAAATCTAATCATTTCGTACTTCTCTATATTTCCACAAGTACCTCAGCCGCCTTTATTTCAGGTTTGTTTCTCTTAGTACTTCAACTGCAGACTAATTAATCAGTGTTTATTTAATTTGGTTGTTTGGTTAAGTGGGTGGACAAAGTTAATTACTTACCATTTTTGTGAAAAAAACTGGAGGGTGTTTAGGTTTTTGAGGGTTTCTTGATCTGATTTGTCTATTTGGGTTGTTTGGTGAAGAGGGTAAGACAAAGTTTTAATGCCCATATTGTAAAGATTTCAGCTTTGTGTGAATTGGGTATTTGGGTTTTTGAGGTTTTATTGATCTGGTTTGTCTTGTTTACGTGATTGGTGAATTGGGTATGTGATTGAATCTTCTTCTGTGCTATCTGTGTAGAAGAAGAATTATCTCTTGGAGTTAGCTGTCTTATTTCAGTTTCATTTCTTGATTTGGTAATACAAAGAGAAATAGAGATTCCAATCTGAAACTTTGGAAAGTCTTGGTTTTTGAGGTCTAAGGCTTTCAATTTCTATATGACACAGCTGGATTATTGTTGGAAATTTGAAGTGAGTTGATTATTGAATCTGGATTTCCAGTATTTTAGCTTAAGTTTGAAAGAATCTGGACTATTAGTAGCTTGTTGAGGTAGTTTCCACTTTGGTCCAATCGGAACTGGAAAAAAGAAGTTGACTTTCGCCACGTTGATTGCGGAGATTGATCCTGCCTGATCAATGCTCATCTGAATGCTGAAACTTGTTTCTTATCTACTGCCAAAAGGGACTGGACTCCTTGACTTGACCTGGTAGAGGAAAGGCTTCTGTATTGTTGCTTGTGGTTGCTAAAGAATTTGCAATGGATCCCTTATATTTTGTTTTTTTGAAGTGGGGTGATTATATCATTTTTTACTGAAAATGGCTGTACTTGTGCTGTGTATACTATTGCTGGTGCAGTTCCATCTAATTTCTGCTTCTCCACTGTTGGGACATAAAGAAGCTTGTGGAATTTACCATGTTGACTATTCAGATGAACTGAATCGCCAAGTATTTTATGTCAACGGCATATTAGTAGACAAACTTTTATTCTGCGGCACCCTCAAATTTGATCGTGCAAAACATTGCTTTATCCAAAATTTTGGGTTTCAATATTGTGGATTGGACTTATCGATTGGTATGCACTCGTATATGCTACAATATTGTTTTCAAATGTCTTTCCAACAAATCCTTCTGAGATGTTCTTCATTAGAAACCATTTAATTTCTGTGTATTTTTCCTAATTGCTTCTATTGGATATCGCGGTTTATAATTTTCTATAGTGATATAGTAGAGTCCAAACCATGTTGCAGATGAGTTGCATTTCAAGTCGGGAAGAAAATTTCTACAAAAGGTGGTCAGACAAGGATCCAGTGAACACAATTTTGATGATACAGCAGCACGGAAGCCTAAGGAAAAACGTGCTGATAATTTTTCAGTAACCCCCCAAAAGTTGGTCATGGCGGTACCAGTATTTTTTATTCTTTGCTGCGGCTTAATTTGCCCTTGTTTTCGTGCGAGGAAGAAGGAAACGGATCAATCTGCTCTTGTAAAGGATCCTAATTCAAGTGAGTTAACCTTTTCAATGTTCAATAATTTCGTTTTCAGTTTATAGCTGTTTTCATTCTTCTGAAGATAAATTTAAGGTACTAATAAAAATTTCCAATGACATGAATTTTTTCTATCTACTTATGATCAATTTTGGAATCTCTGCTAGAGCCCTGTTCCCAGTAGTATTAGTAGCGCTCCTGTATTTTCATATTCTTCGATCTCTATTATTTGCTTGTTGTTTCGTTCACTTCGTTT
Source organism: Nicotiana tabacum (assembly GCF_000715075.1). Classification (NCBI taxonomy): domain Eukaryota; kingdom Viridiplantae; phylum Streptophyta; class Magnoliopsida; order Solanales; family Solanaceae; genus Nicotiana; species Nicotiana tabacum. The sequence goes on along the minus strand of NC_134097.1, from coordinate 18,287,963 downwards.
ATCTTCTTTCCCTGTTGTTACTATTTGATGCTACTTTTCCTTTTTCGGCTTCTCCTTTTCTCCCCTTTTTCCTTTTCGTTTTTTATCTTCTTCTCCCCTTTCTTCGTTTTTCACCTTTTCTTGAGCCAAGGCTCTATCGGAAACAATCTCTCTACATCACCAGGTAGGGGTAAGATATGCCTACATCTACCCTCCCCAGACCTCACTTATGAGATTATACTGGGTATATTGTTGTTGTTGCTGGAGCCGTGATAGAGGCAGAGCTAGGGAGGCGGAAAGGGGTTCATTTGAACCCCCTTGCCGGAAAATTACATTATTTATACTAGGTCAAAATTATCTTTTATGTATATATGGTATATGTTGAATCCCCTTTTTTTCATCTATTTATTTTTTTAATATTTTGAATCCCCATAGTTGCTGCTTTGCTGGTTTTGGTGGTTGTTTATAAAGATATTGCATTGCCTTTGCAGTGGACTCTGGTTCCTCCATGGAGATGAATTTTGTTCCTGAAAAGGCACCCGGCAGTCCGCTACGAGTGCCAGCTAGTCCACTTCGAGTGCCGCCTAGTCCCTCTAGATTTAGCATGTCTCCAAAACTCAATCGAATTGGCTCCATTCACCTCAACGTGAATCAGGCTCTCAGAGCTACCCAAAATTTCTCTCCGTCCCAAAAAATTGGAGAGGGAGGGTTTGGAACGGTATACAAAGCTCAACTACCGGATGGTCAAGTAGTTGCCATTAAACGTGCGAAGAAGGTAAGATACCATTTAGTCAACTGATCTTGAATCTGCAAATCTTGTATATGTCACGATAATTTGATGATTTATCATAAAAACCGTGAAAAAGGAAGCTATTCACTAAACGTCGAAGTTGCATTAACTGATACAGCATGAAAAGGCAAAATAAATTTCGTACTTCCCTTCCACTGATTTCTACAATTTAAGGGAATGAGTTAATAGAATTTACTTGCATTTTTAAGTTAAGTGAAAGCCTCTCAGCATATGCACTGCCCAATCAGGAAACCCTCATATTCGTTTCCTTTCTGCAATTTACCTTCATAAATTATGAGGGTGTTTTCTTGTCTAGTCATTTGAAACTGCGCAATTATAAATAAAACAATGATGAAGAAATTCGAATACCAACACATGCGTTTAAGGAAGTAAAAAGACAGCTCTTTTTTTTCTCTTGATGACCGAGAAATCCATCCAGAGCCAACCCTTTCGGGCCAACCACAACCTTCATAACTCGGGGATGATGCCCCCCCCCCCCCAAACCCCAAACCCGTCGCACCCTTCTCCACTTAAATACCAAAGGTAGTTTGCGCCAACCTAAGCCACAAGTCCCTCAACCTTTGCCAATTCAGTTAACCCTAGGGGGCATAAAGACAGCTCTTTTCCACGGAAAGGAGAGTTGCTTAAGTAAGCAGAATGTTGGACCATAATGCACCTTCTACGAATACTCTATAGATGATAATTACCAATTTAGAAATCAGAAGTGGGACAACAATTCATGATTTTAGTTTCAAGCTCAATTACTAGGTTAAGTGCTAGTTATCACCTACTAGATTACAAACATAAGATAGTTTCTCTAATATGAAGAATCTTGTTGGTCATAGAATAATTCTTTCACAACAAAGTAATTCATGATTTAGGTTTTCTGAAGATAATTTGCTTGTTTGACTTTTATGCTTTCTCTGTTTTCTTATTTGACTTCCTTACTCTGTTTTAGGCAAAGAACTCACACATTTGAAGTTATGTCACTAGTTTTTATCTATGATTGTATCTTTTGATTGGACTAATATTATTGTAGAAGGCATAGCTTCTGAAATTCTGAACTAACGTAGTAATTTCTTTACCCTTTTCGATTTTTTCTTTCCGTGTGAAAGAGGAGGAAAGGAAGGAAAAAGTTAGTTCGGCCAAATTTACATAGCTTATTCAGAAGAAAGATCTAAGTTGCAAAAGGAGAACAATAGAGACACGAGGTTGTGACACGTGCAAGTTAACTTAGGAACTGAGACATGAACTCTGATTTTGGGACAAGGGAAGGAGATCGAATTTTGAGAGAGAAAGGGACTTACTATAACCTCTCCAAAATGGCCATTCAAACCAAAACCTTATCCGTGCAGCAAAGAATGACTGAGGGGAAGGGGGCAGTTAGCTGGCTGCTTCTCTACAGTGTACTTTGCTTCCTCATGTTAAGAACCAATTGTCTATGGAATTAACTCAATGAGATGTTGAAAATTTGAGGAGTTAGAAGGGTTTTTTTGAGAAATATTTCCTTCTCTTGCTCTCCATTTTCTCCCTTTTTTAATCTTTTCTTTTTGGAGTGGTTTGGGTTGGGGGTGCAGAGGACGTGGCCTTGTTGGCGGAAGTGGAAGCACTGTTGATACATGTATATATTCAACCTGAATGTGACATTATGAGCCGTTTGGACGACATTAAAGTTGATGTTGAAATTGAAAAAACGCTTGTGGATGCTGAAATCTGAGTAGTTGTAGTTTTTAAAAAGATTTTTGGAAATTGAAGACTTGTAGGTGGACATCTTAGATTTGAAGAACTTCGCTTGAAATACACTTCCAACCACAGCTTTTCAAACTTGAACTAGAAAATTTCTTTTTCCCAAATAAAAAATTCAAATAAACACCAAATTCAAAAATATTATTTGCAAGTGAATTTAAGAAGTCCACAAACAAAAACCACATAAATTATAGTCGGGGTTACTCATGGTTGATAGGTTGGGTTCTAGCTATCTTTTCATGTAGTTTATTTCTTGAACTTTGACGTGTAACCCCTTCTGTAGGAATGAAAGATTGGCTTTTCTTTCTTGTTCCTTTTATTTTTAGCTCTCTCTCTCTATATATATAATATATATATCTGATTTTATCTGTATGAGAAAAGAATTAAATCATTCTAATATCTGAATTTTTTGCAGGAGCATTTTGATTCTTTGAGCAATGAATTTAGAAGTGAAGTTGAGCTTTTGGCAAAAATTGAGCACCGTAACCTAGTTAGGCTTCTTGGTTATGTTGATAGGGGAAATGAACGCCTCATCATTACGGAGTATGTGCCTAATGGTACACTAAGAGAACATCTAGATGGTATACCATTTATAAACTTGGTGCGCTGATCACAACTTCCATTATGGTAAAAATGTGGAGAGCAATAACTTTGAGTTTTTTTGGCAGGTGGACGTGGGAAAATCTTAGATTTCAATCAGCGACTTGAAATTGCAATTGATATTGCTCATGGTCTAACTTACCTCCATCTATATGCTGGTATGCTACTGTCCAGCGCTTGTAATTCTCTTCTCTAAATATAGTTTCTGAGCCATATAATTTATCCAGTAGCTCCTATGTTGAGGTTCAAGTTTCAATAATCCATTCTTGTAAACCAGGATTCAATGTTACGATCAGATTTGGCGATGTATAACGTTTTGGTCCTTGGTCTATTTTGATCTGCCCGTGATCATTTGGATTTGACGCAATCCTATTTTTGTTTGCCACAGAGAAGCAAATTATCCATAGAGATGTGAAGTCATCAAATATTCTCCTGACAGAGAGCATGCGTGCCAAAGTTGCGGATTTTGGATTTGCACGACTTGGAGACTCAGACTCTGATAAAACACACGTTTCAACCAAAGTGAAAGGCACCGTTGGTTACCTTGATCCTGAGTACATGAAAACATATCAACTCACGCCAAAAAGTGATGTCTACTCATTTGGGGTATTGTTATTAGAAGTTTTAACGGGCCGTCGTCCTGTAGAGCTTAAAAGACCTCCTGATCAGAGGGTGACACTTAGATGGGTAAGCTCTTTACTCATTTTTTCCTCTTAAATTTGGTTAAATCTTGGATTATTGGCTCTACCAATAGTAAGGGTGGAGCTAGAGCTTCTTTTACGGGTTCGGCCAAAGTCAGTTGAAGCTTCTTTTACGGGTTTGGCCGAACGTAGTAGCTTTGGTCTAAACCATGTATTTTTGTACACATTATTAATTTAGAACCCAATAACTAAAATTCCGATCCCATAAGCTTCGAATTCTGGCTCCACCTCTAAGTCCATCGTCTATGTTAAAAGTTAATTAACGGCAGGATTAGCGTTATTTCTATTAGATGTGCTGATTGTGTTTACTATGTCTGTTGCTTTCTCCAGTACTTAGATAACGAAAACATGTAGTTTTTCAAACAATAACAGAAACTAATCCGTATATTAACTTATCGAGTACAAATATAATATGTATGTGCAGGCTTTTAGGAAATACAATGAAGGATGCATGTTGGAAATGTTGGACCCTCAAATGAAGGAATCCGTGAGCGGGGAGATACTGGTGAAAATGTTTGGTTTGGCTATCCAGTGTGCAGCACCTACACGAAAAGATCGCCCGGATATGAAGATTGTTGGGGAGCAGCTTTGGGCAATTAGAATGGATTATTTGAGGAATGGAAGAAGACAGTAATAACTGCAAATATACTGTTGTGACTAATACCAAGTTTATTCCCTAGAAAGGATAATCTTCCACTTATTGTTTGTATATGTGAGCAGTTAAGGTACTTTTCTTGATATTGATTCACTGATCTCTGGTGTGCTCAAAGTATATTGTATTTTGTATTTGTCGATCCCATTAGTCGTCTATCTTCATCGAAGAATATTGAGTGACTAACAGGTAGATAATAGGCCTGCCTCTCTCCCCTTCTCCACAAATTATCAAACTTTTGTTAATTGTTTTCAATTGTACTCTTAATATTGAAGAAGTAATTAATCGCTCTTTTTAATACTGCTCGATTTTCAAAAGTATTTAATAGGCGTAACTTAATAAACTATGGTGTGTTTGGTACGAAGGAAAATATTTTTCAATTTTTTCATGTTTGGTTGGCTTAAATGTTTAGGAAAATATTTTCCTTATGAATTCATTTTCCTTCAAATGTAGGAAAATGTTTCCTTATCAAGAAAAGAAAAAACATTTTCAAAAACTTCTTCTCCACCCTCACCAATCCACCCCACCCCCTCTCCAAAAAAGGCTTCTTTTTTTCAAATTTTAGTTTTTTCGTTACCATCCACCCTACTACCCCTCCACCCCATCCCGCAAAAGAATTATTTTTTTTACCTTTTTCTTTTTGTAATTTCAAATTTCTGTTTTTTCGTTTTTCTGCACCACCCACCTCACCCCCTCACCTGCCCCCTCCCCCCACCCTCCCGAAAAAAAATATTTTTTAAATATATTTTTCAGTTTTAGTTTTTTTATTTATCGGTTTAAAGGTTCAAAATTTTACAAGTTCCAAAGTTATGAGTTCGGAGGTTTATGTGTTTGAAAGTTTACGGGTTCGAAATTCCTCGGTTTCGAAAGTTAAGTTGTTCGAAAGTTTATGAAATTTGTGGGTTCTGCAAGGGGGTTCATCCGAACCCCCTTCGCTGAAAAATTACACTGTATATATAAGGCAAAATCTGTTTTTTACCTTTATATATTAAGTTTTGAACCCCCTTAACACAATCCAAAAGTGTAGTTTAGTGGTCAAGGGGGTTCAAAATCTACATAAGGTCATGAGTTCAATTCCCACTAGCTACAAAAAATTTTTTTGAACCCCCTTCGTGGAGATCCTGCCTCCGCCACTGGTTCTGAAGGTTGTTGGTTTGAAAGTTTATGGCTTCATGTTTATTATATCAAAATTTTTTATGAATACTCTTGAGAAGTCATTTGCCTTAATTTGCATACCAAACACCGAAAAATAAATAAGATTACTACTTATTTTCCAAAAAAATATTTTCCACGAAAATTATTTTCCGTTATACCAAACAAACCCTATATCATTATTTTCTTGATGGACGTAAAGAAAGCTAACTGACAGTTAAAATGAGTATTACATAGTTGGGTTTGCAATTACTCCCTCCGGTTCACTGATTACACCAGTTTAAGTCAACTCCCTTACTTGTCCTTTGTGGGATTTTTTTATTTTGTAGTTTGAGTAACAGAGAGCAGATAATTTCACAGTAATATAAATTTATTCCAAATGACAATCTATAGCTTCTCATTACCTTTCTTTTTAATATTTGATTTTGTGCTCTATACTATTATTTCTAGATTTCTAGTTCGACCTTACTTTTCTAGTTACATAAAGTAAGACGAGAAATGAATGAAATAAGTCATGCAATAAAAATCGGATAGGAACAAATACTACACTTGATCTTAGCCAAAAGAAAGTAACGAGGAAAATTTAGAACTAAAATTGGTGGGATGCGCCAGGCCAAGGCAATAGTGCAACACCAAAGCGACGCTTGAAGACCCCAATAGCAAGCTATCGTGATGGACCTTGCCCCTTAAAAAATTGAGTTAATATCATATGAGTCGATGACCCACATATCAGATATTAAACTGATAAGAACAGATACTACACTTGATCTTAGCCAAAAGGCCGAGAAAGGTATGCTTTTCAATCTTATGCTCTTGCTCTTTTATATTCCATTCCTTACATAGGAGCTCTCCTGTCCAGTCAGTGTGGGACTTGAAGAGCTTTTATGCTTCTTTCAACTAACTAACTATACATTAGAGATTCCAGATTTCTAGTTTTATAATATTGTTTCAGTTGCATTTAATTGATGAGTGAAAATAACTAATGCAATCAAGAAACATAAAGTTATTGTTTTATTTGTTAATTTATTTAATTTTTATAAATCCATTTTATCTTAGCTATGATTTAGTATATTATATGGAGCAAATACCAACCAGTAACACAATTTGTAAGCAAGTATCTTGATAGTAGAGTTATTAAACATATATAATGCACCTACAAAAATCACGAACAAACTTTTTTTCTTGAAAGTAGTATACTTTGAAAGTTCGGGTTGCTTATTTAGTCTGTTGTGTCTTAATATAAGCATTACTCTTCTTTTTATGTCATATTGAAGTTTATTTTTATATGGCCAAATACATTGGCGGCCCCTTAAAGCATTACTCCGTTTCATTTGAACACTTCAACCATATCTTAAATATGTCATTTAAACACAATTTGATGATGTGGCATAGTGCGTGTATTACGCTATTTTTCCGAGCGCGAGAGATCATTATTTCTATTTTTCATTTTTTTTTACTTTCTTTATCCTCCTATTCTTTGGCAAGCAGAACACGAACGAGGTCGCAGGAGAAGTCAGAAATCCGGCGAGGTCCAAAGAGGCGACAAGCAACAGTAATATGTTATCAAGGTTTTAACATTTACACATCAACCACGAAATCAATAATAGACAGAACACAAACGAATCTCCGATACCCCAATGATGGAACATCAGAAATGGCGATAAATATCGCTGATTTTAATAGTAGCCGCCGAAATATTAAATGTCCGGTCACTTCTTTCAGTTCTGCTTTTTTATCAGTTAAAACAACAACGAAATAGAATAATAGAGATGAAGGAGGAAAGAAAATGAGCAATGGCCGGTGGTTGCTAGAATCGCCAGATCCTTTTTTGTTTCTTCCCTTTTTTCTCAACTCAGATTTTTTCTTCTCCGGTTAGCTAAAAGAAGGGATTTTCAACCCAAAAAAGAAAGAAAAAAAATTGACATAAATTTCTCCCTTCCTCAGATCTGAAAATCCAAAAACGGTAGGCAGATGAAGACGGAAGGAGGGGGGAGGGGGTACCTGTGTTTTTTCGCATTGATTTTGTTCAATTTGGGCGGCTGGAACTCAATTTCCGGCTAATTGAAGTTCACCGGAGTTCTGCAGAATGTCGGAGCTGACGCTTTTAATGGTGGGATGGTCTAAAATTTGTGGAAAGTTAGATTTGAAGGTGGAGAACAATCTTTATTATTTGGAATTTCTTGATTTGGCCCAGAATTGAGCTGGAAAGAAATGGCTAGAAATGATTTTTCTGGCGATGAGTGATAGTTGGGGAAGATGACAACGAGTGAATCCACGTGTCCTCGTCTTATTTGTCACTCTTTGTGTTTGGCCGCCTCCAAATTTTGTGTCTAAATGACACAATAAAGACCTAGTTAAAGTGTTCAACTAAAACAGATTTAAGATGGAGTGTCTAAGTGAAAAGTGAAGGCAACTTTTAGGGGTCGCCGATGTATTTGGCCTTTTTATAACAAACCATACATTCTAGTAAAAGACAAAGATGGTTTGGCACTCCAAGTCAGCTTTCTTTCATTCGGGCTTTCTTTCTATGTTTTTGCTTCGGTCTTTCTTTCTTCTATGTTTGCGCGAGTCAATTATGTGTGGCGCAAAGGACGAAGTCGTCACTTACTTCAATATTGCAGGGTAACTTAGCTCTTGCTCTTGCAAATTGCCAATCCTCTAAAAGAACTTTAAAATTGTGTAAAATATCTTATTATTTAATTGATTATATTAATCTTCTTAAGTATTAATGAAACAACATATTTCTTCAATGTATTATCCTAATTTTTTTCTTCTAAATTTTTCGATTTAATGAGTCATAATAAGTAAAAACGTAAGACCAAAATAAAACTCCAGCAAAAGAAGAAATTTAGGACTAGAATTGGTGGGGTGCGCCAGACCAAGGTAGTAGTGCAACACCAAGGCGATGCTTGAAGGTCCCGATAGCAAGCTATCGTGATGGACAAGCCCCTTAAAAAATTAGTTAATATCGTGTGAGTTGATGACTCACATATCAGCTATTAAACTGATAAGAACAGATACTACACTTGATCTTAGCCAAAAGGCCGAGAAAGGTATGCTTTTCTATGTTTCGCTTGGACCCTTTTATATCCAACTTTGTACATAGGAGCTTTGCTATATAGTCGATGTGAGACTAGAAGAGCTTCTATAGATCCACGAAGAGATAAGATTCCTTACTTAAATAGGCCAAATGAGAGTGGAGACAAAAAGTTTGAACAAACAAAAAAAAGAGATATATTAAAAAAAATTTCTCTTTTCAACCTCTTTCTTTCTTGGCAACAAATTGATTGGCCTTCTCCACTGTAAAACTGAGAAATTTAGAATGATTTGAGATCATCAGTGTAAAGAATAGCAAAAGAAGAGTATTATTCAGAGACCTTCTGCTAGCCCAAGATCATGAACTAAGATTGGAGGATTCAACTAAAGAAGAGGAAGCTTGAAAAGAGAAGAGAGATTTTTGAAAGGAGAAGTTTGTTTTGAAGAAGACTTTCTTGATTTTTTGCTTGATTACAAATGAACAAGACACCCCATATTTATACTGGCCTATGGATGATTCTAGATAATGTACAAAGAAGATTCTAGCAACCTTATCTTCTAACAATACTCTAGAATATCTAGATATGTCTTATCTTCCCACAACATTCTAGAACATCTAGATATGTCTACTAGATAAATATCAAGGAGACTACACTAGGACATTCTAGAGAATTCTATATTTTTCCAAAAAATTAACTTTATTGTTTTCACATTCCCCTTAAAATAATTTTTTGGAAACTACTCCAAGCTTGTCATAGAAGAACTCGAACGAAGCTTTAGCAAGTGACTTGGTAAAGATATCAGCGATATTCTCCTGACTTCGCACTTCCAAAGTATTGATAGTTCCATTAAGAACCTTTTCCCGAATAAAGTGATGTTCCACCTCAATGTGTATAGTTCTTGCATGGAATACTGGATTGTTTGCAAGCTTGATGGCACTTTGATTATCTCCATAGATCACATTTGCTTTGATATAGGTAGATGCAAGTCTTTGTAGCCATACACATTCTTGAGCAGTGAGAGTAGCTGCTTTATACTCCGCCTCCGTGGTTGACAAGGAAACTGAGTCTTGCTTTTTGCTACACCAAGAAACACTTGTTTCACCACAGAGAAAAATATAGCCCGATGTTGATCTTCGGTCATCCAAATCACTACCAAAATCAACATCCGTATAACCACCTAACACCAAATTATTCTTCTTCTGGAAGAACAGGACCATGTTTGATGTTGAGTTGATATACTTTAGAATCCTCTTTGCAGCTTCTAAGTGAGGCTTTCTTGGACTTTCCATAAATCTGCTGGTATATCTCACTGAGAACGCAATGTCCGACCTTGTAATAGTCAAATACAAGAGACTTCCAACAAGAGCTCGAAAAGGCTTGGGATGTGAAAGAAGTGAGCCTTCGTCCCGCCTTAACCTTATGCTTATCTCAAGAGGAGTAGAACGTGTTTTGCTTTTCTTCAATCCAAACCTGTCAACAAATTTCTTGGCATATCCTTCTTGAGTGACAAAGATCCCTTTGTTCATGTTTGTCACTTCTAAGCCAAGAAAATGGTGTAGCTCTCCCAACTTCTTGATGTCAAATCTTATAGAAAGCTCATCTTGAGGCCTAGCAACTTCATCTTCATTGTTTCCTGTTATTATCATATCATCCACGTACAAAAGAACAACCATATGCAAGTCTCCTTATTTTTTAACAAATAAGCTAGGATCTGATTGTGATGCATCATAGCCACAAAAATGTAGATACTGAGCAATTTTTCCATACCATGCTTGTGTAGCTTGCTTGAGGCCATAAAGGGCCTTCTTAAGTTTGCAGACATGATCAGGATGTAAGTGAGAGACATACCCAGGTGGTTGCTCCATATAAATATCTTTGTCAAGCTCTCCATATAAGAAAGCATTCTTCACGTCAAGGTGTCATAACTTCCAATTATGCGAGGCTGCTAAGGCTAGCACAACTCGGACAGAGATCATCTTAGCCACCGGACTGAAGGTTTCTTCATAATCTTCACCATACTTTTAAGAAACTAGCCTTGATTTATATCTATCTATGTTGCCATCTGCTCTTCTTTTGATTTTATAAACCCATTTACAAGAAATGGGTTGTACATCCTTCGGCTTTGGTACAAGGCTCCAAGTTTGATTTTTCATCAGAGCCTCCATTTTATCATCCATAGCAAGCTCCCATTCTTTGAATCCTTTAGCTTCATCAAATGAGGAAGGTTCTTCATCATCAATTGATCCTACAAAGAACCAGGAACACGTACTGTCACGACCCGGATTTTCCACCCTCGGGAGTCGTGATGGTGCCTACTAATGTGAGCTAGACAAGCCAATTATTGAACAGATTACCTTTATCTATTTCTATACCCTTTTAGCATTTATAAAGCAATAATGTGAAAAACAACAGAAATTTCATTAAGCGGAAGAAATGTAGTAAAATATCTGAAATATGAATCTAATACAACTATTTAAGCCTTAATCACCCAGAATTAGTGTCATAGTACCATAGACGATCTAAGAGTGCTAAATACAAAGTCTGAAAATAAAGATACACTATTTCCGAATCAAAGAAACGAAAAAAGAAATAAAGAATAGAGGAGACGCTAGGGCCTGCGGACGCCTGCAGGTCTACCTTAGATCTCCGCGTGGACTGAAGGTAGCCACCCAAATACTATGTCCAAGAGCTGCTCCAGGATCTACAAATAGTACAGAGTGTAGTATCAGCACAACCGACCCCATGTGCTGGTAAGTGCCTAGCCTAACCTCGGCGAAGTAGTGACGAGGCTAGGACCAGACTACCAAATGCACCTGTGCATTTATATAATATACATCGGAAAATAAAACAGAAATAAACAAGTAAAGATGGGAGGGGGGTACATGCTGCGAGGGTGTATCAATATCAATAGTAAATCGAGAGTAACGACATAAGGACAGCTTAGAATTCACGGCAAAATAATAAGAAACTTATATCCAATCTATAAACACTTTGTATCAACAATTGTTGCGGCGCGCAACCCGATCCCAATATATAACAACACTATTGCGACGTGCAACGCGATCCATATCATTTATCACTGTTGCAGGTATTGTTGTGGCGTGCAACCCGATCCACATATAATATTGTTGAGGTGTGCAACCCGATCCACATATATAATCAACAACAATCATAACAAGAGTCCCGATAAGGGATCAATAAAGAACTACACTATCCCGATTAGGGAATCGATAGTATCAGTAAATACATACCGGCAAGGGAGAAACAACTATAACCAAACTTGTTCCAACATCTAACTACCTCAGCTAACACCAATACTCAATCATAAGTAATTCCATGAGAACAATCATAATCCTTGCTCAATACAGAGAATCATTAATTTAAGCATCCGTAATATTATTTAAGAACATAATAAATCACAATTTAAGACTCACGGACATGCTCGACACCAACGTATAGATACTTGTCACTATGCCTATACGTCGTACTCAACAATAAACAAGTAGCAAATAGGACATAACTCTTAATCCCTCAAGCTAAGATTAGACCAAACACTTACCTCGATCCACGAACACAATTCACGTCTCAATTATCGCTTTACCCCTTGATTCCACCACCAATTCACTCGTATCTAGCCACAAGTTACTTGATTACATCAATAAACGTTAAATGAATCAACCACAATGCATGAAAATGAGTTTTCCAAAATTTTACCCAAAAAGTCAAAAATTGCCCCCGGGCCCACATGGTCAAAACCCGAGGTTCGAATCAAAACCCGATTACCCATTCCCCCACGAACCCAAATATATAATTTATTTTGAAATCAGACCTCAAATCGAGGTCCAAATCCCCAAATTTTGAAAAACCTAGGTTCTACCCAAAACACCCAATTTCCCTCATGAAAATCATTGATTTTGAGTTGAAATCATGTTAAAAGATGTTAATGATTGAAGAAAACGAATTAAAATTGACTTACAATCAATTTGGAGGAAGAGTTATTCTTGAAAAAAATCGCCCTAGGGAGTTTGTGTTTTGAAAAGATGTGAAAAATGGTTGATTTTCGGCTAAGTATAAAAATTGCAGGTTGCAGGTATGGGAATTGCGAACTGGGTTCGCAATTGCGAACCTCGACCTCTTCAAGGTTCGCATTTACAAAAAAGGGCTCGCATTTGCGAGCTGGGAATTGCGATCCATATGTCGCATTTGCGACGACTGGCCTCAAGTTGGGGGATTGCATTTGCGATCAAAATCCTCACAATTGCGAAATAGGCTGGCCTGGGCTACTTTCGCAATTGCGATCAAGCCCTTGCATTTGCGAGCCAGACTTCACAAATGCGAAGCCTGTAGGCCTGCACAGAAATAGCTGAAAGTCTACAATCCTCAAGACCAAAATTTCACCCCGTGGCCTATCCAAAACTCACCCGAGCCCTCGGGGCTCCAAACCAAACATGCACACCAACCTAAAAAATTATACGGACTCGCTCGTGCATTCAAATCACTAAAATAACATCAACAACTATGAATTTAGCATCAAAATCATGAAATTTTCTTAAGAACTTCAAATTTCCAATTTTCTCAAAAATGATCTGATTCATGTCGTTTCAAGTCCGTTTCTTACCAATTTTCACAGGCTCAACTCAAATCATATATAAGACCTGTACCGGGCTCCGGAACCAAAATATGGGCCCGATACCATCGAGTTCTAATCACAATTCATTTCCAAATCTCATAAATAATTTCAGAAAACAATTTTCTTTAAAAAATTCATTTCTCGGGCTTGGGAACTCGGAATTCGATTCCGGGCATACGCCCAAGTCCCATATTTTCTTAAGGATCCTCCGGGTCCGTTTACCCAAAATATTGACCGAAGTCAACTTAATTCATTTTATAGTCAAAATTTATCATTTTTCATAGATTTTCACATATTGGCTTTTCGGCTACGCGCCCGGACTGTGCATCCAAATCGAGGTGAGACTAAAAAAGGTTTTTAAGGCCTTAGAATGCAGAATTCATTTTAAAAATAGGTGATGACCTCTTGGGTCATCACATTCTCCACCTCTAAAACAACTGTTCGTCCTCGAACGGACAGAAGAAGGAAGTACTTGAGTCGGGGAAAAGATGGGGATAATAGCTCCGGATATCGGACTCGGACTCCCAGGTCGATGCCTCAGTAGGCTGACCTCTCCACAGAACACGAACAGAAGGAAAACTCTTTGATCACAACTGACGAATCTGCCGGTCTAGAATAGCTGCCGGCTCCTCCTCATAAGACAAGTCCTTGTCCAACTAGACAGTGCTGAAATCTAACACGTGGGATGGATTGCCGTGATATTTTCAAAGCATGGACACATGAAACACTGGATGCACGGCTGATAAGCTCGGCGGAAACGTAAGTCTATAAGCCACCTCTCCCACTTGATCAAGAATCTCAAATGGGCCAATGAACCTAGGGCTAAGCTTTCCCTTCTTCCCAAATCTCATCACGCCCTTCATAGGCGACACTCGAAGCAATACCCGCTCACCGACCATGAATGCTAAATCACAACCCGTGGGTCGGCATAACTCTTTTTCCTGGATTGAGTTGTACGAAGCCTATCCTGAATAATCCTGACCTTGTCCAAGGCATCCTGAACCAGATCCATACCCAACAACCGAGCCTCTCCCGGCTCAAACCATCCAACCGGAGACCGACACCGCCTACCATATAAAGCCTCATAAGGAGCCATCTGAATACTCGACTGGTAGTTGTTGTTGTAGGCAAACTCTGCTAAAGGCAAAAACTGATCCCACGAGCCTCCAAAGTCAATGACACAAGCTCGGAGCATATCCTCCAAAATCTGAATAGTCCGCTCGGACTGCCCGTCCGTCCGAGGATGAAATGTTGTGCTCAACTCAACCCGTGTGCCCAACTCTCGTTGAACTGCTCTCCAGAAATGCAAGGTAAACTGCGTACCTCAATCCGAAATAATAGACTCAGGCACACCATGAAGATGAACAATCTCTTGGATATAGATCTCAGCTAACCTCTCGGAAGAATATGAGACTGCCACAGGAATGAAATGTGCTGATTTGGTCAGCCTATCCACAATAACCCATACTGTATCGAACTTCCTCTGAGTTCGTGGTAGTCCAACAACGAAGTCCATAGTAATACGCTCTTACTTCCACTCAGGAATCTCAATCTTTTGGAACAAACCACCGGGCCTCTGATGCTCTTACTTAACCTGTTGACAATTCAAACACCGAGCCACATATGCAATGATATCCTTCTTCATTCTTCTCCACCAATAATGCTGCCGCAAATCCTGATACATCTTAGCAGCACCCGAATGAATAGAGTACCGAGAATTGTGGGCCTCCTCTAAAATCAACTCTCGGAGTCCATCCATATTAGGTACACAAATTCGACCCTGCAATCTCAAAACTCCATCATCACCTAAAGTAACCTTCTTGGCACCTCAGTGCTGCACCGAGTCTCTAAGGACACACAAATGGGGATCATCATACTGCCGATCACGGATACGCTCCAATAAAGAGGAACGGGCGACCGTGTAAGCTAATACACGACTGGGCTCAGAAACATCCAACCTCACGAACTGATTGGCCAAATCCTGAACATCCAAAGCAAGTGGTCTCTCACTGACCAGAATATAAGCCAGACTGTCCATACTGGCTGACTTCCTACTCAAAGCGTCGGCCACCACATTGGCCTTTTCGGGATGATATAATATGGTGATATCATAGTCCTTTAACAACTCCAACCACCTTCTCTGCCTCAAATTCAACTCCTTTTGCTTGAACAAATACTGTAGACTCTTGTGATCCGTGAACACCTCACATGCCACACCATACAGATAGTGCCTCCAAATCTTCAACGCGTGAACAATGGCTGTCAACTCCAAATCATGAACTGGATAGTTCTTCTCATGAATCTTCAACTGCCTCGAAGCATAGACAATGACCTTGCCATCCTACATCAACACCGCACCAAGTCCAATACGAGATGCATCACAGTAAACTGTATAAAGCCCTGAACCTATGGGTAAAACCAACACTGGTGCCGTAGTCAGAGCTGTCTTGAGCTTCTGAAAGCTCGCCTCACACTCGTCCGACCATCTGAATTGAGTACCCTTCTGGGTCAACCTGGTCATCGGGGCTGCGATAGATGAAAACCCCTCCACAAACCGATGATAGTAGCCTGCCAACCCCAAGAAACTCCGAATCTCTGTAGCTGATGCTGGTCTAGGCCAATTCTTGACTGCCTCAATCTTCTTTGGATCAACTTGAATACCCTCTGCTGATACAATATGACCCAGGAATGCAACTGAACTCAAATAGAACTCACACTTAGAAAACTTAGCATACAACTGACTATCCCTCAGAGTCCGAAGAACCACTGTAAGATGCTGCTCGTGCTCCTCCTGGCTGCGGGAATATATCAAAATATCATCAATGAAGACTATCACGAACGAATCCAAGTAAGGCCTGAACACTCGGTTCATCAAATCTATAAAAGCTGCTGGGGCATTTGTCAACCCGAATGGCATCACCAAGAACTCATAATGCCCGTATCGAGTGCGGAAAGCTGTCTTAGGGAGATCGGATGCCCTAATCCTCAACTGATGGCAGACATATCTCAAGTCAATCTTCGAAAATACCTTGGCACCCTGAAGCTTATCAAACAAATCATCAATCCTCGGTAATAGATACTTATTCTTGATTGTAACCTTGTTCAACTGCCGGTAATCAATACACATTCTCATTGATCCATCCTTCTTCTTAACAAACAACACCGGCGCACCCCAAGGCGAAACATTGGGTCTAATGAAACCCTTCTCAAGCAAGTCTTGCAACTGCTCCTTCAACTCCTTCAACTCAGGCGGGGTCATACGATACGACGAAATAGAGATGGGCTGAGTGCCTGGAGCCAAATCAATGCAGAAGTCAATATTCCTGTTAGGTGGCATACCTAGTAGGTCTGAAGGAAATACCTCAAGGAACTCATAAACCACGGGCATAGAATCAATAGAAGGAATCTCAGCACTAGAATCACGAACATAGGCCAAACACCCCTTTTTGACCATATGTCGAGCCTTCACATACGAGATAACACTGTAGGTAGAATGACTAGGAGTCCCTCTCCACTCTAAACAAGGTAAACCCAGCAAGGCTAAAGTCACAGTCTTGGCATGACAGTCCAAGATAGCATGGCAAGGTGATAACTAGTCCATCCCTAATATGACATCAAAATCAATCATGTCTAGAAGGAGAAAATTTACACGAGTCTCAAGACCCCTAATCGCAACTACACATGAATGATGGACTCAATCTACCACAATAGAATCGCCCACCGATGTAGACACATATATAGGGACGCTCAAGGAATCACTAGGCATGACCAGATACAGTGCAAAATAAGATGACACATAGGAGTATGTAGACCCTGGATCAAATAAAATTGAAGCATCTCGGCCACAAACCAGAATAGTACCTATGATAACTGCATCGGAAGCCTTAGCCTCAAGCATGGTTGGAAGAGCATAACATCGGGGCTGGGCCCCACCACCCTGGACTACATCTCTAGGATGGCTTGCAGCTGGCTGGCCTCCACCCCTAGTAGTCTGAGCTCTACCTCTAACACCTCTACCTCCACCTCTAGCACCTCTACCCCCACCTCTAGCTGGCTGGGCGGGCTGTGGAACACCTGGTTCCAGAACCATAGCACGGGAGCCCTGCTACTGCGACTGAGTACCCACCAATCTCGGACAAGCCCTCCGGATATGACCATACTCATCACACTCAAAACATCCACCTGAGTGTTGCGGCTGAGGAAACTAAGACTGACCCTAGCGACCTGAATGACCACCCCAAAAATTCTGGAGTGGCGGTGCAATGATAGGAGCTGGTGGTGTGATGTAGGGCTGCTTATCAAAATACTGCATCTGAGGACCACGTCCACCTGAAGCACCGTGAGAAACCTGAAGTGCTGACTGAAAGGGCCTAGGAGGATGGCCTCTACCAGACGAATCCCTACCTCCTGATGAGGTATTACTGAATCTGCCTGATTGACCTGACCTTTTGTCCGACCCATGAACACCTCCCTACGATAGGACCATCTCAACTCTCCGGGCCACATTGACCGCCTCCTTGAAAGATATCTCACTCCCAGCCTCCCTAGCCATCTGAATACGAATCGGCTAAATAAGTCCATCAATGAACCTCCTCCCCCACTCTCTCTCGGTGGGAAGTATGATAAGAGCATGACAAGCCAAGTCGATGAATCTGGTCTCATACTAGGTAACAGTCATAGAACCCTGCTGGAGACGCTCAAACTACCTCCGATAGGCCTCTCTCTGAGTGATGGGGAGAAACTTCTCTAGAAATAGATGAGTAAACTGCTCCCAAGTCAAGGCTGGTTATCCGGCTGGTCTAGCCAAACAATAGTCTCTCCACCAAGTCTTGGCAGATCCAGACAAGCGAAAAGTAGCAAAATCAACCCCATTGGTCTCAACTATCCCCATGTTCCTGAGAACCTCAAGACAACTATCTAGATAATCATGGGGATCCTCAGAAGATGCACCGCTAAAAGTAGTAGTGAAGAGCTTGGTGAACCTGTCTAATCTCCACAAAGCATCGGCAAACATAGCTGCTCCATCACCGGTCTAAGCCACCATACCCGGCTGAACTGCTCCAACTGGCTGAACTGCTGGAGTCTAAAACTGGGGAGCTACATGCTCTGGAGTGCGAGTAGCAGGAGTCTGGGCTCCTCCTCCAGCCTGAGAGACGGCTGGTGCTACAGGAAACAACCCTGCTCAGGTGACACTCTGCATAAGGCCCACTAGACGGACCAGAGCATTCTGGAGTACGGGGGTAGCAATAAACCCCTCTGGCACCTGAGCTGGGCCCACCAAAGCTGTTGAGGCCGGAACCTCATCAGCAAAGTCCACTTGAGACTCCGCCGCTGGTGCTGCTGCATTGGGCTGAGCTTTGTCCCTACCTCGGTCTCTAGCACGGCCTCGGCCTTGCCCTCTACCCCTCGGGGAGCTGCTACTGCGGGCTTGGGCTGTTGGTCAGTGGATGAGGAAGTGCGTGTTCTCGCCATCTGCGAAATAACAGAGTAAAAATTCAATTAGCATTGAGAAACCAAACCGCACGATAGGAAGGAATAAATGTGAAGTTTTTCCTAACTCTATAGCCTTTGAAGGATAAATACGGACGTCTCCATAATGATCCCTCAGACTCTACTAAGCTTGTCTATGAACTGTGAGACCCATGTAACCTACAGCTCTGATACCAACTTGTCACGACCCGGATTTCCCATCCTCGGGAGTCGTGATGGTGCCTACTAATGTGAGCTAGGCAAGCCAATTATTGAACAGATTACCTTTATCCATTTTTATACCTTTTTAGCATTTATAAAGCAATAATGTGAAAAACAACAAAAATTTCATTAAGCGGAAGAAATATAGTAAAATATCTGAAATAGGAATATAATACAACTGTTTAAGCCTTAATCACCCAGAACTGGTGTCATAGTACCACAGACGTTCTAAGAGTACTAAATACAAAGTCTAAAAATAAAGATACACTGTTTCCGAATCAAAGAAATGAAACAGGAAATAAAGGATAAAGGAGACGCTAGGGCCTGCGGACACTTGCAGGTCTACCTTGGATCTCCGCGTGGACTGAAGGTAGCCACCCAAATGCTATGGTCCAAGAGCTGCTCCGGGATCTGCACATAGTGTAGAGTGTAGTATCAGCACAACCGACCCCATGTGTTGGTAAGTGCCTAGCCTAACCTCGGCAAAGTAGTGACGAGGCTAGGACCATACTACCAAATGAACCTGTGCAGTTATATAATATACAGCGGAAAATAAAACAGAAATAAACAAGTAAAGATGGGAGGGGGGTACATGCTGCAGAGGTGTATCAATATCAACAATAAATCGAGAGTAACGGCAGAAGGACAACTTAGAATTCACGGCAAAATAATAAGAAACTTATATCCAATCTATAAATACTTTGTATCAACAATTGTTGCAGCGCGCAATCCGATCCCAATATATAACAACACTGTTGCGACATGCACCCGATCCATATCATTTATCACTGTTGCGGCGTGTAGCCCGATCCACATATAATATTATTGTGGCGTGCAACCCGATCCACATATAATATTGTTACGGCGTGCAACCCGATCCACATATATAATCAACAACAATCATAACAAGAGTCCCGACAAGGGATCAATAAAGAACTACACTATCCCGGTAAGGGAATCGACAGTATCAGTAAATACGTCTCGGCAAGGGAGAAACAACTATAACCAAACATGTTCCAACATCTAACTACCTCAGCTAACACCAATACTCAATCATAAGTAATTCCACGAGAACAATTATAATCCTTGCTCAATACAAAGAATCATCAATTTAAGCATCCGTAGTATTATTAAAGAACACAATAAATCACAATTTAAGACTCACGGTCATGCTCGACACCAACGTATAGATACTCGTCCCCATGCCTATACGTCGTACTCAACAAGAAACAAGTAGCAAATACGATACAACTTCTAATCCCTCAAGCTAAGGTTAGACCAAACACTTACCTCGATCCACGAACACAATTCACGTCTCAATTATCGCTTTACCCCTTGATTCCACCACCAATTCGCTCGTATCTAGCCACAAGTTACTTAATTACATCAATAAATGCTAAATGAATCAACCCCAATGCATGAAAATGAGTTTTCCAAAGTTTTACCCAAAAAGTCTAAAATCGCCCCGGGCCCACATGGTCAAAACCCGAGGTTCGAACCAAAACTCGATTACCCATTCTCCCACGAACCCAAATATATAATTTTTTTTGAAATCGGACCTCAAATCGAGGTCCAAATCCCCAATTTTTGAAAAACCTAGGTTCTACCCAAAACACCCAATTTCCCCCATGAAAATCATTGATTTTGACTTGAAATCATGTTAAAAGATGTTAATGATTAAAGAAAATGAGTTAAAATTGACTTACAATCGATTTGGAGGAAGAGTTATTCTAAAAAAAATCGCCCTACATAGTTTGTATTTTGAAAAGATGTGAAAAATGGTTGATTTTCGGCTAAGTATAAAAATCGCAGGTTGCAGGTATGAGAATTGCGAACCCCGACCTCTGCTAGGTTCGCATTTACGAAAAAGGGCTCGCATTTGCGAGCAGGTAATTGTGATCCATATGTCGCATTTGCAATGACTGGCCTCAAGCTGCGGGATTGCATTTGCAATCAAAATCCTCTCAATTGCGAAGATAGGCTGGCCTGGGCTGCTTTCGCAATTGCGATCAAGTCCTCGCATTTGCAATATCACATTTGATAATGCGAAGCCTGCAGGCCTACACAGAAATAGCTGAAAGTCTACAATCCTCAAGTCCAAAAATTCACCCCGTGGCCTATCTAAAACTCACCCGAGCCCTCGGGGCTCTAAACCAAACATGCATACCAACCAATTTTCCACCAATATTCGAAATTTTTAAGACTAGATTTAAGTTAGGAATCATGGAAATTAATCTAAGTTGGGTAGAGATCACTTACCCAAGTTACCCAGGTGCAAAACTCTTCAAAAATTGCCCCTCCCGAGCTCCCAAATTCGAAAATGTGAAAATAGGCTTAAACCCTCGAATTGGGGTTTTAATGAATCTGCCCAGGTATTGTTCATCGCGATCGCGAGAAATGGTGTGCGATTGCGAAGAGGAAAAATTGAGGGTCCTTGAACTTGCCTACGTGAATGCGACAGGATGTATGCGAATGCGGAAGAGGAAAAGGGAAGGCTTACGCGTTCGCGAAAGAAACCATGCGAACGGGAAGGGAAAAAGACCACTGAGCCACCGGCTCCTAATTCTACTATGCGAACGCGGAAGGGGGAATGCGAATACGAAGGAGGAATGGGCAGACTTCCGCGATCGCGAGACAAATCATGCGATCGCGAAGAAAAAATTAAACCCCCTCTCAAAATACACTGCACGAACGCGGAGGGAAGGCCACGAACGCGATTAAGGAAACCAGATACCAGATTTTTCTGCAATTCCACAAGTTCCAAAATGACTCGTTGAGCATCCGAAACACACCCGAGGCCCCCGGGACCTCAACCAAACATCCTAACCAATCCTAAAACATCATTCAAACTTGTTCCAACCTTTGGAACACTCAAAACAACATCAAAACACCTACTTTTCATTGGATTCAAGCTTAAAAATTCTAAAAACACACTTTCGATCAAAAAGTCTATCAAACCTCGTCCGAATGACCTGAAATTTTGCACACACATCTCAAATGACATAACGGAACTACTGCAACTCTTAAAATTCAATTCTGACCCTTGGATCAAAATCTCACTATCGAACTGGAAATTTCCAAAATTCAACTTTCGGCATTTCAAGCCTAAATTAGCTACGGACCTCCAAAACACAATCCAAACACGCTCCTAACCCCGAAATCACCCAACGGAGCTAACAGAACCATCAGATTTCTATTTCGAGTCCGTCTTCACACTGTTCTGACTACGGTCAACTTTCCAACACTTAAGCTCTCATTTAGGGACTAAGTGTCCCAAAACTCTCCGAAACTTAAAACCGAACATCCCGTCAAATCAAAATAGCAGAAATAAACTTGGGGAAAGCAGTTAATAGGAAATCGGGGCATTAATTCTTAAGACGACCGGCCGGGTCGTCACATGTCGTTTTTTGCAGAAAATGCTTCTGCATTTTCTTTCAATTTTGCCAAGAATTCTTCAATCTCTTCAAGATTAGCACTTGTATCCTGGCTTCC
Organism: Nicotiana tabacum; assembly: GCF_000715075.1. Lineage (NCBI taxonomy): Eukaryota > Viridiplantae > Streptophyta > Magnoliopsida > Solanales > Solanaceae > Nicotiana > Nicotiana tabacum. Next base: position 18,265,492 of record NC_134097.1, on the reverse strand, counting down.
TTGAGCTTCCCCTGCTATACAGTTTTCTTCATCTAAGGTATTACCAATAGAAGTCATTGATATATCATTACTGACTTCTATTCCGAAATTTCTTGCCAAATCCTTTTTTATTTCTTTAAAGTATGATTCAGGGATTTCTTTCTTGGAGATGGCTCCTTTCTTCATTTGAAGTTTTCTGCTTACTTGTTGAAATGGACTTAATTCTTCCACTTCAACTTCTTGCATTTCCTAAGTTTATAGGCTTCTATTTTAGCCTTGATTTCATTTATTAAATCTTCACCAAACATCTTCCCCTGCTGATCTAGTTGGAGTAATTTACTCCAGAATTTAGTTTAATAAATTCTATGTAAGCAAGGAATTACTTCTTCTGTATACCCAATATCTACATCCCATTTCATTATCCATGGGATAGAAAATTCAATAAAAAATACATTGCTCCAATGCCCTCATAAAAGATATTATCTTTTTATAAAGAAATTATTTTGGGCGATACATCAATCCACTGAGTATATAAACTCTTGAAAGATGGAGGAAGTATTTCTAATGATAGACCATATAATTTCCACCATTTGCAAAACCAATTTAGAATCTGTTGTTTGAAAATATTAGAACATAATTTGTTAGACCAAGAGTGCTTCCTATTAGGATTTTCATAAAGAAAAGTTTTATTAAAAATTTCTACATAATCCCAGTAATTGAATTTAACTGCGACTTTTTGTTTAGGATGAGTATATTCTCTGTCCTTTAAGGTACTGATTCCCCATTCATCTTAGGCCAATACCCTTTTGAAAATAATTTTAGAGAAACTATAAGTTTTCTTGGTATTTGCCGCATAAAAATGCTGAATTTCAGCTGATGCAATTACTGAAAGTATTATTTCATAATGCATTCTATATTTATATGCATGAGTAACGTATGACGTTGTGTCTAAATACCTACTCATTAATTGCCATGGATTATCCTTCCATTTAAGGCCGGATCGTTCTAGAAGAATTATTAATTCTTTCTTTTCCTTGCGGTTATAAACCTCTAAATTTTCATGGCTGTCCTCTGTTATCACTGAAGAGTATGTTGGTACATTTGATGTACTTTCTTCCTTTTTAGATTTTAAAAAATCTATGAAATCCTTGTATAATGGATGTTCTGTATTAACGCCTGAAATTCCTGCAATATTGGCAACTACTAATTGTTGGTTTCCAGTTTGAGAAAGAATATTATTCCCTCTGCCATAGGAAGATGTCCTTCATCTTCCTCTGCCTCGAGGAGGTCTGTATGTGGGCCTCATAATCTGTAATAAACAAAGAACTATGAGTTCAAATATTCTCTAGTAAGAAATTCAGGGAGAGTATTATCCGACCATTTTTTATAAACTATTTCAAAATCAAATGGGCTTAATAATGCTTCCCATCTTGCAAAAAATTGTTTGGAAACATCATGTTTGAAATATTTATTAAAGATAAATCTTGCTGCTTGACAATCAGTTTTTTATTAAAAACTTTTGATTATATAAATCAGTCTGGAATTTCATAACACATTTTACTATAGCAAGAATTTCTTTAGCTACAGTAGCATAACTCTTTTGGGAATTATTCCATTTCCCCGAATGAAATTGGACAAAGTATTCTTGTTTATCTAATGGGGAACACTGTTTTAGTATTCCACCATACCCAATATCCGATGCATCAGTTTCAACAACCTTTGCCCAAGTAGGGTTAGCAAGAGTTAAACATGGAAGGTTATTAACCTTTTGTTTAATTCTTTTGACTGATTCTGTATGACTATCAGTCCATACTTTCGGATTCTTCTTCAATCCATCATAAAGAAGAGCACTATCTTTGGCCAAATCCTTTATAAAAGGAGAAACATAATTCAGGCTTCCTAAGAATCTTTGAAGCTGAGTTTTGTCCGCAGTAATATCAGGGAATTTAAAAGCAAATTCAATACTTCTGTTAATAGGAATAATCCTACCTTTTTCTATGTTATGACCAAGAAACCTGATATTATGCTGAAAAATCATCATCTTTGGTTTGGATATTACTAAACCATTTTGGATAATAATTTTTTTAAATAAACTCAAATGTTTGAAATGAATTTCAATGATCTTTGAAAATACAAAGATATTATCAATATAGACTATTATAAAGTCTGTATATGGTAGAAAAATATCATTCATAATTTTCTGAAATTCTGATGGGGCATTTTTTAAACCAAAAGGCATAACATTCCATTCATATTGGCCCATTAGAACGTTAAAAGACATTTTATACCTATCATTTTCAGATATCTGAATTTGCCAATAACCTGATTTTAAATCAAAATTTGAAAATATTATGGCATCATGTAGTCTATCCAGTAAATCCTTTTTATTGGGAATATGATATCTAATCCATTTCAAAACTTTGTTGAGAGGCTTATAATTAATAACCAATTTAGGAACTCCTCATTCCTGTTCAGCATGTTTATTAACATAAAAAGCAGTACAATACCACTTAGACTTAGAGGTTTTATTAAACCTTTTTGCTATAAGGAATTTATCTCCTTGTTGCATAACTCCAAATATTCAGAGTTTATTTGACAAGGACGAGCCTTGGTTGGAATATTATCCTCAGAAAAATCTTCTTGATAAGGAAGATTTATAATATGCTTCTTCCTTTTCCCAAACTGGTTTGGATGATCACCACAAATATGAGCAGAAAATTAATTTTGTAGAAAATTAATCTTTTCAATTAATCTAGGATTTTTTAAATCATGCTCAATAGTAAGAGAATAAATTTCATTTTTCAGAAAATCAATTTGTTTGAGTTTTGAAGAAATATTATTGGAAATAATTTCATTCAAATATCTTTGAATAGGCTGAGTTATAAACTCAAAAGTAACCCCTTTTCCATTATAAGTACCAGTAAAACTTTTTGTATCCCAATTTGTGAAAGGAATTAATTTATGAAAAAATGGAACACCCAGTATTACGTCCTGAACTATATTTTTTACCAAAATAAAATTTTCTGGTATACAGACATCCTGTTGGCAAATATAAGCTCTGGGCAAATTATATGAAATACCCATTTGGCCCCCACTAGCATTTTTTAACTGAGGGGTGGTTTTATAAAAATATCTAGAAGGTATTACTCCTTCTTTTATACAACTCAAGTCTGCTCCACTATCAAATAAAGCAGTAAACTCTCTTTTAAAATTATAATCAATTAAAAGAATTATTTTTATTAAAAAATTTTGGGTAGTAAAATACTGAAGTTTTTGTAAAAATTCATCCTCAGCATAATCAATGGCTGCTAATAATTTACCCAGCAGTTATGCCCTCAGACGTTTCTGCCCTAGTATTTGTCTCAGTATTATTATTACCGAGTTCCTTGTCAAGAGTGTTAGAATTTTCTAGATTGAAAAGTCTTTCATCTAAGGCTACATTAGAAGTCTTTAACTCTGCGACTTCTTTCTTGAAATAATTTATCTCGATACTTAAATCTTGGACAGTAGCCAGTCTATCAGGCTGTGACTTATTCTTAACAAGTCTTCTGATTTCCGACATAGTATAAGACCCTTTTTGAGATGGAATTTCTTCTACCTCTGTTCCTACTTCTGAATTTGTAGGAAATTTACCAATAATTTGGGACCTTAATTTAGGATCTTTAATAACCCTTAACAGCTCTAGTATGCTATCATTGGTTAAGACATTGATATTCAAGTCTGTGAACTGAGAATAAATATTATAAAGATCATTATCAGTGTTACAATACTGTTTTGAGCATTGTCCCCTATTAGAGGATTCCTGCTCATCCTCAAAAGATGAAATATAATCTTTTTCTAGGAAGACTCGTAAGTCTTCCCTAGTTGATGAATCATCTTCATCACTATCAGAATTATCTGGCAAGGAATTTAAAAGAATCTTATATAAAAAATCTTTAATATTGTCATCTAAATCAAGTTCTTTAATCTTATCTTTGATTTTACAATCTTTAGCAAAATGACCTACTCTACCACATTTGTAGTAGGCCTGAGTTTTTTTTTTTGATTTTATGAACCCTTTTTTAGATTTATGAAAAGCTTTTCTCCTTTGAGATTTTGCATACCTTTTTTGAGGAGAACCCTTTTTCTTATTAAGAAAATCCTTTTTTCTATGTGATCATTTCCTATTAGAAGGGATATCAATAGCAAATTGTTCGCAAAATTCCCCTAGTTGTTGTCTCTCAGTGAGACGATGCTTCTTTATCTCTTGATTTAGCTTAATCTCATTGCATAAAGCTAAACCTTCTTGAATGCATACACTAAACAATTTTTCATATGAGTAATTATTATAATCAATACTCATTGCGGTGCCTCTAAGGGTCATTAATTCAAGGTATATGTATCTCATAGTCTTCTATACCATATATCGATCTCGAAACCATTGTTCCTAATTTCCTCTCAAAAACAACAAATGTTAACATGCTTATATATATATATATTGAATTTCCAATAGAAAAGATGTTAACATGCCTAAGTTTTGGTTCCCAATATTCCACTCGTGACAATGGAAAATTATTACTTTCACTACGTGATCGACAAGTGCGGGTGAGTCATGAGTAGGCTACTAGCTATCCCATTTTGTTTCATTATTTTTTTCTTCTTTTTGGGCATATACAAGCTTTTCACATTGAAGCAATAGAAGCACCTTTGGTCCCTCGTTTATTCATAAAATCTTAAGAAAAATATTGCATCTTATTAGTCTGTTGTTTCTTAATACAAGTATTGCATTTTTTCTATGTCGTATTGAAGTTTACTTTTATAACACATTCTAGTAAAAATCACCAAAGTATGTAGTGCAGAAGATGGAGCTGCTCTTCCCTTAATCAGATGTCTTAAGTTCGAGCTTTGGGTATGAATTTTTTTTTTGATAGGGAGCGCTTCTCCCGAATGGGACTCTACATGGCCCGAATCCGAATATAATCGGACATCAATACAGGTGTTATACAGACACCGGGTGAAAAACAAAAAAAAATACATTCTAGTAAAAGCAAAAGATGGATTGACACTCCTAGAGGGTGTTTGGATTGACTTTTTAAATAGTAGCGTATAAACTAAAAGCTAAAACCCATAAGTTGGTAATACCCAATTTATGACTTTTGGCTCTTTTTTGTACTTTTCATGTCTAAAAGTAAGTGCTTTTAAGCATTTTTTTTAATCATTGTCAAACACCACAAAAACTGAAAAAATACTTAAAAGCCAATAAACAATTAAAATAAGCCAATTTTTGACTTTTGGCTCTTTTTTTTTACTTTTCATGTTTAAAAGTAAGTGTTTTTAAGCATTTTTTTAATCATTGTCAAACACCACGAAAACTAAAAAAATACTTAAAAGCCAATAAGCAATTAAAATAAGTCAATCCAAACGCCTTCCTTATCAGCTTTCTTTTGTTCGGGCTTTCTTTCTTCTATTTTTACAGGTGTCAATTATGTATTTATGTGTAACGCTCTTCAATATTGTGGGGCAACTCAGCTCTCGCTCTTGCAAATTGCCAAACCTCTAAAAGAACTTTAAATTGTGTAAAAATTTCTTATTATTTAATTAATTGTCCTATTAAGTATTAATGAAAAACACGTTTCTTCAATCGTATTATTCTAATTTTTTTCTTCTTAGTTGTCGGATTTAATGAGTCATAACAAGTAAAGAGAAAACCTAAAGACCAAAATAAAACTACAACAAAAGAAGAAATTTAGGATTAGAATTGGTGGTTGCGCCAGGCCAAGGCAGTAGTGCAATACCAAGGCGACACTTGAAGGCCCTGTGTGACGACCCGGACGATCGTCTTAAGAATTAATGCCCCGATCCCTTATTAACTACTTTTCCCAAGTTTATTTCTGCTATTTCAATTTGCCGGAATGTTCGGTTTTGAGTTTCGGAGAGTTTTGGGACACTTAGTCTCTAAATGAGAGCTTAAGTGTTGGAAAGTTGACCATAGTCGGAACAGTGTGAAGACGGTCTCGGAATGGAAATCCGATGGTTTCGTTAGATCCGTTGGGAGATTTCGGGGTTAGGAGCATGATCAGAATGTGTTTTGGAGGTCCGTAGCTAATTTAGGCTTGAAATGCCGAAAGTCAAATTTTCGAAGTTTCCGGTCCGATAGTGAGATTTTGATCCGTGGATCGGAATGGAATTACGGAAGTTGGAGTAGCTCCGTAGTGTTGAATGTGTCGTGTGTGCAAAATTTTAGGTCATTCAGACGAGGTTTGGTAGACTTTTTGATCGAAAGCATTTTTTTTTGAGAATTTTGGAGTTCTTAGGCTTAAATCCATGGTTAATTCGAGGTTTTGATGTTGTTTTAGGTGTTTTAAGGATTGGTACAAGTTTGAATAAGGTATTAGGTGATGTTTGTGCTTTTGGTTGAGGTCTCGGGGGCCTCGGGGTGATTTCGGATGGTTGACGGGCAGTTTGAGAAATGGTTGCAGCTGTTGTATTTTTGCTGCTTCTGGTATTTTCGCATTTGTGGCTTGGGGACCGCAGATGCGGCGCTGCAGAAGAAGCTAAGAGGCCGCATAAGCGAAATTGAGGGAGGTTAGCATATTTCGTAGATGCGAGGGAAAATTCTGCAGAAGCGGAATCGCACCTGCGAGTTGGAGACCGCAAGTGCAGAAATTGGCCATTTAATGAAAAGTCGCAAATGCGACTAAGTCTCCGTAGAAGCGGGACCGCATTAGGGCCGCAAATGCAAAAATCGCTGGGCAGAACATATAAATAATTGTCTTCGCGAATTTGAGGAATTCATTCACCATTTTCATCCGGGTTTGAAGCTTTTAAGAGAGATTTTTGAGGAAAACAAAGGGGAATCACTTGGAGGTAATATCCTTGACTTCATAACTCATTTTTATGTGATTAAAAACCTAAGTAGTGGTGAGAAATTTGGGAAAAAATGGTTAATTAGGGCTTGAGTTTAAGAGGCCTTTAAATGAGGATTTGAGGGGTCATTTGGACTCCGATTTCAGTGTTCTTGTTATATATAGACTCGTGAGAGTACGAGGTTTCTGAAAATATAAATTTCACCCGATTCCAAGACGTGGGACCGATGGGCGTTTTGGTCATTTTACATAGTTTAGCGCATTAGCTTAGACTTTAATTGTAGAATCAGTTACTTGAAGTGTTATTTATATTATGCAATTGAATTAGATAGATTTGGGCCATTTGGAGTCGAGTACTCGTGGCAAAGAAGTGGTGTCAGATTAATTTTGAGCTGGTTCGAGGTGAGTGGCTTGTCTAACCTTGTGTGGGGCACCTTCCCCTTAGGATATGATATATTTGATAATTAAAATACCTTGTACGTGAGGTGACGAGCGCGTACTTGAGCTAATTGTTGAAAATCCGGTTTTTCCTTAAGTATTTCAATTGAGTTCTTTTTCCTATTTTATTCTACTTGTGAATTCAGCCCGTTGCTAGTTTAGAAAAGCATGTTTAGTTGATTTAATTGCCTATTTGCTTAAACTGCCTTAATTGCATTACGTTAAGCATGTTAGGCTAGAATCAACTGTTTACTTGGTACGAAATTTTGCATTTAATTGAGTATTATTGTGTTGCTTCTATGTGTTTTTAATTTGGGACTACGAGACGACATCCCAGGAGATCCCCTGTACGTATTGATGATCTGGATTGAGGCGCAGGATACCAAGAGATCTCTGGCACGTATATTGAGTATATCAAGAGATCCTCGGGATATATTGAGGATACCAAGAGATTCTCGGGATACCAAGAGATCCCTAGCATATATTGAGGATACCGAGAGATCATCGGGATACCAAGAGATCCCTAGCATATATTGAGGATACCAAAAGATCCTCGGGTTACAAGAGATCCCTAGCATATATTGAGGATACTGAGAGATCCTCGGGATACCAAGAGATCCCTAGCATATATTGAGGATACCGAGAGATCCTCGGGATACCAAGAGATCCCTGACATATATTGAGGGTACTAAGAGATCCTCGGGATACTGTGAGATCCCGGGTTACTTCCTTGTGGTTTGCCTTCATCTCTGTTTTCGTTATTGTACTCTTATTATCCTGTGTAGATTCTTACTATAGATTCTCAATTGTACTGCTTATCTTATCCTATCATCTCTCTATATATTTAATCTCAGTAGGGCCCTGACCTTCCTCGTCACCACCCAACCGAGGTTAGGCTTGGCACTTACTGAGTACCGCTGTGATGTACTCATGCCTCTTCTGTGCATGATTTTCATGTGCAGATCCAGGTACTTCTACTCAGGCCTACCATCCTTGAGGGAGGTGACTGCTTAGAGACTTCGAGGTACATCTGCCGCGTTCGCAGGCCGAGAAGTCCCTTTCTATTCCTACTTTTAGTATTTAGCCCTTCTGTACTTTCTATTTTATTAGACAAATTTTGGAGTTAGAGCTATGTAGTATTTCCTTTTCTTAGCTTGTGATTCGTGGGTTTTTGGGTCTTGGATTTGGATATTGGTTTTGATATTTATATATGGTGTATGCCGAGCGGCACATTTAAACACTGTTATTGCCTTATTTATGTTTTTAAATTGTTTACTTCCGCAAGTTTTTGTCATCTTCCGCAATTTGGGCTTACCTAGTCGTAGAGACTAGGTGCCATTACGATGGTTCACGGAGGGCAAACCGGGGTCGTGACAAGTTGGTATTAGAGCTCTAGGTTCATAGGAGTCATGGATCAGAAGCCGGTTTATTAGAGTCTCGCTGATCGGTATGGAGACGTCTGTACTTATCTATGAGAGGTTTTGTAACTGTTAGGATATTTTCCACATCATTTGATTTCCTTGTTGTGTGATATTTTAACATCACAATTCTGAACTTCTGTCTTCTATTCTCTCACAGATGGTGAGGACACGTGCTACTCGAGATGATCAGGCACCCGCGCCCCCTACTGCAGCTGTCAGAGGCCGGGGCCGGGGTAAAGGTAGAGGACGCGCACGTGGTGCAACCAGGGCACCTGTGCGAGCTGCCGCCGAGGTACCACCAGCGGATCCAGATGGAGTCCAGGCACCTGACACGCCTACTACTACTACTACTCCAGCTATTCAGGAGACTTTGGCACAGTTCATGAGTATGTACACCACTTTGGCTCAGGCAGGGTTGCTTCCCCTTGCTGCAGCTATATCTCAGGCCGGGGGAGGAGCACAGACTCCCACCGCCCGCACTCCTGAGCAGTGAGTTCATGTTGAGCAGTTCCCTGAGTTTATTCCTGGACCGCCTGCAGTGCCAGTTCAGCCTGAGGACAGGGCAACGGCTTCCGAGGATGAGCAGTTAAGGCTTGAGAGGTTCAAAAAGTACAAGCCTCATATATTTAGTGGTCTAGCATTGGAGGATGCTCTGGGATTTCTTGATGAGTGTTACCGCATTCTCCGTACCATGGGTATCTCAGGATCGAGGGGGGTTTCTTTCATTACCTTTCAGCTTCGAGGAGCCTCCTATGAGTGGTGGCGCACCTATAAGTTAGACAGTCCAGATGAGGCTGCTTCACTGACTTGGGCTCAGTTTTCAAAACTGTTCCTAAGGGAGTATGTTCCTTAGAGCCTCAGGGACGCATGGCACATAGAGTTTGAGCATTTGCACCAAGGTGCTATAACTGTTTCAGAGTATGCTGTCCATTACACCAGTTTGGCTAGGCATGCACCAGCCTTGGTTTCTACTATCCGCGAGAGGGTTCACCAGTTTATTGAGGGCCTTATTCCCAGCATTAGATCTAGCATGTCTCGTGGGTTGGAGATGGATATTTCTTATTAGCAGGTGGTGAAAATTTCTAGGAGGATTGAAGGTATGCATGCTAGGGAAAGAGAGGAGGGGGAGGCCAAGAGGTCTCGAGAGTCGGGCCATTATTCAGGTGCCCGTACCCCAGCTGCAGGTCGTCATGGTAGGGGTTATATGAGTCGCCCTGTTCATTCGGCTCTTCTGGCAGCCAGTGGTATTCCAGCTCCTTCTAGGCCTCAGGAGCCTTATTATGCACCTTCGGTTTCCAGCGCGCCTCCTGCGCGGGGTGCTTTCAGAGGTCAGTCCAGCAGACCTGGACCGAGCCAGTCACAGCTGCCACGTCCTCCCAGAGCTTGTTTTGAGTGTGGTGACACATGCCACATGATGAGGGATTTCCCTAGACTTGGGAGGAGTGCACCTCTACAGACTTCTCAGCCACAGCGTGCCCTGCAGAGTTCTCAGGATATGATTACAGCTCTAGTTGCTACCCCACCTGCTCAGCCAGCTAGAGGTGGAGGTCGGGGAGGTAGAGGTCGCCCTAGAGGGGGAGGCCAAGCCAGATACTATGCCCTTCCTGCCCATACCGAGGTTGTTGCCTCTGATTCTGTCGTCACAGGTATTACATTGGTTTGCCACAGAGATGCATCGGTTCTATTCGATCCAAGCTCTACTTACTCTTATGTGTCTTCTTATTTTTCTCCGCATTTGGGTGTACTTCGGGATTCTTTGAGTTCCCCTATTTATGTTTCTACTCTTGTAGGAGATTCTCTCATTGTGGACCGCATTTATCGGTCGAGTTTGGTTGCTCTTAGTGGTTTTTGAGACCAGAGCCGATTTATTGTTACTTAGTATGGTTGACTTCGATATTATCTTGGGCATGGATTGGTTGTCGCCCCATTATGCTATTCTTGATTGTCATGCCAAAACCGTGATGCTGGCTATGCCAGGTGTACCGCGTGTTGAGTGGAGGGGTACCTTAGATTACACCCCCAGTAGAGTCATTTCTTTTCTTAAAGCTCAGCGTATAGTTGAGAAGGGATGTGACGCATATTTAGCTTATGTGAGAGATGTCAGTATTGATACCCCTTCAGTTGATTCAGTTCCAGTAGTACGGCATTTTCCTGATGTGTTTCCAGCTGATCTTCCAGGCATGCCGCCTGATAGAGATATTGATTTTGGTACTAATCTGTTGCCGGGCATGCAGCCCATTTCTATTCCTCCGTATCGTACGGCTCCTCTTTGTCACACCTCCTTTTTCCGCACCCGAGAGGGTACAAGGGAGTTTTTTCCAATTAAAGGACAATCGAAACGAGATTTATTTATTTATTTCAGAGTCGCCACTCGGGAGATTTTAGGGTGTCCCAAGTCACCAATTTTAATCCCGAATCGAGGAAAAAAATGACTCCATATTACAGTCCGCGCCCCAGAAATCCGGATAAGGAATTCTGTTAACCCGGGAGAAGGTGTTAAACACTACCGAGTTCCGTGGTTCTAGTACGGTCGCTCAACTGTCATATTCGGCTTATTTATCTGATTTTAAATACAATTATGAACTGATGTGCCAACTTTAACTTTTACCACTTTATTATTATTATTTTAAGAGAATGTGAACATCGCTTAAAACATGTCTTTGGACTGCGTCACATGAAATGCACCCACAATCCGGAACACATTTTATTTGATGTTTTGGGATTTGGATTTGGGTCGCATGAAATGCACACCCAAGTTTAAGAAAGTAAACTATTAAACACGCGCCTAAAGATATTATCGTGTTATTATTCTGGGAAGGCCGTGAGATTTGCTAAACGGCCCGCCCTGGGAACTAAGTACTTTGATATATACATTTAACAAGGGCCCCGCAGCTTGTGCATTTTGTTTTTCGAGACTCATCTCATCTTTATTTTTGAAAGGATATCCTATAATGGCTACATTTCTTGTTGCATTTGTCTCTACTAATGAAAGCAAAAATGATCCTACTTAATTACATGCTTGCAGGTTGTTTATAGAGGGATTTCGAATGCTTTCGAAAAATCAGAAGCATGGCCACGTACACAGGCAGCCTATCGAATATTATGGGCCCAAACCCAGCCCACGCAGTAACGGCTGGGCCTGGGCCACTACTTTTCCGATGGAAGCCTGCTTGGTTCGTTCGATTTGGGCTCAACCTTCGTGAGGTTGAGAAATGTAGACTTGTGCTATTTGTTCTAAAGGCATGGTTTGCCAGTTATAATGAGGCAGTTTATTAAAAGGAATTGAAATTAACTAACAATGGATAGTTTTCATACTTAACATGCATTAAGGATATGCTAATCACAAACATAGCTAACGTCTAAGATATAACCTACCGCCCTGTGAATTCTACCAGCCTATATACACAATATGATATCAAGTTACCATACATTGACATTTCCCTATGTATGAGGGCTACCTCCAGTATCCAAGCAAAAATGTAAACTATTATACATCACATGATATTCAATATACAGGCTATGTATGAAAATAAACATCTTCAACTCTTCTCTTTTGTATTCATGCTCAACTTTCAAGTTATATTGATAGTGTATTAGTCGTGTACCTGGTATAGAAAAGCAAAAGAAGAAGGAGAATGATCAGCCGAGTAGTATGCAACAAACACAACAACAGCAGCAAACAGAAGCACACTCAGTCGAACAGCCCCAAACCAGTAACAGTAAAAGAAATAACCCAAGAAAACAGACCCAAGCTCGACAGCAATTTAAGAGAAAACCCGATTTCAATTCCAGAAAACCAAACAGCAACAGCCCAAAGAAATCAATAAGAATAACCAGTAGCAACAATTGCTTAAAACCAAAGCAATATTCCCAGAGTGAACTGATGAACAATATTCAGCCAGCAAAGAATTGGATACTACCAAACTGAAAGTCCAGTAGTGCCAACCGTACACAGACTAGCGCGAGAAGTAGTGATGTCTGATTCTTGTTACACACTCAAAAGCAAAGACAAGTTAAGGCTCTTTGATGTAAAGCTTAACCTAAAAATGCAAACCTTAACCCTCTTCTTTTCCGAAAAACTTCAGCTATTTTTTCCAAGTGTTTTTCTTCAACCCTTTCTTTGTCCTAAACAGACCTATTTATAGGAAGAAAATGGCAAGCACCAAGCTGCCTTGATCCCCTCACTTCTTTCCTGCCCATAACTTCTTTTAAAAACTAATCAAAAGTATTCCCCATGCCCATCTATTTGACAGCCTTCTAGCATGTGTCTTTCTGCCCAAAGGTATGGGCAGTCCTTTTGTTTAATCAGCCCCATGCTACCAAGTTTGGTTCCCCATTATTACATTAGTTTAATCCTAATTCAGTACCATATTTGTCAGCTCACTTAAACTAATCATTTCTATTCTTTTTTTACACCCAAATTACCCCTGTTAGCCCCCTGATTATCACTGTCTTGCCCTACTTCTATAGCAGGAAATTTGAACTTCTGAAAGTTCATTTTCCAGCTGCCCTAGACTGAATTTCTTAGTTGTTTGTAATGCAGTTACAAACTAATTTCACACAATGTCAAGCATCCAACTAACCTCAAAGTTCGATCAATCATGTGAAGTTAATCAGAACATTTGAACATCCAGTCATAGAAAACTAATCGACGACGTTTATCAAATCGACTATACTAATTATAACATGGAATAATCAGTCGATTAATCAAACAACACGAACGGGGTCCCAAATGGCTTCAGACAACTTTGCACAACACTGGGAGGCTATACGAATTATCATACTCGACGAATAATCTAATCGAACATGTATCTTACCATACATATTTAACAACAAACAGAAGAACAATCGACCAAATAAACGGCCTTACAAAGACGGAAGGAATTGAAAGAAAATATCAGAAATACCAAACAAACATAACAAAACATGCTAACAAACTCAATCAATATTCAAACAAAACTAGAAAAGAAAAATAAAACTTACTGTGAAGGCTCAAACAAAGGACGAACCAGGTCTGAACTAGATTTGACCATTTGAGGCCGAACAAACTTTAATCGGGGTGTTCTCGACCGAGAACACCTTGATTAAGGTCTATTAGACCTCAACCCTTTATTAAAACTGGCCGGATTCCCCAGGTTCTTGTGTTCTAGGGTTTGAATCTTCAGATTTGGGATTTTAGGATTTATGGGTAGATTCGGACCAAACCAAGCTTGGTTTGGTCACGAGGGAGGTCAGGGGGTTGTCCAGTGTGAATCTGGGGTGGTTTGGTGTAGATCTGGGTTTGGTCTCGAACCTTCAAATCAAGATTCGAGATGGAGGAGTGTGATTCGAGGTACATGGTTGGTAGATTCGTGTTCAGGGTGGTTAGATGTATCGGGGGTGTTGTTTTGGTAGTCACCGGAGTCCTTGCCGCCGGTTTTACGGTGTATGTGAAGGATGGCGGCTAGGGTTTGGGATATTAGGGTTGGTCTCTGGAGACGATGAAGCCGGGGGGTGTTCGGATGGGGGCGGGGTAGCAATGTTGGGCTTTATATATGTTTTAAAGGTTTAGATCCTGGCCGTTGGGTCAAGTGAGATCTATGGCCAGGATCTATTCATTTAGGAAGGACGACGTCGTTTAGGTGGGAAGGTGGGTGAGACCGAGTAGGGAAATGGATCAGATTAGATTAACGGGTCTTAGGGGAGGGTCTGGATCCGTTGGATCAATGGGATTGGACGGCTCAGATCAAACGCCCTGAAACGGTGTCGTTGTGGTTAAATGAGAGGCATGATCGGGACCGTTCATCCGAATCATATCAACAGATCAAAACAAAGGCGCCAATACGACGTCTTTTGGGGTCGTGCTTGGGCAGCCTGGGTTGGGCTGGGTCTGTTTTTGGGCCTAATTTTTGGGGTCCAAACCGATTTTAACCCAACTCTTTTCTCTTCTTTAACTACCAAAATTAACTAAACTCCTAAATAAATTGTAAAAATAAAAATAAAATTACATATATACTGGTTAACACCCATAATAATTAACACACAGTTTAACATTAAATAAAAATCACTCAATGACAAAAACATATATTTTTGATTTCCTTTTTCTCTTGGAGTAACTTCCGTGAAGAAAAAATCACGTTCTTACAGCTGCCCCTCTTTGCCCGAAGACACAACGGGTTTTCGTGCAAAGATAAAGTGAGCGCTTTTTGCTTGTCCGTGTACTCTGTGTGAAGCATTTTTGAAAAAATATTTGACCGAACCTTTGCTTCAGAGGTTTCCTACATATCCTGGGCTGAACAGGAATCAGGTCAATATAGTTCGGGAAGTTTTGGTAGCTGGGACTACCGTATGACTGTCATGTTTGCTGTTGTTGTGTGCTGTTACATGCTGTTGTATGCTGTTATTGCTTACCTATCTCCTTGTTACATTGTGCTAAAAAGAAAAACAAGAAGCTAGGCTAGACTATGAATCAGAAGATCTCATCTATCTTCAACTTGTTCTTGTTGCCTTGCTTTCTTGTCGGCTTGCGTTTTCTTTCGATGCTTTTATTTTGTGAACTTGGGGGACGACACTGGTCCTTCGCCTTTCTGAATGCCAGTTTTCATCATTTTGCTTGGTCCACTGGGGACATGGCTTTCTTCATTAAGCTTTTCAGTGGTTCCTCTGGTGGTACGGCTCTCTTCATCAGATTTGTTATGCTGGGCAGAATTTAATGTTGACAAGCTGCTTATTTCAAAATGCGTCTTTTCTTCCCTTTTGACACATGCACTTGAGTTTGCAACCTTCTGCTTCCCAGTGTTGGGGATTTTTTATTATTTCCTGCTAGGTATTCCTGCTGTAACCTTCGGCCTTCCGGTGGGGTTACTGCTCTCAAAATCTGAAATATTTAAACTAAAACATGAAAAGTATTCCACTCGTTATACAGGTGGGCGCCTATTTAAACTAAGACATGAAAAATATTACTCTTGTTATACAGGTGGGCGCCTATTTAAACTAAGACTGAAAATATTCCTCTCGTTATACAGGTTGGCGCCTATTTAAACTAAGACATGAAAAGTATTCCTCTCGTTATACAGGTGGGCGCCTATTTAAACTAAGACTGAAAATATTACTGAAACTATTTGAATTTGTTTCTTCGTTCTTCCGAGAATTTTTTTGACAATGGCAGGAAATTTTCTGCCCCAGTTTTGGTGACTTTTCTGGCATCGCGTCCTTCTGTCATCATCAACCTTTATTTTCCTGTAGCAAACAAAAGGATTTTGTTAGTTTTAGTCATGGTGGGCAGCGGTGTCCTTCCGCTGGGGGATGATTTTTCCTTTTCTTTTCCTTGCTCAGTGGTCCCACAACTGGTTGGTGGATAAAGTTGCTTGTTGGAGGTGACCTGCCTGCTGGGGATGGTTTTCCATTTATCCCTTTTCCTGTTTTTCTCTTTACAGAACAAGCTGTGGGAGTCTGCTTCCATCCCGAAACCACTCCCTTAGGAGTTTATTTCCTCCCAGAACTGCAAGGCATAGAATTTTATCGCCTGGGGATAACCTTTAGGACTGTTAGGGCTATCTTGCATCGGATTAATTTCCTTTTCCTGTGGTGCCTGACCACTTCAGACTTGGGTCCGTGATTTATCGACATTCTGCGGGGAAACCTTCTCGGAACTTGATCCACAAGTCCTTCACCCGTCGTTTTCCGCTCTCTTCATGTCACCCTTAACTTTCTACACAATTCGTCCTTTGGTTTTGCAACCAACGCCTTTTGTCTTATTGCCTCGACTTTTAGCCTGTCCCTTTTGTACTTTGCTTTTGTACCCCTTCGGCCTCTGGTAGTAAACTCTGAAAAATCCTTTTCAAAACGATTTTCTAGAAAGAAATGAAAAAGATAGAAAAGGAGAAAAATCTTTCTGAACCAATACTGGTGGAAAAAAAGGAAAGAGAAGAACTTATCTGGATGACATGACTGGTCCTTACGATCATGACGTGCACCATAGATTCCCGACCCAGTCTATTTGTATCAATCAACCTGCTTGATGGTCTTACTTGCTGGGGATAAATGGGTGTTCATTTCTTCGCGAACGTGGACCCTTTTGTCGATCTGTCTTGTCGCCTTATAGTGCCCTTCGAGGGGTTTTCACTAATGAGACTCTCTCTTTTCTCTCAGCTCCCGGCGCCTTATAGTGCCTGTGAAGGTTTTCATCGATAAGACTCTCTCGTTTTATATCTCTTATCTTTCGTCGCTTTATGGTGCCTGCGAAGGTTTTCATCGATAAGACTCTCATTTTATTTCTTCAGCGGGGAGTTGGAGTGCTGCCGATATGACCCTCTCTTCTGGAGGTTCTTTCGACTATCAATTCATCTTCAGTTTTATGGTCCTCTTCTTTGCTGGGGATCAGTGTATTATTCTCGGCTTTATTTGCCTGACTTGGCACATCTCGGAGGTTGATCGAGAGGTCTTTTGGACATCGATGTGGGTTTGGTGTGGGGTTAAAGAAAGGCTTATCAGAAATTTCGAAATAACTTTGACGGGTGAGCCACTACAACTCTTGGAATCAAACCTTTGTTGAAACTTTTAAAATATAACCTCTGCCCCAGTTTTCTTGCTTGGGGGATTTTATTTTTTCGCTATGTTGAGCTATGTGCGTTACACACACTGTGCACACTATGATCACCATGCACACTATGCATACTACGCACACTATGACCGAGCCGTGAGGCGCCTACGTATCCTCTCTGAGGAATCAGGTCAAACGTAGTTCCTACCGGTTTTCTTGTGATTTTTATCTTCTTTTTATCTTTTTTTTTCATTTTCTTTTAAAGATTTTTCTTTTTCTTTCTCTTTTTTTTTTCATATCTTTTCCATTAGTGATTCCAAAAGAGGGGTATGAAAGAATACCTTAAGGCTCAAAAGGGGGAAACAAGGGTCAAAAGTGTTTGGATAGAAGAAAGAATTGCCTCCATCATTTCATTATCCAATAAGTACCAAATACAAACAAACGAACCAATAACTACCATAATCAAAGAAATTACGCATAATATCTTTTGACTGCATCAGAATTGATAGCCATGTCGACACATCTTCCTTCGATATCCGTCAAACACAAAGCACCGTTGGACAACACTCTGGTCACGATATAAGGCCCTTGCCAATTTGGGGCGAACTTGCCTTTTGCTTCGACTTGATGCGGGAGGATCCGCTTCAATACCTGCTGCCCTACTTCAAACTTCCTGGGGCGTACCTTCTTATTGTATGCCTTTGCCATTCTCTTCTGATACAGCTAACCATGGCACACTGCTGCCAATCTTTTCTCGTCTATCAAGCTCAACTGTTCCAGTCGAGCTTTGACCCATTCATCATCGTCAATCTCGGCTTCAACGACAATCCGGAGGGACGGAATTTTGACCTCCGCTGGTATTACGGCCTCAGTTCCGTACACCAACAAATAAGGAGTTTCACCTATGGAAGTCCGGACGGTAGTGCGATAACCCAACAAAGCAAAGGGTAATCTCTCGTGCCATTGTCTAGATCCTTCCACCATCTTTCGCAGTATCTTCTTGATGTTTTTATTGGCTGCTTCGACCGCTCCATTCGCCTTGGGGCGATATGGGGTGGAATTGCGGTGTGTAATCTTGAATTGTTGGCATACCTCTCTCATTAGACTGCTGTTAAGGTTCGCACCGTTGTCCGTAATGATCACTTTTGGGATCCCAAATCTGCAGATGATATGGGAGTGAACAAAATCCACCACTGACTTTTTAGTTACCGACTTGAAGGTTTTAGCCTCGACCCATTTGGTGAAGTAATCAATGGTCACCAGAATGAACCTATGGCCGTTGGATGCTGCCGGCTCGATAGGCCCAATGACATCCATGCCCCATGCAACAAACGGCCAGGGTGCTGACATCGTATGCAACTCTGTTGGCGGAGAATGAATCAGGTCTCCATGTATCTGACACTGATGGCATTTCCTTACGAAAGCAATACAGTCATGCTCCATGGTGAGCCAATAATACCCTGATCGAAGGATCTTCCTTGCCAATACATAGCCGCTCATATGTGGCCCACAAACTCCAATATGTACCTCTGCCATAACCGTCGTGGCTTGACCAGCGTCTATACATCTTAACAGTCCCAAGTCCGGGGTTCTTCTGTACAACACTCCTCCACTGAGGAAGAAACCATTCGACAAACGCCGAAGGGCTCTTTTTTGGTCTCCAGTGGCCTGTTCTGGATAAATCCCCATTTTGAGGTACTCCTTTATATCATGAAACCAAGGCTTTCCATCTGCTTCCTCTTCTACCGTGTTACAATAAGCGTGCTGATCACGAACCTGGATGTGCAAAGGGTCAACATACATTTTGTCTGGATGGTGTAACATTGATGCTAAGGTGGCCAATGCATCTGCAACCTCGTTATGAACTCTCGGGATATGTGTGAATTTCACTGATCGAAATCGCTTGCTCAGATCGTGCAAACATTGTTGATATGGTATGAGTTTCAAATCTCGCGTTTCCCATTCACCCTGAATTTGATATACCAAGAGGTCCGAGTCTCCCAAGACCAAAACGTCTTGGACATCCATGTCCGCAGCTAATCGCAGACCCAAAATTCAAGCTTCATACTCGGCCATATTATTGGTGCAATAGAAGCGTAGTTGAGCTGTAACAGGATAGTAGCGTCCTGTTTCAGAAATGAGTACTGCTCCTATTCCAACGCCTTTCACGTTCGTAGCTCCATCGAAGAAAAGCTTCCAACCCGGTTCCTCGGGTAACTCCAGCTCACCCGTATGCATCACTTCTTCGTCAGGAAAATACGTTCTTAAAGGCTCGTATTTTTCATCAACGGGATTTTCTGCCAAATGGTCGGCCAACGCTTAGGCTTTCATGGCTGTCCTTGTCACATAAACGATATCGAACTCTGTGAGCAGAATTTGCCATTTTGCCAACCTCCCTGTAGGCATAGGTTTCTGAAAGATGTACTTCAATGGGTCCAAACGGACTATGAGATAAGTAGTATACGTGGATAGGTAGTGCTTCAACTTCTGAGCTACCCAAGTTAGGGCACTACATGACTTCTCGAGTTGAGTGTACTTGACCTCATATACTGTGAATTTCTTGCTAAGATAATAAATGGCCTGCTCCTTCCTTCCCGTGTCATCATGTTGCCCCAGTACACAACAAAATGAATTTTCCAGGACCGTCAGATAAAGAAGTAAGGGCTTCCCTGGCTTAGGTGAAACCAACACGGGTGGATTGGACAGATACCCTTTGATTTAGTCGAAAGCCTCTTGACACTCTGCCGTCCAACTTACCGCAACATCTTTTTTCAACAGCCGAAATATGTGTTCACAAGTCGCCGTGAGTTGAGCGATAAACCTACTGATGTAATTGAGTCTCCCCAACAGACTCATTACCTCTGTTTTGTTCCTTGGCGGTGGAAAATCTCGGATGGATTTGATCTTGGAGGGGTCTAACTCAATACCCCGTCGACTGACGATGAATCGTAACAACTTTCCAGATGGAACCCCGAATGCGCATTTCGCCGGGTTGAGCTTGATATAATACCTTCGGAGTCTTTGAAAAAAATCTCCTTAGGTCTGCTACATGGTCTTCCTGACGCCAAGACTTTATGATCACATCATCTACGTACACCTCAATTTCTTTATGTATCATGTCGTGAAACACAGTAGTCATTGCTCGCATGTACATTGCCCCAGCGTTCTTCAATCCGAACGGCATTACCCGATAGCAGTAAGTTCCCCATGGCGTAATAAAAGCTGTCTTTTCCGCATCTTCCTCATCCATTAGGATCTGATGATATCCCGTATAGCAATACACAAAGGATCCGATCTCGCGTCCAGCGTAATTATCGATCAGGATATGGATACTGGGAAATGGAAAATTGTCCTTGGGACTTGCTTTGTTGAGATTGCGGTAGTCGACGCACACCCTGATTTTCCCATCCTTCTTTGGAACTGGTACCACATTGGCCAACCACTCGGGATATCGAGTGACCCGAATGACCTTCGCCTGCAGCTGCTTAATCACCTCTTCTTTGATCTTTACACTCATTTCTGTTTTAAATTTCCTTAGCTTTTGCTTGACCGGAGGGTATGCCGGGTCAGTGGGCAATTTGTGAACCACTAAATTGGTGCTTAATCCCGGCATATCATCATATGACCATGAAAAAACATCTTTGAATTCCACGAGGGTTTTGATCAACTCTTCCCTGACATTCGGCTCAATATGGATGCTGATTTTGGTTTCTCGAACATTATCAGCGTCTCCTATATTCACAGGCTCAGTGTCATTTAGGTTAGGCTTGGGTTTCTCTTCAAATTGGCACAGTTCTCGGTTTATCTCTTCGAAGGCTTTATCTTCGTCATATTCAGATTCATCGTCGCAAACGACCTCTTGTATCATTAAGTCGGACTCAGATTGATTTTTTAGACTAGGTCGAAGATCCGCTGTGCATACCATGTCATTAGAACCAGTAAAAAGAGAACTGTTCAGAAAGAAAAAGAACAAAACAAAATCAAAATGAGACAAAAGAAGAGAACTTTATTAAACTTGCGGGATAAAAGGGTTCACAATTTTACAAAACGAAAGTAAAATTTGGATTACACCCTGGAATAATCCGAACAAGAAAAAGCATAAATCAAAGCCTACTACCAAGGCTCCCCCCGTACAGGAAGAGGAGTAACCGTCCAATTGTTGGTTTTGGCCTTAGGCCCCACAAACTGTATCTCCGATCTGCTGGAACTTTCTCCAGCTTCTACCATACTAACATCAGCGAATAGCCTCTCAAAACTCTGATTTAGGTCCCCGTCCATCCCCATCAGTGGTCCGAGAATCTTTGGGACCGGTGACCCCTTGGCACTTGCTTTGATAAAAGATCTCGAGAGATGTGGCACGGGTTTAGGAAGATACCAGACTTTCTTCTTCATTTTCCGCGCTTGCTTTACATCTGCTGCGGTTGGTTTGAACCCCAACCCAAAGGTTTCCAAATTCTTGGGCAGGGAGACAGGTTGGACAATCCCCTGAAGCTCGACTCCCAGGCCTTTTCCCGGCACAAATCCATTACCCAGCATTTCCGAGACCATCATGACTGTTGCGGCAGCTACCCTAGGGTGTGGGATGATTTCTCCTTCAGAAATCTTGTTTGCCGACATTGTATCAAAAATATGGTAGACCCAAGGACCTCTATCATCATCGGTCTCTATGAAGGGAACAATGGTGCCACTCAAGGTGCACGCAGTGTCCTCGCCGTGCAGTACGACCTCTTGTCTATACCACTCAAACTTGACCATGTGGTGCAGGGTGGAAGGCACTGCTTTGGCTACGTGAATCCACGGTCGTCCCAACAGAAGGTTATAAGATACCGCGACATCTGAAACCTGGAACTCCATGGTAAATTGGACTGGACCGATGGTCAATTCGAGTACAATGTCCCCCACAGTGGTTGTTCCATTTCCGTCAAACCCTCGGACGCAAATGCTATTCTTGTGGATTCTTCCGTGGTCGATCTTTAACTGGTTCGGGGTGGATAATGGACAAATATTGGCACTTGAACCGTTATCCACCAATACCTGAGTAACTACCGAGTTTTCACATTTGACAGTTAAGTAGAGAGCTTTATTATGCTCCGTACCTTCCACTGGCAGATCATCATATGAGAATGTTACCCTGTTCACCTCGAAAATTTTGTTGGCAATGGTTTCCAGGTGATTTACAGAAATCTTGTTGGGCACATGAGCTTCATTTAGTATCTTCAT
Source organism: Nicotiana tabacum (assembly GCF_000715075.1). NCBI lineage: Eukaryota > Viridiplantae > Streptophyta > Magnoliopsida > Solanales > Solanaceae > Nicotiana > Nicotiana tabacum. Next base: position 18,243,068 of record NC_134097.1, on the reverse strand, counting down.
CAGGGCCCGGCGATGTTCCTCAGAATGGATTAGTAATGATAGCAGTGAAATCTGGGACGGTGTTTTCCTCAGCTGTTCGACCACGGAGTAGTCCTACACTTTCATCTTTCTCACGAACTCCTCAGCCTCTTCTTCGGACACAGGTTTCTTGGTTGCAGCCAGGTTGGGTCTTCTCAGCTCCACCGGAGCAAAACACCGCCCTGATCGTGTCAGCCCTTGCGCTTCACAACTAACTTCCTCCACTTGTTTCCCTTTGTACATCACCACTGTCTTCTCGTATTTCCAAGGCACGACCTTGCTATCAATCATCAGCAGCTGGACTACAGGCTTTATGGTGACCAGTTCCCTGTATACCCCTTTCAACACAACTGCAGGTGTGGGTGGAGTCCCTGATATTGCCAACTTGTTTGGCTCGGGTTTGCATGTTATGGCGGATGGGCTCTTTCCTAATATCACTACTGGCTTGATGCCTTCTCCCTGCGATTGTACCCCCGTTCCTCCACTGGTCGATCCTTCTTTCGGGGCGGCCTGGATCATCATCACTGTCTGTGAGGGCTTTCTCAGCTCTCCTCCCTCATACACCAACTCGATCATGTGAGTCTCGTGGTGCGTTGGTAATGGGTTCTGGTTAATGTTAGGAGCCTCCGGCGTCTGGACCTCGATTTTGTTAGTATCAATGAGATCTTGTATCGCCTGCTTCAACCTCCCACATTTTTCAGTATCATGTTCCAGCATTCCTTAGCAGTACTCACAACTTATTGACCTGTTCACATTTTGGGGTGGGCGGTTTTGTTCTCTAGGTTCGACAAGACTCACCAAACCCGACCGTCTCAATTTGTGGAATACGGCGGTATAGGTCTCTCCTAGATCAGTAAAGGCTCTATGTTTCTGTAGCCTATCATTTTTAGCAGTCTGACTCCCTCGAAAACCTGCCCTTGGAGGGTCCCTGTATGCTCTCGGTGGAGGGTAGGTATTTTGTGGTGGTGGGTAGGTATTATGTGGAGCTGGGTATGTATTGTGGGGAGCTGGCGCACTCCATTGTGGGCGACCCGGAGGTTGGGTGTATGTCTGGGCTTGATGGATGGTGAAATGTGGTTCTTGAGGTGGATAGTGGTGATGTGGTGGGTTGTATGGGTAGTTTGGCCTGTGAGGTCTGGGTTGATTGTACTGTGGTTTGCCAGACCTGGCCCAGCTGCTTGCCTCAATCGTGGCAATTTCTTCTTTCTTCCTTCTTCCCAGCGCACCTCCCGTGCCGCTCTGAATAGCTTGGGTCGTTGCCTTGAGTGCCGAGTAATTCAGGATTTTGTCAGACCTCAGGCCCTCTTCTATCATGACCCCTATCTTTACTACCTCGTTGAAGGACTTTCCAACCATCGTCACCAAGTGACCAAAGTAGGTTGATTCCAGTGTTTGCAAGAAGTAGTCCACCATTTCTCCCTCTTTCATGGGAGGATCAACTCTGGCCGCTTGCTCTCTCCAGCGGAACCTAAACTCGCGAAAACTTTCCCCAGGCTTCTTCCCGGTCCTCAACAATGTGAGACAGTCAGGGACTATCTCGAGATTGTATTGAAAATGACTTGCGAAAGCCTGCGCCAGGTCATCCCAAGTGTACCATCTGCTAGAATCCTGCGTGGTATACCATTCTAGTGCCGATCCGCTCAGACTTTGGCCGAAATAAGCTATCAGCAGCTCATCTTTGCCGCCTGGCCCTCTTATTTTGCTACAGAAACCCCGCAAATGTGCCATGGGGTCACCGTGCCCTTCATATAAATCAAACTTAGGCATCTTGAACCCAACCGAGAGTTGGACGTCCAGAAAAGGGCATAGATCCTTGTAGGCCACGCTGGCCTGGTTGGCCAATCCGTGCAAGTTCCTAAAGGACTGCTCCAGGCTTTTGAACTTCCTCAATACCTCATCTTGTTCTGGTGCTTTAACCGGCTTTTCAATCTCTGCCGGTCCCTCCAAGTGTGGATTGTAGGTGTGTGGTTCGGGGGCATGGAATGTGGGCTCAGGGGGATAGTATTGCGCATTGTGAGCCTGAAACAATGGCTCGCTGGTCGTTCTCTGTAGGGTGGCTGATGTGGGTCCCACAAAAGTGGGGACATTTGGTGTTGGAAGAGGTTGATGGGGTGGTGGAGCTTGGGAATCATGGGGGCTTCTCTCCTGATGATAACAGGGTTCGGGAGGCTTGTTGAAGGGCCGGAGTGAGGGTATTCCGGCATGTGCCCTAGTGGCTCAGGGCTCTTTTGTGCTTTGGCTAGAGCTAGCTGCATTGCATTCATCTCTAGTCCCATCCTTTCAATCTTTTCCATCGCTTCTTTTAACAACTGGCTCATCGGCCTTTCTTCCTCGGTACTATTCTCTGAAGTAGTCATACTTGTTGCTACCGGTCCTTTGGATCTGGTTTAGTAAGGGTGTGTTGCCAGAATTCTTTAACAACTAACTGTCTGGATCCAGACAACAACAAACTTTTTTAGCGTTAAAGCTTAGCAGATTTGATAACAACACATTGAGGATGCAATGCTCCTAGGCAGTTAACCGTTTCTAACATGCTTTGCTTCAAACAACATGCGTCATCCGGGCTTGCTCATTTGTCCTTTTAAAGCACTTTGGGAAACCCTGTATTTTATTTTATTCTTGTATTTTTTTTCTCTCTTTTTTTTTCTTTTTTTTTCTTTTTATTTATTAAAGGCGGTCGAATCTTATGTGGATTGCCTACGTATCACGTTCCCGCGTGAATCAGACCAGGCGTAGTTCTGCCATAAAGTAAAGATACACAAAATTCTTTTGGGATCCTTTAATTCATCATCAAAATTTGCTATTACAACTTTATTTAAACAAAGAATAGCAACAGTACAGATTCCAAAGTTTTTGACCTAATTCCTTGATAGAAAGAAAACAACACATGTAAGACAGCAAAGCTAATTAAACAAGACTCGAACTAGGGCTACAATTCCAATTTGAGGGCTCGCGAGGCATCGCTCGGCCTTTTCGCGGCCCTTGGTGTAAGGTCTCTTTGCAAGCTCTTCAACTCATTCATGATCCGGTGGACGCAGCCCATGATGGAAACAAGGAGGGTTTTCCGAGGCATTTGCTCACATGCTAGGCATCTCATGTAGATGTAGTGCCCGATCTCATCAATCCTTCCTCGAATGTTATCCCTTTCAACGAACAATTGCTTTATTTGCCGGTTCTTTAATCCCAGTGCTTGAGCATTGTTGGCAAGTCGATCCTGGAACATCTCCATTTGTCTTTCCATGCAGGCCATTGCATCGTAACAACGTCTTCTGTCGGCCTGGGCATCTCGCGCTTGTTTGATGATCCGATCATGGAGAGTGGAGTTCGTTTTCCTTAATATCCTGATGCTCATTTCATAATCCCTTATGACCTGTTGCAGACGCTGCCTCCGGGCCATTGTACCTTTTGCCCATCTTCCCTTCATCCTTGCTATGCAAGCTTCTGATTGTTCTAATTCTTCTCGGCTTTGGCTAACCTGACTTCTCAGATCTGCTATCAATCTTTCGTCGGAGCGACGTTTCTGTTGGTCAATGTTACTCTTGTTGGCTTGGCGGATGCGGGCATTTAGCGTCTGGTTTTCTAGGGCTAACTTGTTCTTCTCACCCCGCTCGGAGGCGACTTGTACGTTGTTCTCAAATACGAGCCTTTCAACTTGTTGCTTTAGCCTCCCGATTTCAACCCGGTAACCTTCCTCCCTTTTTAACCATCCCCGCTGCTCCTGTGAGTTATCCGTGAATTGTTGGACGTGGGCTCTTTTAGCAGGTCTCTGACGAATTTGAAACCTCCTTTCGAACCAAGCGTCATACTTTGGGTCTACCTCACCTTTAGCCAGTTCTCGAACCATGGTTTTGGGTTCCAGGAATCTACACTCGTGCCACAACTTTCTAATCTTTCCTTCGGGAAATACAACTCCCGGGCTCAGCTCAATGGCGTGCTTGCTCAGATCTTCATCAGTAGGGATTACTTGAAATTTGCCCAGCTGGCGCAATACCCTATGAGGAGCATATGGCTGGATGCTGCGAAGTCCCATTAAGAGAACATGACACTCTTCAGCTGCCATGTATATCACCTCAGTATCAATCAACCAACCGAATGCCCATTCAATTTGGTCAGCTGTCGTGGACCTTAATCGTGTAAGCCATGCTTCGACACCTTCAGGAAATCTGACGCCTGTCATGCGCTTCTCAAAGACGATGATACAATTCCTCTCGGTCAACCCGTGGTTCATGTATCCTACTCGGTGATGGAGGTGTTCTTGCATCCATAACTGAAGTAACAGGTTGCACCCTTGGAAGAACTTGCCTCCTTCTCGGCATATAGTCAAAGCTTGGTAGATTTCGGACAGGATCAAAGGAACCATAGTACTGTCGGTCCTTTTGTTTGCAACATCGGCCATCCCTATAAGGCCTATATCTATCTTTTTATCCTTCCGTGGACAGACCATGACTCCCAAGAACGCTGTGATGAAAGCCAAAGTACGTCTTGCTTCCCATTTGTTTCTGTTCCCGCCATGAGTTAGTCCAAGGTTCGGTTCCTTGAAACCTTGCGGAGTTCCGTACCGTTGATACAAGAATTGGAGAGCACAACATCCTCTCGACAAATCGTCATGTTGTACCTTCCGACTGATGCTTAGCAAATCCAGAAATGCGTGCGGAGATACTGGCCTTGGCGAAAGTAAGTATTGCCCTCTTAACCTCCCATTCAATCCCGCATACCCGGTGACTTCCTCTAGTGTCGGTGAAAGTTCAAAGTCGACAAAACGGAATACATTGTGGGTTGGGTCCCTAAACGGTATTAGAGCTTCAAGAATATCTGTCCTTGGCTTAACACTCAGCAAATTGATAAAACCTCCCAATACTTTTCCCACTATCTCTTTGCCATCGGCTTCCAGGTCATTCCACCACATGTGGAGTTGTAGAGGGACCTCGCTGAGGGCCGAGAACGGTTCATTTTGCTTTGTGCTCATCCTGCACATTTATTAAGGTAATTAAAGAAAACTCTTACTAAACTCAAAACAGAACTATCTATACTTGATTTTTGAAGATGAAGGACTTGGTTTCTCAAATACGGCCTTTCAGCACTTCAGGGACGAAGATTTGGGAGGCTGTGTGGGTCAATTGGGCCGAATCTAAAAAAAATGACCCAAAGGTGGCTGTTTATGCAAAGTCAGCCTTCCGGTGTCCCCTTCGGGAACATTCGGCTATGTCTTGATAAAACAACGTCACCTGACTTCTTTATGACAGAATCAAAATTTGACATGTTTTTTTTTTTCATTTTTTTTCCCAATATTCAAAACCGGTCATCATGCAAGTCCAAAGCAAATAAATGCACAAGCAGTGAGTAGGATGCATCAGGATGGTCTTTTCTGTTTCAGGTTGCTATTCCTAGACGGACCCAACCCCTGTGTTGAGTCCCCTAAGTCAAAAATGCACATGATGCAGATAAGCGTTCCTACTAGGGATCCGACATGAAGTTGAGTTATTCTAGGTTCAGAACCTTGGTGTTTGTTCTAGACCTGGCTTACCCGAGCGGACAGATCGAGCCTAGGGGGGGCAGCGTACCGGGAATACAGAAGCTTCACCGGCTTAGCAACTTGTCCGAACCTCGTTCTAAATTGGGATTTGACACTATACAGAAAAGAAGTCGTACGAAGTACACCCTTCTTCATGATTTAGAAGACTCAGAGAGGATATGGGTTTCGGCACAGTTTATATACAGTTCACATAATATCAAAGCGGTAAAAGGCAACCAATTAGCACATTAAGCACAGGTCATGTAACAAAATCAGATAAAGCTGAATATAACAATTTATTCTAAGCTCGATTTCTAATCCTGAACCAGTGGTTCTGGGCGGAATCCCCAGCAGAGTTGCCAGAGCTGTCACACCTCCTTTTTCCACACCCGAGAGGGTACAAGGGAGTTTTTTCCAATTAAAGGACAATCGAAATGAGATTTATTTATTTATTTCAGAGTCGCCACTCGGGAGATTTTTGGGTGTCCCAAGTCACCAATTTTAATTCTGAATCGAGGAAAAGAATGACTCCATATTACAGTCCGCGCCCCAGAATCCGGATAAGGAATTCCGTTAACCCGGGAGAAGGTGTTAAGCACTCCCGAGTTCCGTGGTTCTAGCACGGTCGCTCAACTGTCATATTCGGCTTATTTATCTGATTTTAAGTACAATTATGAACTGATGTGCCAACTTTAACTTTTACCACTTTATTATTATTATTTTAAGAGAATGTGAACATCGCTTAAAACATGTCTTTGGACTGCGTCACATAAAATGCACCCACAATCTGGAACACATTTTATTTGATGTTTTGGGATTTGGATTTGGGTCGCATGAAATGCACACCCAAGTTTAAGAAAGTAAATTATTAAACACGCGCCTAAAGAGATTATCGTGTTATTATTCTGGGAAGGCCGTGAGATTTGCTAAACGACCCGCCCTGGGAACTAAGTACTTTGATATATACATTTAACGAGGGCCCCGCAGCTTGTGCATTTTGTTTGTCGAGGCTCGTCTCATCATTATTTTTGAAAGGATATCCTATAGTGGCTACATTTCTTGTTACGTTTGTCTCTACTAATGAAAGCAAAAATGATCCTACTTAATTACATGCTTGCAGGTTGTTTATAGAGGGATTCTGAATGCTTTCGCAAAATCAGAAGCATGGCCACGTACACAGGCAGCCTATCGAATATTATGGGCCCAAACCCAGCCCACGCAGTATCGGCTGGGCCTGGGCCACTGCTTTTCCGATGGAAGCCTGCTTGGTTCGTTCGATTTGGGCTCAACCTTCGTGAGGTTGAGAAATGTAGACTTGTGCTATTTGTTCTAAAGGCATGGTTTTCCAGTTATAATGAGGCAGTTTATCAAAAGGAAATGAAATTAACTAACAATGAATAGTTTTCATACTTAACATGCATTAAGGATATGCTAATCACAAACATAGCTAAAGTCTAAGATATAACCTACTGCCCTGTGAATTCTACCAGCCTATATACACAATATGATATCAAGTTACCATACATTGACATTTCCCTATGTATGAGGGCTACCTCCAGTATCCAAGCAAAAATGTAAACTATTATACATCACATGATATTCAATATACAGGCTATGTATGAAAATAAACGTCTTCAACTCTTCTCTTTTGTATTCATGCTCAACTTTCAAGTTACATTGATAGTGTATTAGTCGTGTACCTGGTATAGAAAAGCAAAAGAAGAAGGAGAATGATCAGCCGAGTAGTATGCAACAAACACAGCAACAGCAGCAAACAGAAGCACACTCAGTCGAACAGCCCCAAACCAGTAACAGTAAAAGAAACAACCCAAGAAAACAGACCCAAGCTCGACAGCAATTTAAGAGAAAACCCGATTTCGATTCCAGAAAACCAAACAGCAATAGCCCAAAGAAATCAATAAGAATAACCAGTTGCGACAGTTGCTTAAAACTAAAGCAATATTCCCAGAGTGAACTGATGAACAATATTCAGCCAACAAAGAATTGGATACTACCAAACTGAAAGTCCAGCGGTGCCAACCGTACACAGACTAGCGCGAGAAATAGTGATGTCTGATTCTTGTTACACACTAAAAAGCAAAGACAAGTTAAGGCTCTTTGATGTAAAGCTTAACCTAAAAATGCAAACCTTTACCCTCTTCTTTTCCGAAAAACTTCAGCTATTTTTTCCAAGTGTTTTTCTTCAACCCTTTCTTTGTCCTAAACAGACCTATTTATAGGAAGAAAATGGCAAGCACCAAGCTGCCTTGATCCCCTCACTTCTTTCCTGCCCATAACTTCTTTTAAAAACTAATCAAAAGTATTCCCCATGCCCATCTATTTGACAGCCTTCTAGCATGTGTCTTTCTGCCCAAAGGTATGGGCAGTCCTTTTGTTTAATCAGCCCCATGCTACCAAGTTTGGTTCCCCATTATTACATTAGTTTAATCCTAATTCAGTACCATATTTGTCAGCTCACTTAAACTAATCATTTCTATTCTTTTTTTACACCCAAATTACCCCTGTTAGCCCCATGGTTATCATTGTCTTGCCCTGCTTCTATAGCAGGAAATTTGAACTTCTGAAAGTTCATTTTCCAGCTGCCCTAGACTGAATTTCTTAGTTGTTTGTAATGCAGTTACAAACTAATTTCACACAATGTCAAGCATCCAACTAACCTCAAAGTTCGATCAATCATGTGAAGTTAATCAGAACATTTGAACATTCAGTCATAGAAAACTAATCGACGATGTTTATCAAATCGACTATACTAATTATAACATGGAATAATCAGTCGATTAATCAAACAACACGAACGGGGTCCCAAATGGCTTCAGACAACTTTGTACAACACTGGGAGGCTATACGAATTATTATACTCGACGAATAATCTAATCGAACATGTATCTTACCATATATATTTAACAACAAACAGAAGAACAATCGACCAAATAAACGGCCTTACAAAGACGGAAGGAATTGAAAGAAAATATCAGAAATACCAAACAAACATAACAAAACATGCTAACAAACTCAATCAATATTCAAACAAAACTAGAAAAGAAAAAGAAAACTTACTGTGAAGGCTCAAACAAAGGATGACCCAGGTCTGAACTAGATTTGACCATTTGAGGTCGAACAAACTTTAATCGGGGTGTTCTCGACCGATAACACCTTGATTAAGGTCTATTAGGCCTCAACCCTTTATTAAAACTGGCTGGATTCCCCAGGTTCTTGTGTTCTAGGGTTTGAATCTTCAGATTTGGGATTTTAGGATTTGTGGGTAGATTCGGACCAAACCAAGCTTGGTTTGGTCACGAGGGAGGTCAGGGGGTTGTCCAGTGTGAATCTGGGGTGGTTTGGTGTAGATCTGGGTTTGGTCTCGAATCTTCAAATCAAGATTCGAGATGGAGGAGTGTGATTCGAGGTACATGGTTGGTAGATTCGTGTTCAGGGTGGTTGGATGTATTGGGGATGTTGTTTTGGTAGTCACCGGCGTCCTTGCCGCCAGCTTTACGGTGAAGGTGAAGGTGGCGGCTAGGGTTTGGGATATTAGGGTTGGTCTCTGGAGACGATGAAGCCGGGGGGTGTTCGGATAGGGGGCAGGGTAGCAAGGTTGGGCTTTATATATGTTTTAAAGGTTTAGATCCTGGCCGTTGGGTCAAGTGAGATCTATGGCCAGGATCTATTCATTTAGGAAGGACAACGTTGTTTAGGTGGGAAGGTGGGTGAGACCGGGTAGGGAAATGGATCGGATCAAATTAACGGGTCTTAGGGGAGGGCCTGGATCCGTTGGATCAATGGGATTGGACGGCTCAGATCAAATGCCCTGAAACGGCGTCGTTGTGGTTAAATGAACGGCCTGATTGGGACCGTTCATCTGAATCATATCAACGGATCAAAACAAAGGCGCCGATACGGCGTCGTTTGGGTCCGTGCTTGGGCAGCCTGGGTCGGGCTGGGTCTGTTTTTGGGCCTAATTTTTGGGGTCCCAACCGATTTTAACCCAACTCTTTTCTCTTCTTTAACTACCAAAATTAACTAAACTCCTAAATAAATTGTAAAAATAAAAATAAAATTACACACATACTGGTTAACACCCATAATAATTAACACACAGTTTAACATTAAAATAACTCAATGACAAAAACATATATTTTTGATTTCCTTTTTCTCTTGGAGTAACTTCCGTGAAGCAAAAATCATGTGCTTATAGCTGCCCCTCTTTGCCCGAAGACACGACGGGTTTTTGTGCAAAGATAAAGTGAGCGCTTTTTGCTTGTCCGTGTACTCCGTGTGAAGCATTTTTGAAAAATATTTGACCGAACCTTTGCTTCAGAGGTTTCCTACATATCCTAGGCTGAACAGGAATCAGGTCAATGTAGTTCAGGAAGTTTTGGTAGCTGGGACTACCGTGTGACTGTCATGTTTGCTGTTGTTGTGTGCTGTTACATGCTGCTGTATGCTGTTATTGCTTACCGATCTCCTTGTTACATTGTGCTAAAAAGAAAAACAAGAAGCTAGGATAGACTATGGATCATAATATCTCATCTATCTTCAACTTGTTCTTGTTGCCTTGCTTTCTTGTCGGCTTGCGTTTTCTTCCGATGCTTTTATTTTGTGAACTTGGGGGACGACACTGGTCCTTCGCCTTTCTGAATGCCAGTTTTCATCAATTTGCTTGGTCCGCAGGGGACATGGCTTTCTTCATTAAGCTTTTCAGTGGTTCCTCTGGTGGTACGACTCTCTTCATCAGATTTGTTATGCTGGGCAGAATTTAATGTTCACAAGTTGCTTATTTCAAAACGTGTCTTTTCTTCCCTTTTGACACATGCACTTGAGTTTGCAACCTTCTGCTTCCCGGTGCTGGGGATTTTTTATTGTTTCCTGCTAGGTATTCCTGCTATAACCTTCGGCCTTCCGGTGGGGTTACTGCTCTCAAAATTTGAAATATTTAAACTAAAACATGAAAAGTATTCCACTCGTTATACAGGTGGGCGCCTATTTAAACTAATACATGAAAAGTATTCCTCTCGTTCTACAGGTGGACGCCTATTTAAACTAAGACTGAAAATATTCCTCTCGTTATACAGGTGGGCGCCTATTTAAACTAAGACTGAAAATATTCCTCTCGTTATACAGGTGGGCGCCTATTTAAACTAAGACTGAAAATATTACTGAAACTATTTGAATTTGTTTCTTCGTTCTTCCGAGAAATTTTTTAACAATGGCAGGAAATTTTCTGCCCCAGTTTTGGTGACCTTTCTGGCATCGCGTCCTTCTGCCATCATCAACCTTTATTTTCCTGTAGCAAACAAAAGGATTTTGTTAGTTTTAGTCATGGTGGGCAGCGGTGTCCTTCCGCTGGGGGATGATTTTTCCTTTTCTTTTCCTTGCTCAGTGGTCCCACAACTGGTTGGTGGATAAAGTTGCTTGTTGGAGGTGACCTGCCTGCTGGGGATGGTTTTCCATTTATCCCTTTTCCTGTTTTTCTCTTTACAGAACAAGCTGTGGGAGTCTGCTTCCATCCCGAAACCACTCCCTTAGGAGTTTATTTCCTCCCAGAACTGCAAGGCATAGAATTTTATCGCCTGGGGATAACCTTTAGGACTGTTAGGGCTATCTTGCATCGGATTAATTTCCTTTTCCTGTGGTGCCTGACCACTTCAGACTTGGGTCCGTGATTTATCGACATTCTGCGGGGAAACCTTCTCGGAACTTGATCCACAAGTCCTTCACCCGTCGTTTTCCGCTCTCTTCATGTCACCCTTAACTTTCTACACAATTCGTCCTTTGGTTTTGCAACCAACGCCTTTTGTCTTATTGCCTCGGCTTTTAGCCTGTCCCTTTTGTACTTTGCTTTTGTACCCCTTCGGCTTGTGGTAGTAAACTCTGAAAAATCCTTTTCAAAACGAATTTCTAGAAAGAAATGAAAAAGATAGAAAAGGAGAAAAATTTTTCTGAACCAATACTGGTGGAAAAAAAGGAAAGAGAAGAACTTATCTGGATGACATGACTGGTCCTTACCATCATGACGTGCACCATAGATTCCTGACCCAGTCTATTTGTATCAATCAACCTGCCTGATGGTCTTACTTGCTGGGGATAAATGGGTGTTCATTTCTTCGCGAACGTGGACCCTTTTGTCGATCTGTCTTGTCGCCTTATAGTGCCCTTCGAGGGGTTTTCACTAATGAGACTCTCTCTTTTCTCTCAGCTTCCGGCGCCTTATGGTGCTTGTGAAGGTTTTCACCGATAAGACTCTCTCATTTTATATCTCTCATCTTTCGTCACCTTATGGTGCCTGCGAAGGTTTTCACCGATAAGACTCTCTCATTTTATTTCTTCAGCGGGGAGTTGGAGTGCTGCCGATATGACCCTCTCTTCTGAAGGTTCTTTCGACTATCAATTCATCTCCAGTTTTATGGTCCTCTTCTTTGCTGGGGATCAGTGTATTATTCTCGGCTTTATTTGCCTAACTTGGCACCTCTCGGAGGTTGATCGGGAGTCTTTTGGACATCGATGTGGGTTTGGTGTGGGGTTAAAGAAAGGCTTATCAGAAATTTCGAAATAACTTTGACGTGTGAGCCACTACAACTCTTGGAATCAAACCTTTGTTGAAACTTTTAAAATATAACCTCTGCCCCAGTTTTCTTGCTTGGGGGATTTTATTTTTTCGCTATGTTGAGCTATGTACGTTACACACACTGTGCACACTATGCTCACCATGCACACTATGCACACTATAACCGAGCCGTGAGGCACCTACGTATCCTCTCTGAGGAATCAGGTCAAACGTAGTTCCTACCGGTTTTCTTGTGATTTTTATCTTCTTTTTCTTTTTTTTTCATTTTCTTTTAAAGATTTTTCTTTTTCTTTCTCTTTTTTTTCCCATATCTTTTCCATTAGTGATTCCAAAAGAGGGGTATGAAAGAATACCTTAAGGCTCAAAAGGGGGAAACAAGGGTCAAAAGTGTTTGGATAGAAGAAAGAATTGCCTCCGTCATTTCATTATCCAATAAGTACCAAATACAAACAAACGAACCAATAACTACCATAATCAAAGAAATTACGCATAATATCTTTTGACTGCATCAGAATTGATAGCCATGTCGACACATCTTCCTTCGATATCTGTCAAACACAAAGCACCGTTGGACAACACTCTGGTCACGATATAAGGCCCTTTCCAATTTGGGGCGAACTTGCCTTTTGCTTCGACTTGATGCGGGAGGATCCGCTTCAATACCTGCTGCCCTACTTCAAACTTCCTGGGGCGTACCTTCTTATTGTATGCCTTTGCCATTCTCTTCTGATACAGCTAACCATGGCACACTGCTGCCAATCTTTTCTCGTCTATCAAGCTCAACTGTTCCAGTCGAGCTTTGACCCATTCATCATCGTCAATCTCGGCTTCAGCGACAATCAGGAGGGACGGAATTTCGACCTCCGCTGGTATTACGACCTCAGTTCCGTACACCAACAAATAAGGAGTTGCACCTATGGAAGTCCGGACGGTAGTGCTATAACCCAACAAAGCAAAGGGTAATCTCTCGTGACATTGTCTAGATCCTTCCACCATCTTTTGCAGTATCTTCTTGATGTTTTTATTGGCTGCTTCGACCGCTCCATTCACCTTGGGACGATATGGGGTGGAGTTGCGGTGTGTAATCTTGAATTGTTGGCATACCTCTCTCATCAGGCTGCTTTTAAGATTCGCACCATTGTCCGTAATGATCACTTTTGGGATCCCAAATCTACAGATGATATGGGAGTGAACAAAATCCAACACTGACTTTTTAGTTACCGACTTGAAGGTTTTAGCCTCGACCCATTTGGTGAAGTAATCAATGGTCACCAGAATGAACCTATGGCCGTTGGATGCTGCCGGCTCGATAGGCCCAATGACATCCATGCCCCATGCAACAAACGGCCAGGGTGCTGACATCGTATGTAGCTCTGTTGGTGGAGAATGAATCATATCTCCATGTATCTGACACTGATGGCATTTCCTTACGAAAGCAATACAGTCATGCTCCATGGTGAGCCAATAATACCCTGCTCGAAGGATCTTCCTTGCCAATACATAGCCGCTCATATGTGGCCCGCAAACTCCATCATGTACCTCTGCCATAACCGTCGTGGCTTGACCAGCGTCTATACATCTTAACAATCCCAAGTCCGGGGTTCTTCTCTACAACACTCCTCCGCTGAGGAAGAAACCATTCGACAAACGCCGAAGGGCTCTTTTTTGGTCTCCAGTGGCCTGTTTTGAATATATCCCCATTTTGAGGTACTCCTTTATATCATGAAACCAAGGCTTGCCATCTGCTTCCTCTTCTACCGTGTTGCAATAAGCGTGCTGATCACGAACCTGGATGTGCAAAGGATCAACATACATTTTGTCATGATGGTGTAACATTGATGCTAAGGTGGCCAATGCATCTGCAACCTCGTTATGAACTCTCGGGATATGTTTGAATTTCACTGATCAAAATCGCTTGCTCAGATCGTGCAAACATTGTCGATATGGTATGAGTTTCAAATCCCGCGTTTCCCATTCACCCTGAATCTGATGTACCAAGAGGTCCGAGTCTCCCAAGACCAAAACGTCTTGGACATCCATGTTCGCAGCTAATCGCAGACCCAAAATGCAAGCTTCATACTCGGCCATATTATTGGTGCAATAGAAGCGTAGTTGAGCTGTAACAAGATAGTGGCGCCCTGTTTCAGAAATGAGTACTGCTCCTATTCCAACGCCTTTCGCGTTCGCGGCTCCATCGAAGAAAAGCTTCCAACCCGGTTCCTCGGGTAACTCCAGCTCACGCGTATGCATCACTTCTTCGTCGGGAAAATACGTTCTTAAAGGCTCGTATTTTTCATCAACGGGATTTTCTGCCAAATGGTCGGCCAGCGCTTGGGCTTTCATGGCTGTCCTTGTCACATAGACGATATCGAACTCTGTGAGCAGAATTTGCCATTTTGCCAACCTCCCTGTGGGCATAAGTTTCTGAAAGATGTACTTCAATGGGTCCAAACAGGATATGAGTTAAGTAGTATACGAGGACAAGTAGTGCTTCAACTTCTGAGCTACCCAAGTTAGGGTGCAGCATGTCTTCTCGAGTTGAGTGTACTTGACCTCATATACTGTGAATTTCTTGCTAAGATAATAAATGGCCTGCTCCTTCCTTCCCGTGTCATCATGTTGCCCCAGTACACAACCAAATGAATTTTCCAGGACCGTCAGATAAAGAATTAAGGGCTTCCCTGGCTTAGGTGGAACCAACACGTGTGGATTGGACAGATACCCTTTGATTTGGTCGAAAGCCTCTTGACAGTCTGCCGTCCAACTTACCGCAGCATCTTTTTTCAACAGCAGAAATATGGGTTCACAAGTCGCCGTGAGTTGAGCGATGAACCTACTAATGTAATTGAGTCTCCCCAACAGACTCATTACCTCTGTTTTGTTCCTTGGCGGTGGCAAATCTCGGATGGACTTGATCTTGGAGGGGTCTAACTCAATACCCCATCGACTGACGATGAATCCTAACAACTTTCCAGATGGAACCCCGAATGCGCATTTGGCCGGGTTGAGCTTGATATCATACCTTTGGAGTCTTTGAAAAAATCTCCTTAGGTCTGCTACATGGTCTTCCTGACGCCAAGACATTATGATCACATCATCTACGTACACCTCAATTTCTTTGTGTATCATGTCGTGAAACACAGTAGTCATTGCTCGCATGTACGTTGCCCCGGCGTTCTTCAATCCGAACGGCATTACCCGATAGCAGTAAGTTCCCCATGGCATAATAAAAGCTGTCTTTTCCGCATCTTCCTCGTCCATTAGGATCTGATGATATCCCGCATAGCAATCCACAAAGGATCCGATCTCGCGCCCAGCGCAATTATCGATCAGGATATGGATGCTGGGCAATGGAAAATTGTCCTTGGGACTTGTTTTGTTGAGATTGCGGTAGTCGACGCACACCCTGATTTTCCCATCCTTCTTTGGAACTGGTACCACATTGGCCAACCACTCGGGATGTCGAGTGACCCGAATGACCTTCGCCTGTACCTGCTTAATCACCTCTTCTTTGATCTTTACACTCATTTCTGTTTTAAATTTCCTTAGCTTTTGCTTGACCGGAGGGTATGCCGGGTCAGTGGGCAATTTGTGAACCACTAAATTGGTGCTTAATCCCGACATATCATCATATGACCATACAAAAACATCTTTGAATTCCACGAGGGTTTTGATCAATTCTTCCCTGACATTCGGCTCAATGTGGATGCTGATTTTGGTTTCTCGGACATTATCAGCGTCTCCTAGATTCACAGCCTCAGTGTCATTTAGGTTAGGCTTGGGTTTCCCTTCAAATTGGTACAGTTCTCGGTTTATCTCTTCGAAGGCTTGATCTTCGTCATATTCAGACTTATCGTCGCAAACGACCTCTTGTATCATTAAGTCGGACTCAGATTGATTTTTAGACTAGGTCGAAGATCCGCTGTGCATGCCATGTCATTAGAACCAGTAAAAAGAGAACTGTTCAGAAATAAAAAGAACAAAACAAAATCAAAATGAGACAAAAGAAGAGAACTTTATTAAACTTGCGGGATAAAAGGGTTCACACTTTTACAAAACGAAAGTAAAATTTGGATTACATCCTGGAATAATCCAAACAAGAAAAAGCATAAATCAAAGCCTACTCCCAAGGCCCCCCCCGGACAAGAAGAGGAGTAACCGTCCAATTGTTGGTTTTGGCCTCAAGCCCCACAAACTGTATCTCCAATCTGCTGGAACTTTCTCCAGCTTCTACCATACTAACATCAGCGAATAGCCTCTCGAAACTCTGATTTAGGTCCCCGTCCATCCCCATCTGCTACTCTTGTGGATTCTTCCGTGGTCGATCTTTAACTGGTTCAGGGTGGATAATGGACAAATATTGGCACTTGAACCGTTATCCACCAATACCCGAGTAACTACCGAGTTTTCACATTTGACAGTTAAGTAGAGAGCTTTATTATGCTCCGTACCTTCCACTGGCAGATCATCATCTGAGAATGTTACCATGTTCACTTCGAAAATTTTGTTGGCAATGGTTTCCAGGTGATTTACAGAAATCTCGTTGGGCACATGAGCTTCATTTAATATCTTCATTAGGGCCCGACGATGTTCCTCAGAATGGATTAGAAATGATAGCAGCGAAATCTAGGTCAGTGTTTTCCTCAGCTATTCGACCACGGAGTAGTCCTGCACTTTCATCTTTCTCAAGAACTCCTCAGCCTCTTCTTCGGACACAGGTTTCTTGGTTGCATCCGGGTTGGGTCTTCTCAGCTCCACCGGAGCAAAACACCGTCCTGATCGAGTCAGCCCTTGCGCTTCACAACTAACTTCCTCCACTTGTTTCCCTTTGTACATCACCACTGTCTTCTCGTATTTCCAAGGCACGGCCTTACTATCAATCATCGGCAGCTGGACTACAGGCTTTATGGTGACCAGTTCCCTGTATACCCCTTTCAACACAACTGCAGGTGTGGGTGGAGTCCCTGATATTGCCAACTTGTTTTGCTCGGGTTTGCTTTTTATGGCGGACGGGCTCTTTCCTAATATTACTACTGGCTTGATGCCTTCTCCCTGTGATTGTACCCCCGTTCCTCCACTAGTCGATCCTTCTTTCGGGGTGGCCTGGATCATCATCACTGTCTGTGAGGGCTTTCTCAGCTCTCCTCCCTCATACACCAACTCGATCATGTGAGTCTCGTGGTGCGTTGGTAATGGGTTCTGGTTAATGTTAGGTGCCTCCGGCGTCTGGACCTCGATTTTGTTAGTATCAATGAGATCTTGTATCGCCTGCTTCAGCCTCCAACATTTTTCAGTATCATGTCCAAGCATTCCTGAGCAGTACTCACAACTTATTGACCTGTTCACATTTTGGGGTGGGGGGTTTTGTTCTCTAGGTTCGACAGGACTCACCAAACCCAACCGTCTCAATTTGTGGAATACGGCGGTATAGGTCTCTCCCAGCTCAGTAAAGGCTATATGTTTCTGTAGCCTATCATTTTTAGCAGTCTGACTCCCTCGAAAACCTGCCCTTGGAGGGTCCCTGTATGCTCTCGGTGGAGGGTAGGTATTTTGTGGTGGTGGGTAGGTATTATGTGGAGCTGGGTATGTATTGTGGGGAGCTGGCGCACGCCATTGTGGGCGACCCGGAGGTGGGTGTATGTCTGGGCTTGATGGATGGTGAAATGTGGTTCTTGAGGTGGATAGTAGTGATGTGGTGGGTTGTATGGGTAGTTTGGCCTGTGGGGGTCTAGGTTTGTTGTAGTGCGGTTTGTCAAACCTGGACCAACTGCTTGCCTCAATCGTGGTAATTTCTTCTTTCTTCCTTCTTCCGAGCGCACCTCCCGTGCCGCTTTGAATAGACTGGGTCGTTGCCTTGAGTGCCGAGTAATTCAGGATTTTGTCAGACCTCAGCCCCTCTTCTATCATGACCCCTATCTTTACTACCTCGTTGAAGGAATTTCCAACCGTCGTCACCAAGTGACCAAAGTAGGTTGGATCCAGTATTTGCAAGAAGTAGTCCACCATTTCTCCCTCTTTCATGGGAGGATCAACTCTGGACACTTGCTCTCTCCAGCGGAACCCGAACTCGCGAAAACTTTCCCCAGGCTTCTTTCCGGTCCTCAACAATGTGAGACGGTCAGGGACTATCTCGAGATTGTATTGAAAATGACCTGCGAAAGCCTGCGCCAGGTCATCCCAAGTGTACCATCTGCTGGAATCCTGCCTGGTATACTATTCTAGTGCCGAACCGCTCAGACTTTGGCCGAAATAAGCTATCAGCAACTCATCTTTGCCGCCTGCCCCTCTCATTTTGCTACAGAAACCCCGCAAATGTGCCATGGGGTCATCGTGCCCTTCATATAAATCAAACTTAGGCATCTTGAACCCAGCCGGGAGTTGGACGTCCGGAAAAGGGCATAGATCCTTGTAGGCCACGCTGACCTGGTTACCCAATCCGTGCAAGTTTCTGAAGGACTGCTCCAGGATTTTAAACTTCCTCAATACCTCATCTTGTTCTGGTGCTTTAACCGGCTTTTCAATCTCTGCCGGTACCTCCAAGTGTGGATTGTAGGTGTGTGGTTCGAGGGCATGGAATGTGGGCTCAAGGGGATAGTATTGCATCGTGAGCCTGAAACAATGGCTCGCTGGTCGTTCTCTACAGGGTGGCTGATGTGGGTCCCACAAAAGTGGGGACATTTGGTGTTGGAAGAGGTTGATGGGGTGGTGGAGCTTGGGAATCATGGGGGCTTCTCTCCTGATGATAACGGGGGTTCGGGAGGCTTGTTGAAGGGCCGGAGTGAGGGTATTCCGGCATGTTCCCTAGTGGCTCAGGGCTCTTTTGTGCTTTGGCTAGAGCTAGCTGCATTGCATTCATCTCTAGTCACATCCTTTCAATCTTTTCCATCGCTTCCTTTGACAACTGGCTCATCGGCCTTTCTTCCTCGGTACTATTCTCTGAAGTAGTCATGCTTGTTTCTACCGATCCTTTGGATCTGGTTTGGTAAGGGTGTGTTGCCAGAATTCTTTAACAACTAACTGTCTGGATCCAGACAACAACAAACTTTGTTAGCGCTAGAGCTTAACAGATTTGATAACAACACATTGAGGAATGCTCCTAGGCAGTTAACCGTTTCTAACATGCTTTGCTTCAAACAACATGCGTCATCCGGGCTTGCTCATTTGTCCTTTTAAATCACTTTGGGAAACCCTGTATTTTATTTTATTCTTGTATTTTTTTTCTCTCTTTTTCTTTTTTTTTTCTTTTTTTTTTCTTTTTTTTTATTAAAGGTGGTCGAATCTTATGTGGATTGCCTACGTATCACGTCCCTGCGTGAATCAGACCAGGCGTAGTTCTGCCATAAAGTAAAGATACACAAAATTCTTTTGGGATCCTTTAATTCATCATCAAAATTTGCTATTACAACTTTCTTTAAACAAAGAATAGCAACAGTACAGATTCCAAAGTTTTTGACCTAATTCCTTGAAAGAAAGAAAACAACACATGTAAGACAGCAAAGCTAATTAAACAAGACTCGAACTAGGGCTACAATTCCAATTTGAGGGCTCGCGAGGCATCGCTCGGCCTTTTCGCGGCCCTTGGTGTAAGGTCTCTTTGCAAGCTCTTCAACTCATTCATGATCCGGTGGACGCAGCCCATGATGGAAACAAGGAGGGTTTTCCGAGGCATTTGCTCACATGCTAGGCATCTCATGTAGATGTAGTGCCCGATCTCATCAATCCTTCCTCGAATGTTATCCCTTTCAACGAACAATTGCTTTATTTGTCGGTTCTTTAATCCCAGTGCTTGAGCATTGTCGGCAAGTCGATCCTGGAACATCTCCATTTGTCTTTCCATGTAGGCCATTGCATCGTAACAACGTCTTCTGTCGGCCTGGGCATCTCGCGCTTGTTTGATGATCCGATCATGAAGAGTGGAGTTCGTTTTCTTTAATATCCCGATGCTCATTTCATAATCCCTTATGACCTGTTGCAGACGTTGCCTCCGGGCCATTGTACCTTTTGCCCATCTGACCTTCATCCTTGCTATGCAAGCTTCTGATTGTTCTAATTCTTCTCGGCTTTGGCTGACCTGACTTCTCAGATCTGCTATCAATCTTTTGTCGGAGCGACGTTTCTGTTGGTCAATGTTACTCTTGCTGGCTTGGCGGATGCGAGCCTTTAGCGTCTGGTTTTCTTGGGCTAACTTCTTCTTCTCACCCCGCTCGGAGGCGACTTGTACGTTGTTCTCAAATACGAGCCTTTCAACTTGTTGCTTTAGCCTCCCGATTTCAGCCCGGTAACCTTCCTCCCTTTTTATCCATCCCCACTACTCCTGTGAGTTATCCGTGAATTGTTGGACGTGGGCTCTTTTAGCAGGTCTCTGACGAATTTGAAACCTCCTTTCGAACCAAGCGTCATACTTTGGGTCTACCTCACCTTTAGCCAGTTCTCGAACTATGGTTTTGGGTTCCAGGAATCTACATTCGTGCCACAGCTTTCTAATCTTTCCTTCGGGAAATACAACTCCCGGGCTCAGCTCAATGGCATGCTTGCTCAAATCTTCATCAGTAGGGATTACTTGAAACCTGCCCAGCTGGCGCAATACCCTATGAGGAGCATATGGCTGGATGCTGCGAAGTCCCATTAAGAGAACATGACACTCTTCAGCTGCCATGTATATCACCTCAGTATCAATCAACCAACCGAATGCCCATTCAATTTGGTCAGCTGTCGTGGACCTTAATCGTGTAAGCCATGCTTCGACACCTTCAGGAAATCTGACGCCTGTCATTCGCTTCTCAAAGCTGCTGATACAATTCCTCTCGGTCAACCCGTGGTTCATGTATCCTACTCGGTGATGGAGGTGTTCTTGCATCCATAACTGAAGTAACAGGTTGCACCCTTGGAAGAACTTGCCTCCTTCTTGGCATATAGTCAAAGCTCGGTAGATTTCGGACAGGATCAAAGGAACCACAGTACTGTCGGTCCTTTTGATTGCAACATCGGCCATCCCTACAAGGCCTATCTCTATCTTTTTATCCTTTCGTGGACAGACCATGACTCCCAAGAACGCTGTGATGAAAGCCAAATTACGTCTTGCTTCCCATTTGTTTCTGTTCCTGCCATGAGTTAGTCCAAGGTTCGGTTCCTTGAAACCTTGCGGAGTTCCGTACCGTTGATACAAGAATTAGAGAGCACAACATCCTCTCGACAAATCGTCATGTTGTACCTTCCGACTGATGCTTAGCAAATCCAGAAATGCGTGCGGAGATACTGGCCTTGGTGAAAGTAAGTATTTCCCTCTTAACCTCCCATTCAATCCCAATACGTTTCCCACTATCTCTTTGCCATCGGCTTCCAGGTCATTCCACCACATGTGGAGTTGTAGATGGACCTCGCTGAGGGCCGAGAATGGTTCATTTTGCTTTGTGCTCATCCTGCACATTTATTAAGGTAATTAAAGAAAACTCTTACTAAACTCAAAACAGAACTATCTATACTTGATTTTTGAAGATGAAGGACTTGGTTTCTCAAATACGGCCTTTCAGCACTTCAGGGACGAAGATTTGGGAGGCTGTGTGGGTCAATTGGGCCGAATCTAAAAAAAATGACCCAAAGGTGGCTGTTTATGCAAAGTCAGCCTTCCGGTGTCCCCTTCGGGAACATTCGACTATGTCTTGATAAAACAACGTCACCCGACTTCTTTATGACAGAATCAAAATTTTGACATGTTTTTTTTTTTTAATTTTTTTTCCTAATATTTAAAACCGGTCATCATGCAAGTCCAAAGCAAATAAATGCACAAGCAGTGAGTAGGATGCATCAGGATGGTCTTTTCTGTTTCAGGTTGCTATTCCTAGACGGACCCAACCCCTGTGTTGAGTCCCCTAAGTCAAAAATGCACATGATGTAGATAAGCGTTCCTACTAGGGATCCGGCATGAAGTTGAGTTATTCTAGGTTCAGAACCTGGGTGTTTGTTCTAGACCTGGCTTACCCGAGCGGACAGATCGAGTCGAGGGGGGGCAGCGTACCGGGAATACAGAAGCTTCACCGGCTTAGCAACTTGTCCGAACCTCATTCTAAATTGGGATTTGACACTATACAGAAAAGAAGTAGTACGAAGTACACCCTTCTTCATGATTTAGAAGACTCAGAGAGGATATGGGTTTCGGCACAGTTTATATACAGTTCACATAATATCAAAGCGGTAAAAGGCAACCAATTAGCACATTAAGCACAGGTCATGTAACAAAATCAGATAAAGCTGAATATAACAATTTATTCTAAGCTCGATTTCTAATCCTGAACCAGTGGTTCTGGGCGGAATCCCCAGCAGAGTTGCCAGAGCTGTCACACCTCCTTTTTCCGCACCCGAGAGGGTACAAGGGAGTGTTTTCCAATTAAAGGACAATCGAAATGGGATTTATTTATTTATTTCAGAGTCGCCACTCGGGAGATTTTAGGGTGTCCCAAGTCACCAATTTTAATCCCAAATCGAGGAAAAGAATGACTCCATATTACAGTCCGCGCCCCAGAATCCGTGTCACACCTCCTTTTTCCGCACCCGAGGGGCGCAGGGGAGTTTTTTCCAATTAAAGGACAATCGAAAGGGGATTGGTTTAATTATTTCAGAGTCGCCACTTGGGAGATTTAGGGTGTCCCAAGTCACCAATTTTAATCCCGAATCGAGGAAAATAATGACTCTATATTACAGTCTGCGTACCAGAAATCTAGATAAGGAATTCTGTTAACCAGGGAGAAGGTGTTAGGCATTCCCGAGTTCCGTGGTTCTAGCACGGTCGCTCAACTGTTATATTTGGCTTGATTATCTGATTTTAAATACAATATGAACTTATGTGCAAATTTTATCTTTTAACCGCTTTATTATTATTGTTTTTACAAGAATGTGAACATCGCTTAAAATATATCTTTGGACTGTGTCACATGAAATGCACCCACAATCCGAAACATATTTTATTTGATGTTTCAGGATTTGGATTTGGGTCGCATGAAATGCACACCCGAGTTTAAGAAAATTAAATTATTAAAGACGCGCCTAAAACAACTAGCGCATTATTATTTTTGCGGAGGCCGTGAAATTCGCTAAACAACCCTCCTGAATTCTAAGTAATTTTAAACAGGTATTTACTGAGGGCCCCGCAATTTGTATTTTTATTCGGCGAGGCTCATCTCATTCTTATTTTTTTAAAGGGAATTTGCAACGTCATGGAAATGCATCTCGTACCGCGTCACAGTCAATGTACCCGTGATTAGAGACACATTTCGATTCCGTTGAGATTTGGATTTGGGTCACATAAATGTGCACCCGAGTTTAGGGAGATAACATTATTAACGGCGCGCCTAAAGCAACTAGCGCATTGTTATTTTTTGGTAGGGCCGTGAAATTTGCTAAACGGCCCGTCCCGGAATCTAAGTATTTAATACATATATTTTGTGAGGGCCCCGCAATCTGTACATTTTTTCCGACGAGGCTCGTCTCATTTTATTTATTTTTACTATTATTTTTTATTCATTTTTTTAATTATTTATTTATTTTTAAAGGATGCCATTTCTACGCCTTTAACAATACTAAAACTTGCGGCCTCCGTACAACTAAAATCTCATAACTCGTCAAGATTTAATAAAAGAAGTTAGGCGAATGAGTGTTTCGGGCGTAGTAACAACAGGTACTAATTAATTTTGTCCAAATAAACTAAGACAATGAAGGGACGAGCGAATCAACGTCAAGCTGTGTCTTAGGACTGCTAATACAACTAAATCAAACGACATCAAGTAAACAATAATAACATAACCCATAAATGAACTAAAATGCATACGGTGAAACATGGGCAGAAAATTATCATATCAATCGATATATTGCAACTTCGAACATTGAACGTAAAATTTCTTTATCTAATACAGTGAGGCTTACTAACCTGAACAGACAGAAACGAATAGAACCAGGGACCAAACCTCTACATCGACTTCAACGGACGGACTCGACGCGCCGGACCTCGACGAACAAAACAACCTCACCGGACTGAAGCAACGGCTGAGCTACTCAGCAACGCAGCGACGCAGCAACAGCTGCTGTATTTTTCGACGCAGCAACTGTTGCGTGAAGCTGCAACAAAGGGGTCGTTGGACAGTTGACGACGAGGGGTGGTTGGACGACGCAGCAGCGATGGCTGCTGCTTGACGAGTCGTCGATGGATGCTGCTGGGGTTCGGACGGTGGTAAGGCGATGAGGAGTTGGGCTGCGGCGATGGGTTGTCGCTGTTGGTCGGGGTGCTGGGGTGACAGTGACGACGAGGGAGAAAACTGGTGGTTGACGGACAGTCGGTCGTCGACTGGTGAGGCTAGTCGGAGGTGGGTTTTGGTAGGTGTTTGGACGTGGTTTTGCTGGTTTTCGTTGTGAGGGTGACGGAGGGAATGGTAACGGGCAGTAGGGTTTTGGGTGTTTGTTGACGGGGTCGAACGGTGGTGATGCTTGGTCGACGGGGGGAGCTCGCAACGGGTTGACGACGATGGTTATGGACTGGTTTGGGTAACCATGGTGGTTTGTCGAGAGTGATGGAGGAGGAGGGTGGTCGACGGACTGGGTGTGGGTAGGTTTGGTCGTGGGTTTTTTGTAGTGACGGGGTGGTGTTTGGGATGGTTTTGGCGTTGGGCAGGTGGTGTGACGACGAGGGGGGGTGCTAGGACTGGTCGGAGGTGGTCGGGAATGTGATGGGTTGAGGAGGGTGGTCTGTTGGTTTTCTTCTTGACGATGGGGGAGTCCGGGAATGTCTAGGGTTTTGCTTCTTCTTCTTTTATGAAGAAGAAGCGTGAACAGTGGTCCGTTTTCAAAAAATTCCCCCCGTCCCTTTTTGTTCGTTCCGTGTTTTGTAATGCTTTGCCCATGAAAATGAGCCCCACGCGTGGTGGGGTTCGAGGCATATGTCCCCCACGCGTGGTGGGGTTCCCCACGTGTCCTGGACACGGTTTATTATGGGCTCGGTCCGAAAATTAGGCCTAAAACCGGGTAGTTTAAACCCGAATATTATTCTTTTGCCAGGACCCGAGAAATAGGAACACGTTGCTTAACTAGTCCTATGTAAGCAAAATAACTACCAAAAATAAGACTAGTATTTAAACAAAACTATCTCTTTTTAAATATTTTTTAAAGATTTAAAATAGCTACAAAATATTAATGAAACTATTTTTTTTGTAATTTTCGTTTTTCTTAAATATTAAGATAAAATATGAAGTAATATTTTTTGTATTTTTCAAAGTTAAAATGACTATAGAATATTAATAAAAAACTATTTTTTGTAATTTTCGTTTTTAATAAAGACAAAATATAAAGTAATATTTTTTTTTGTATTTTTCCAAAATTAAAACGACTACAAATCATTAATAGAATTATATTTTTTGTAATTTTCGAATTTTATATAAAGTACCAAAATAAAGTACAATTTTTGTATTTTCAAGTTTATGAGAAATACATAAACTAAAATTTATATATATATTTTGTGATTTTTCTTTTTGCAACAAAATAAGGTAAAATAGTTAAAATAGCTATACTAGACCCAATTTCACATATTCCGCTAAAAATGTGAAAATTCTCGGGGAGGGTCAAAAATCACGTGCTTACAGCTGCCCCTCTTTGACTGGAAACACGAAGAGTTTTCCGACAAAGAACGACTAGACGTGTTTTTGACCCGACCATTACTTGGACGGACTACACTTCAGGAAAGGGAGGGAATGTGACCGAGCCCTAGTATCTGAGCTGCCTACATATCCTTGGTTATACAGGAATCAGGCCACGTGTAGTTCGGGAATGAGAGAGATGGTAGAGTGTACCGAGGTGAAGAGCCGATCGAGGTGCCGTTCCGTTGAGGTTCCGGTCCGCGGTCCTGCCATTACAACAAAAATGAAAACTGAAAAAGACTAACTAAGCCTATCAGCTACTAATTACAAGGATTCCTATCTCTTAAGTCTTCTGAAACTTGGTCTTGAGTCTTGAATGGCGCTTCATACAGACTTTGGATTTGAACCTTGATACTTGCTAGTTGTAGGCGCTAGTTCTTGAGCAGATCACATCTGTTCTCCACTTCCGTGCTTTGGATTCATTCATTTTTCTTCTTTTTTCTTCTTTTTTGTTTTTTTGTTTTTGTGACTAGCTTTTGTTGACCCTCTCAGACTGTTGACTCGCATTCTTGGGGCGAGCTTCTTGTTGCTTCTATCTTGGATTGAGTGCTGGGGATTTTTGTTGTAGCCTTCTGCCTTCCAATGGGTTACGGCTTGACTTTGAACGACCCCGCTGTTCTACAGGCGGACCCCTAACTTCTTCAATCTTTGACATATAAGAATCTTCTGCTCTACAGGCAGGCCCTGACAATCAAAACAAACAAAACAAACAAAATTTCCTAACCCAGTTTGCACTGGGAAGGTTTGTGAGTCGTTAGCAAAATCGTTGCCCACTGATACTACTGATGCAGTGCTGAGAGTGAACTAAACACTAGATTAGGATGTATTCCCTTGTTATACAGGTGGGCGCCTAACTTCAATGGTTGAAATGTAAGGACTGAAATGTATTCCTCTGTTCTATGGGCGGGCTCCCAACTTCAACACTTGTAATGAAAAAAACTGAAATGTATTCCCCTCATTATACAGGTGGGTGCCTGGATTTAGGAAAATGACTCTTTTTTAAAATGTTTTTTTTAGCATCTTAGGAGAAAGATTCATCGGACTAAGATTTTGATCCTACGAGAAGGTTCGTCAGACTAGGTCTCTATCTTAGGAGAAAAATTCGTCAGACTAAGATTTTGATCCTAGGAGAAGGTTCATCAGACTAGGTCTTGTTTGTTTTTGGTATCTTAGGAGAAAGATTCATCAGACTAAGATTTTGATCCTAGGAGAAGGTTCGTCAGACTAGGTCTCTATCTTAGGAGAAAAATTCATCGGACTAAGATTTTGATCCTAGGAGAAGGTTCATCAGACTAGGTCATTTTTTGTTTTTGGTTATCTTAGGAGAAAGATTCATCAGACTAAGATTTTGATCCTAGGAGAAGGTTCGTCAGACTAGGTCTCTATCTCAGGAGAAAAATTCATCGGACTAAGATTTTGATCCTAGGAGAAGGTTCATCAGACTAGGTCATTTTTTTTTTGGTTATCTTAGGAGAAAGATTCATCAGACTAAGACTTTGATCCTAGGAGAAGGTTCGTCAGACTAGGTCTCTATCTCAGGAGAAAAATTCATCGGACTAAGATTTCGATCCTAGGAGAAGGTTCATCAGACTAGGTCATTTTGTTTTTTTTGGTTATCTTAGGAGAAAGATTCATCAGACTAAGATTTTTTTTTTTTTTTTTTATCTTTAACAACCACTTAGAAGGAAATGCATCTCCTACGGGTGAAACTGAAACTAGAACTTAGGAGGAAATGCGTCTCCTAGGGGGTAAAACTTAAATTAGGAGGAAATGCGTCTCCTATGGGTAAAACATAAACTTAGGAGGAAATGCGTCTCCTATGGGTAACACTAACTTAGGAGGAAATGCATCTCCTATGGGTAAGACTCAAACAAACTTAGGAGGAAATGCGTCTCCTATGGGTAAAAACTAAACTTAGGAGGAAATGCATCTCCTATGGGTAAAGCTAAACAAACCTAGGAGGAAATGCATCTCCTATGGGTAAAGACGTGGAATGTATTCCCTTATTATACAGGTGGGCGCCTAATGGTAAAGACACAAAATGTATTCCCTTGTTATACAGGTGGGTGCCTAGAATATGAAATGCACAGACAAAAGTATTCCTCTCGTTATTCAGGTGGGCGCCTGGTTAAACTAAGACATAAAAGTATTCCTCTCATTATACTGGTGGGCGCCTGGTTTTAAAACTTGAAATAAAAAGACTGAAACCAACATATCCTATTTAAGGGCGGATGAACCCAACAGATCCTATTTGAGGTGGGTGACCTTGAACAGAAATGAAAAGACAGAAATGTATTCCTCTCGTTATTCAGGTGGGCGCCTGTCTAAACTAAGACATAAAAGTATTCCTCTCGTTATACAGGTGGGCGCCTGGTTTTAAAACTTGAAATAAAAAGACTGAAACCAACATATCCTATTTGAGGGCGGATGAACCCAACAGATCCTATTTGAGGGCGGATGAACCCGACATATCCTATTTGAGGGCGGATGAACCCGACAGATCCTATTTGAGGGCGGATGGACCCAACAGATCCTATTTGAGGGCGGATGAACCCGACATATCCTATTTGAGGGCGGATGAACCCGACAGATCCTATTTGAGGGCGGATTAACCCAACAGATCCTATTTGAGGGCGGATGAACCCCACATATCCTATTTGAGGGCGGATGAACCCGACAGATCCTATTTGAGGGCGGATTAACCCAACAGATCCTATTTGAGGGCGGATGAACCCGACAGATCCTATTTGAGGGCGGATGAACCCAAAATATCTTTAAGACTTGAAAATGCCTTACCTCGAATACTTGCTGGGGGTTGGGATGAATTTTCCTTTTCTACCTTCCCCATTTTTATTATTATTCTTTTTTTTCTTTTTTTTTATTCCTTTTTTGTTTTGTTTTTGCATAGCTTCTTCCTTCAAAGACTACCTCCCTTGATTTACTTACCTGTTGGGGGGTAAAATGTTATCAGCTGGGGGTACCTGACTTCCAGAAAATTTTCTAAATGGAAGGAAAATTTTCTGCCCCAGTTTGATAATATCCCTTGTGGCATGCGTTTCTGCCTCAATGCCATTTCCCTTACCTGTTTCAAATCAAACAAAATTGTTAGTTTAAAATATGGTGGTTGGTTGTGATACTCCTGCTGGGATGGCTTTCCCTTTCTCCTTCCTTGCTCTGCGTTTAACAACTTGTTTGGGGTGATCTCATGCGCTGGGGATAATCCCTTCCTGATGGGGGATATCCCTCTTCTTTGTGGCATAGCTTGGAAACTGGCATTTCCCCGACCTTTTAGTCTAGTATGGATTTCGCCAAATCATGTTCACTGCTTTCCTCGCTTTGTTCATGGGCCTTGGCTTTGAGGTTTATAACCTTGGGTTTGACAAGTATATCTCTCTTGACGCCCGTCAATCCTTTTGTCAATTCCCTTTGCTGGGGATATCTTTTTTGACACTGGCCTCGCGCTTGTTCCTCGCTGACTATACCATTTGGATATACTAGTCAGATCTCATCTTGGAAAGCTGATGGCATATTTTGAAGTCATTTCATACTTGTTCTGACCGGACAGACTCTATTGGGGCAAATTTTTTATGAAAGGAGAAAAATAACGGAAACAAAATAAAAGACAAAGGAAACGATGACTCTTTTACAAAAGAAACTATAAATAAAACCCTATCAAATGCAGATACTGACTCTAATGGCCATGACATGCATATGGGGCCTATCCTCTGCCGTCAATCATCTTTTAAGATCTTCCATTGGCGATTCCCCCTCTGATTCTCAATCTTATTCGACTTGTAGTGCCCGAAGGGTTTTCACTATCAAGTCTCTCTCATTTTGGTTTTCTCTCAGCTTTCATCGCCTTATGGTGCCTGTGAAGGTTTTCACCGATAAGACTCTCTCATTTGTATCACTTTCCAGCTGGGGATTTGGAGTGTCGCCGGTATGACTCTTTCTGCTGGAGATTAGAGTCCTTTCTGCTGTGGAACAGAATGTTATGTTCGCCGGTAAGACTTTTCATTTGCCTGACTCGGCTTCTTTTGAAGACTGATCGGAAGGTCTTTCTTTGGACCGTAATGTGGGTTTTGGATAGGCTAGAAAGAAAGGGTATAAAGGGCTCAAAGAATACATTAATTTTGGGTTATTAATTACAACCTTCGGAATTAGATTTATTTACATCAAACGCAACATCTGGCCCAGTTTCTTGCTTGGGGATATTTTAATTGATTTTTTTCATTTTTCAAAACTATGACCGAGCCGTGAAGCGCCTACGTATCCTCTTTGAGGAATCAGGTCAAACGTAGTTCCCAATTCCTCTTTTTCATTTGATTTTTTTTTTTGTTATCACTTTTCTCTTTTCCTTTCTCATTTCTCCTTTCTTTTTGTCGTTTTTTTTCTTTTTCTTTTATTCTTCTTTTTCCATTTTGTTGTTTTTTTTCTTTCTTTTCTCTTACCTGCCATGCTTGCGTATTTTATTCGCTGCTACTAATTCCGAACGAGGGGTATGAAAGAAAATAAATAAGGCTCAAAGGGCTAACGAAGGATAAAGTGTTTGGGTAGCAGAACAAAATGCCTTCGTCATTCCAGTCTTCAAAACATGCCAAGTGCAAACAACACACTTTAAATTTGTAGTCTCTTCTGATGGTGCTGGACTTGACAATTATGTTAAACATTTTATTTTTCCTTTGTCATTTCTAAGCACCGTTGGGCGACACTCTCATTATCATGACCGACCTTCATGCCAATTTGGCGAACCTTGCTTTTAACGGTTTTCTTTGTGCTTAACTTGCCCCAGTTCCACATGACTCGGGCTCTGAATAATCTCAAATCGTCCTTATTTTCTTTAAATGGTCGGATCGCCTTTCCAGGGTTTTATGATTAACTTTAAAGACTAGGCCCAAAGTGTGTGCGCATGTCATGTTCCTAGAATCGGCATCGAATGAAATGATAAAAGGACTAAACAAAAGACGACTGGAACTAACAAAAGACCGACTTTGTTTGAATAATAAAACAAACAAAACAACCAGAATAAAATCCTAACACAGACTGGACAAAATTTAAACAAACTGCTATGACAAAATGGAAAGATAAGAAGGTTTGACACATGACAAAATCCCAATTACAACCTTAATAATCCGAACAACAGAAATGACCACAAAATAAGCCACCACAAGCTTCTCTCTTGCTGACCAAGGAACAGCGCGTTCTCCCCAAAAAATTGGCATCTTAGCCACTGAGCTTTGCATCAATACTGCCAAGACCATTACCCGCTTCAACATCGTCACCCTCTGTCGACAAGTTCTCGATAGGGTTCGAGTGCTCCATGTCACTGTTATTGATCACAATCCGCCCTTCTTGGATCATTCTTTCTATTTCTCTTTTAAAATCCCGACAACTTTCAACATTGTGCCCCTGGGCATTGGAATGGTATTCACACCTTTTAGACGGGTCAAAGCTTCTTGCACGTGGGTCCACACGATTTGGAGGAATAGGTGCAATCATGTCATGATTCTTTAACTTCTCAAATAAGCTTTCATAGGACTCTCCTATTGGTGTAAAATTATCTTTCAACCTTTGCTCCCCATTATACCACTGGCTTGGATGTGGGTTATAGGGCATCTGAAAATTTTGTGGAGACTTCTGGGGATTTTGTGATGCTCGTGCTCGCCTCCTGGGGTATTTTGGTGGCTGGACAACATACTGAGGTGGAGCGACAGAGTATTGAGCGTCCTGAGGTGGATAGTACTGCTCAGGGGAGCCATAGAAAACCTGAGGAGGCTGCTCATACCTTCGAGATGTTCTCCTGGGACCTCTTCTAGACCCTGATGTCATCATGATTTCTTCAATCTCCTCATTTGTGTCGCTAAGATTATCTGACTCAACCCGGACAGCCTGAGTTGCGGCCTTAAGAACAGCTTGACTTATAATTTTGCCTGTCTTAAGACCATTCTCTACCATTTCTCCAATTTTGATTGCTTCCGAGAAGGTTTTGCCAACTGCGGACACCATGTTTTGAAAGTAATCTGGCTCTTGCGCTTGAAGGAAGACAATAATTAGCTCGTGGTCATCCATGGGTGGCTTAACTCGAGCTGCTTGCTCTCTCCATTTTATGGCATATTCCCTGAAACTTTCACTTGGTTTCTTCTTCAGGTTTGAAAGGGAAATGCGGTCTGGGGGAATGTCGATGTTGTATTGGAACTGTCTGACAAAGGCCTGCGCCATGTCATCCCAGACATACCAGCGAGACGTGTCTTGATCCATAAACCATTCAGAGGCTACTCCCGTAAGGCTTTCCACAAAATAAGCCATCAACAATTTTTCATTTCTTCCTGCCCCTCTCAGTTGATTGCAATACCTTTTCAGGTGGGCTATGGGATCTCCATGTCCATCGTACTTTTCAAATTTTGGAGTCTTGAAACCAGGCGGCAAGTGGACATCGGGGAATATACATAGATCTTTGAAGGCAACACTCTTTTGGCCTGCCAACCCTTGCATGTTCTCCAACCATTGTTCTAAGCTTTTCACTCTTCGGGTCATTTCTTCCTGTACCATCTTTCGGGCAGGCTTCTCAGTTTTTGCAGCAAGATCAAACGAGTACGAGTGGTACTCAGGAGAGTGGTACTGCTCTTGTTGTGTCGCAAATTGTGACTCATGACGAGGAACCTTCCCACTCTGAGTCTCTGGAGCACTTGTAACAGCTTCGACGTTAGTTGTCATTTTCTTTGAGGCACAAACCAACCACCTCAACTTTCTTCACAATTCAAAACCAAATATGTTAGAATGGACTCAGCCGGTCCTTATTATTATCAATATATATATATATATATTTATTTATTACCTTTGTTTTTCCTTTTTTTTCTTTTTTTTCTTTTTCATTTTTTTTTGTTGTGGTCGAATCTTATGGAGATTGCCTACGTATCATGACCCCGCATGAATCAGACCTTGCGTAGTTCGGACCAATAAAAATAAACAATAATGAACATTTTTTCTTTTCACTTTCATATTAAAACAAACTGGGTTTCAAAGGTTTAAAGATGACCTACAAACTTGAAAATCAAACAACCCACCTATTTTAATCAAAAGATTTATAGACTTCAAAACAAATGGCCAACTTCCTTCCTTTGTTTGCTAATTTTAACCAAATGGTTATTTTTTGCAAATGTGGCCCTTTCCAACTCTCACATGAATTTTGAGGCCGAGGAGGATTATTTTGACACTTTAAAACTTGTCCATTCTTTTATGAAAATAACCTTTCGACAACTGAAAGATACTCTAAGGCTATTTCGGCAAGAACGGTTTAAGACGCGGCCGAAGCTGGCTCGGCTTATTATGACAAAAGACGGCATTCACATGACCGCTGACTCTTTGATTTTTTTCTTTCCAAATTACAGTAAAAGATTTGGCGTTGTAAACACGGCCCTTCAGCGCCTCGGGGACGAAGATTTATAAGGCTGTGTGGGTCAACTTAGACCAAAAATTCTAAACATGACCCGAAGGTGGCTATTTATGCAAAGTCGGCCTTCCGGCGTCCCTTTCGAGAACATTCGGCTATGTCTTGATAAAACAACGTCACCTGACTTCTTTATGACAAAATTAAAATTTGACATATATTTTTTATTTATTTGTTTTTTGGCTATTTTAGCAAAAGGTGGGTTGGACATCACCCGACTCATTTATGACAAGATTAAAATTTTTGATTTTTAGCTATTTTAGCAAAAGGTGGGGTTGGACCCGATGAGGGTTGCCTACGTATCTCACACCCGGTGAGAATCAAACCCGCGTAGTTCGGGCAAATAAACTATTTTTGAGAGGACCCTTTTCCATTTCTATTTTTCTTTATTATTATTCTTCTTTCACAACAATCAAATAGACTATTATTCTATTATTTTTCATTTATAACGAACAAACGAATTAACGAAAAACATAAAACATTCCTTCTTTTTGAGAAGGTGGGGGTTGGACCCGATGAGGGTTGTCTACGTATCTCACATCCGGTGAGAATCAAACCCGCGTAGTTCGGTCAAAAGAACTACTTTAAAAGAAGAAATGAAGCATTTTTTTTTTTATTTTCCTTTTTTTTAAAAGAAACACTTCTAAGATATATTTTTTGAATTTTCATTTGCTCTTTTTTTTTATTCTAAAGAAGAAAAAGAAAATATTTTTTGAAATTTTACCTTTAATAAAAGAAATGCTTCTAAAATGTTTTTTTTTTTAAATTTTGAATTTTCTTTTCAATTTTTGAAAGAGGAATCAAAATATTTTCGGATTTGTTTTTCTATTTTATCTTTTTGAATTCTGAACTTTCTTTTGAATTTTTTTTGGATTATATATATATATTTTGGAACAAATAATAAAATCACATTCAACGCCGGACTCTTTTTATTTTTATTTCTGGCATTTTCATAGACAAACAAAATAAAATAAAACATTTTTTTTAAAAAAAACAAACTCTTTTTCATTTTCATTTAATGACAAAACAAACTATTTTCTTTAATATTTAAAAAAAAACAGACAGAACAATGATGATTTTCTTTTTATTTTCCCTTTGCTTTTAATATAACAAACTAACAAGATATTTTTTTCATTTTCAAAATTTCGGCAGAGTTTCGACTCTACTCGGACTTCTATGCTGTTATTTTCTCCTTTTTTTCATGATTTTCTTATATGTGGAAAATGATGACAATATACAAAATCTTTTGAATTTTCATGCTTTGTTTTTATTTGTATTATTATTTTTTTATATTTAATATTTCTTTCAAAAAAATGTGGCATGGGAGACATAATAATTTCCAAGACTTCTTGGATTCCGCAAATGCTCCCCATGCGCTTTTCCTTACATATGAAGCGTGGGGGACATATGGGAATTCCAAGACTTCTTGGATTCCACAAATGTTTCCCATGTGCTTTCCCAAAAAGCAAGCGTGGGGGACATAGGGAATTCCAAGGCTTCTTGGATTCCACAAATGTTCCTCATGCTTTGATTAAAATAACATCATGCTGGAAACGACCAAATGACCCATTCGCCCTTGACTGAATACAACATGTAGCACATAGGATGCCATAAGCTGGTCTATTATTTTCAGGTTGCTTGTCCTAGACGGACCCAACCCCTGTGTTGAGTCCCCTAAGTCAAATGCACATGATGCAAATAAACGTTCCTACTAGGGATCCGGCATGTGGCTTTGTTATACTAAGTTCAAAAACCTGGGTCGGTGTTCTAGACAGTGTACCCGAGCGGACAACTCGAGCTGAGGAAGGAGCTCCTTTCCGGGAACCAAAAGGCCAGCCGGCTTAGAAACTTTCCGAGCCTCTTTTATTTAGGGTATGACACTAACAGAATAGGGAGTCTCAACCAGTAAGCACATCCCCGGAGGTAAGAAGAGAAGGGTTTCGGCACAGTTTATATACAATTCAGATAATATCAAAGCGGTAAAAGACAACATTTAGTATGTTATGTCAAAACATGCAATATATATCGGATAATAAAGCCAAATATAACAGTTATTCTAAGCTTGAATCCTTGAGCCCTGAACCAGTGGTTCTGGGTTTAATTTCCAGCAACGGTTTTGTCATACTGGGTTTATAACCTGGGTATACGTTCTAGACTGTGTACCCGAGCGGACAACTCGAGCCGAGGAGGGGGCTACGTACCGGGGACCCGCGAGATCGTCCGGCTTTGTAACTTGTCCGACCTCTTTCTTATTTCAGGTATTGACACTAACAGAATAGGGAGTCTCGTCCAGCGAGCTTCTCCCCGGAGGTAAGGAGAGAAAGGTTTCAGCACAATTTATATGTACAATTCAAGTAATATCAAAGCGGTAAAAGCAGCATTTAGCACATTAGGCTCAAAACATGTAATAAAATCAGATAATAAATAAAGCCAAATAATAACAATTATTCTAAGCTCGAATTCTTAACCCTGAACCAGTGGTTCTGGGTCATAGTCCCCAGCAGAGTCGCCAGAGCTGTCACACCTCCTTTTTCCGCACCCGAGGGGCGCAGGGGAGTTTTTTCCAATTAAAGGACAATCGAAAGGGGATTGGTTTAATTATTTCAGAGTCGCCACTTGGGAGATTTAGGGTGTCCCAAGTCACCAATTTTAATCCCGAATCGAGGAAAATAATGACTCTATATTACAGTCTGCGTACCAGAAATCTAGATAAGGAATTCTGTTAACCCGGGAGAAGGTGTTAGGCATTCCCGAGTTCCGTGGTTCTAGCACGGTCGCTCAACTGTTATATTTGGCTTGATTATCTGATTTTAAATACAATATGAACTTATGTGCAAATTTTATCTTTTAACCGCTTTATTATTATTGTTTTTACAAGAATGTGAACATCGCTTAAAATATATCTTTGGACTGTGTCACATGAAATGCACCCACAATCCGAAACATATTTTATTTGATGTTTCAGGATTTGGATTTGGGTCGCATGAAATGCACACCCGAGTTTAAGAAAATTAAATTATTAAAGACGCGCCTAAAACAACTAGCGCATTATTATTTTTGCGGAGGCCGTGAAATTCGCTAAACAACCCTCCTGAATTCTAAGTAATTTTAAACAGGTATTTACTGAGGGCCCCGCAATTTGTATTTTTATTCGGCGAGGCTCATCTCATTCTTATTTTTTTAAAGGGAATTTGCAACGTCATGGAAATGCATCTCGTACCGCGTCACAGTCAATGTACCCGTGATTAGAGACACATTTCGATTCCGTTGAGATTTGGATTTGGGTCACATAAATGTGCACCCGAGTTTAGGGAGATAACATTATTAACGGCGCGCCTAAAGCAACTAGCGCATTGTTATTTTTTGGTAGGGCCGTGAAATTTGCTAAACGGCCCGTCCCGGAATCTAAGTATTTAATACATATATTTTGTGAGGGCCCCGCAATCTGTACATTTTTTCCGACGAGGCTCGTCTCATTTTATTTATTTTTATTATTATTTTTTATTCATTTTTTTTAATTATTTATTTATTTTTAAAGGATGCCATTTCTACGCCTTTAACAATACTAAAACTTGCGGCCTCCGTACAACTAAAATCTCATAACTCGTCAAGATTTAATAAAAGAAGTTAGGCGAATGAGTGTTTCGGGCGTAGTAACAACAGGTACTAATTAATTTTGTCCAAATAAACTAAGACAATGAAGGGACGAGCGAATCAACGTCAAGCTGTGTCTTAGGACTGCTAATACAACTAAATCAAACGACATCAAGTAAACAATAATAACATAACCCATAAATGAACTAAAATGCATACGGTGAAACATGGGCAGAAAATTATCATATCAATCGATATATTGCAACTTCGAACATTGAACGTAAAATTTCTTTATCTAATACAGTGAGGCTTACTAACCTGAACAGACAGAAACGAATAGAACCAGGGACCAAACCTCTACATCGACTTCAACGGACGGACTCGACGCGCCGGACCTCGACGAACAAAACAACCTCACCGGACTGAAGCAACGGCTGAGCTACTCAGCAACGCAGCGACGCAGCAACAGCTGCTGTATTTTTCGACGCAGCAACTGTTGCGTGAAGCTGCAACAAAGGGGTCGTTGGACAGTTGACGACGAGGGGTGGTTGGACGACGCAGCAGCGATGGCTGCTGCTTGACGAGTCGTCGATGGATGCTGCTGGGGTTCGGACGGTGGTAAGGCGATGAGGAGTTGGGCTGCGGCGATGGGTTGTCGCTGTTGGTCGGGGTGCTGGGGTGACAGTGACGACGACGGAGAAAACTGGTGGTTGACGGACAGTCGGTCGTCGACTGGTGAGGCTAGTCGGAGGTGGGTTTTGGTAGGTGTTTGGACGTGATTTTGCTGGTTTTCGTTGTGAGGGTGACGGAGGGAATGGTAACGGGCAGTAGGGTTTTGGGTGTTTGTTGACGGGGTCGAACGGTGGTGATGCTTGGTCGACGGGGGGAGCTCGCAACGGGTTGACGACGATGGTTATGGACTGGTTTGGGTAACCATGGTGGTTTGTCGAGAGTGATGGAGGAGGAGGGTGGTCGACGGACTGGGTGTGGGTAGGTTTGGTCGTGGGTTTTTTGTAGTGACGGGGTGGTGTTTGGGATGGTTTTGGCGTTGGGCAGGTGGTGTGACGACGAGGGGGGGTGCTAGGACTGGTCGGAGGTGGTCGGGAATGTGATGGGTTGAGGAGGGTGGTCTGTTGGTTTTCTTCTTGACGATGGGGGAGTCCGGGAATGTCTAGGGTTTTGCTTCTTCTTCTTTTATGAAGAAGAAGCGTGAACAGTGGTCCGTTTTCAAAAAATTTCCCCCGTCCCTTTTTGTTCGTTCCGTGTTTTGTAATGCTTTGCCCATGAAAATGAGCCCCACGTGTGGTGGGGTTCGAGGCATATGTCCCCCACGCGTGGTGGGGTTCCCCACGTGTCCTGGACACGGTTTATTATGGGCTCGGTCCGAAAATTAGGCCTAAAACCGGGTAGTTTAAACCCGAATATTATTCTTTTGCCAGGACCCGAGAAATAGGAACACGTTGCTTAACTAGTCCTATGTAAGCAAAATAACTACCAAAAATAAGACTAGTATTTAAACAAAACTATCTCTTTTTAAATATTTTTTAAAGATTTAAAATAGCTACAAAATATTAATGAAACTATTTTTTTTGTAATTTTCGTTTTTCTTAAATATTAAGATAAAATATGAAGTAATATTTTTTGTATTTTTCAAAGTTAAAATGACTATAGAATATTAATAAAAAACTATTTTTTGTAATTTTCGTTTTTAATAAAGACAAAATATAAAGTAATATTTTTTTTTGTATTTTTCCAAAATTAAAACGACTACAAATCATTAATAGAATTATATTTTTTGTAATTTTCGAATTTTATATAAAGTACCAAAATAAATTACAATTTTTGTATTTTCAAGTTTATGAGAAATACATAAACTAAAATTTATTTATATATTTTGTGATTTTTCTTTTTGCAACAAAATAAGGTAAAATAGTTAAAATAGCTATACTAGACCCAATTTCACATATTCCGCTAAAAATGTGAAAATTCTCGGGGAGGGTCAAAAATCACGTGCTTACAATCCGGATAAGGAATTATGTTAACCCGGGAGAAGGTGTTAAGCACTCCCGAGTTCCGTGGTTCTAGCACGGTCGCTCAACTGTCATATTCGGCTTATTTATTTGATTTTAAGTACAATTATGAACTGATGTGCCAACTTTAACTTTTACCACTTTATTATTATTATTTTAAGAGAATGTGAACATCGCTTAAAACATGTCTTTGGACTGCGTCACATGAAATGTACCCACAATCCGGAACACATTTTATTTGATGTTTTGGGATTTGGATTTGGGTCGCATGAAATGCACACCCAAGTTTAAGAAAGTAAATTATTAAACACGCGCCTAAAGAGATTATCGTGTTATTATTCTGGGAAGGCCGTGAGATTTG
Organism: Nicotiana tabacum; assembly: GCF_000715075.1. Classification (NCBI taxonomy): domain Eukaryota; kingdom Viridiplantae; phylum Streptophyta; class Magnoliopsida; order Solanales; family Solanaceae; genus Nicotiana; species Nicotiana tabacum. The sequence goes on along the minus strand of NC_134097.1, from coordinate 18,203,844 downwards.
CTAAATGGCCCGCCCTGGGAACTAAGTACTTTGATATATACATTTAACGAGGGCCCCGCAGCTTGTGTATTTTGTTTGTCGAGGCTCGTCTCATCTTTATTTTTGAAAGGATATCCTATAGTGGCTACATTTCTTGTTACGTTTGTCTCTACTAATGAAAGCAAAAATGATCCTACTTAATTACATGCTTGCTGGTTGTTTATAGAGGGATTCTGAATGCTTTCGCAAAATCAGAAGCATGGCCACGTACACAGGCAGCCTATCGAATATTATGGGCCCAAACCCAGCCCACGCAGTATCGGCTGGGCCTGGGCCACTGCTTTTCCGATGGAAGCCTGCTTGGTTCGTTCGATTTGGGCTCAACCTTCGTGAGGTTGAGAAATGTAGACTTGTGCTATTTGTTCTAAAGGCATGGTTTGCCAGTTATAATGAGGCAGTTTATCAAAAGGAAATGAAATTAACTAACAATGGATAGTTTTCATACTTAACATGCATTAAGGATATGCTAATCACAAACATAGCTAAAGTCTAAGATATAACCTACTGCCCTGTGAATTCTACCAGCCTATATACACAATATGATATCAAGTTACCATACATTGACATTTCCCTATGTATGAGGGCTACCTCCAGTATCCAAGCAAAAATGTAAACTATTATACATCACATGATATTCAATATACAGGCTATGTATGAAAATAAACATCTTCAACTCTTCTCTTTTGTATTCATGCTCAACTTTCAAGTTATATTGACAATGTATTAGTCGTGTACCTGGTATAGAAAAGAAAAAGAAGAAGGAGAATGATCAGCCGAGTAGTATGCAACAAACACAGCAACAGCAGCAAACAGAAGCACACTCAGTCGAACAGCCCCAAACCAGTAACAGTAAAAGAAACAACCCAAGAAAACAGACCCAAGCTCTACAACAATTTAAGAGAAAACCCGATTTCGATTCCAGAAAACCAAACAGCAATAGCCCAAAGAAATCAATAAGAATAACCAGTTGCAACAGTTGCTTAAAACCAAAGCAATATTCCCAGAGTGAACTGATGAACAATATTCAGCCAACAAAGAATTGGATACTACCAAACTGAAAGTCCAGCAGTGCCAACCGTACACAAACTAGCGCGAGAAGTAGTGACGTCTGATTCTTGTTACACACTAAAAAGCAAAGACAAGTTAAGGCTCTTTGATGTAAAGCTTAACCTAAAAATGCAAACCTTAACCCTCTTCTTTTCCGAAAAACTTCAGCTATTTTTTCCAAGTGTTTTTCTTCAACCCTTTCTTTGTCCTAAACAGACCTATTTATAGGAAGAAAATGGCAAGCACCAAGCTGCCTTGATCCCCTCACTTCTTTCCTGCCCATAACTTCTTTTAAAAACTAATCAAAAGTATTCCCCATACCCATCTATTTGACAGCCTTCTAACATGTGTCTTTCTGCCCAAAGGTATGGGCAGTCCTTTTGTTTAATCAGCCCCATGCTACCAAGTTTGGTTCCCCATTATTACATTAGTTTAATCCTAATTCAGTACCATATTTGTCATCTCACTTAAACTAATCATTTCTATTCTTTTTTTACACCCAAATTACCCTTGTTAGCCCCCTGGTTATCACTGTCTTGCCCTGCTTCTATAGCAGGAAATTTGAACTTCTGAAAATTCATTTTCCAGCTGCCCTAGACTGAATTTCTTAGTTGTTTGTAATGCAGTTACAAACTAATTTCACACAATGTCAAGCATCCAACTAACCTCAAAGTTCGATCAATCATGTGAAGTTAATCAGAACATTTGAACATTCAGTCATAGAAAACTAATCAACGACGTTTATCAAATCGACTATACTAATTATAACATGGAATAATCAGTCGATTAATCAAACAACACGAACGGGGTCCCAAATGACTTCAAACAACTTTGCACAACACTGGGAGGCTATACGAATTATCATACTCGACGAATAATCTAATCGAACATGTATCTTACCATACATATTTAACAACAAACAGAAGAACAATCGACCAAATAAACGGCCTTACAAAGACGGAAGGAATTGAAAGAAAATATCAGAAATACCAAACAAACATAACAAAACATGCTAACAAACTCAATCAATATTCAAACAAAACTAGAAAAGAAAACGAAAACTTACTGTGAAGGCTCAAACAAAGGACGACCCAGGTCTGAACTAGATTTGACCATTTGAGGCCGAACAAACTTTAATCGGGGTGTTCTCGACCGAGAACACCTTGATTAAGGTCTATTAGACCTCAACCCTTTATTAAAACTGGCCGGATTCCCCAGGTTCTTGTGTTCTAGGGTTTGAATCTTCAGATTTGGGATTTTTGGATTTGTGGGTAGATTCGGACCAAACCAAGCTTGGTTTCGTCACGAGGGAGGTTAGGGGGTTTTCCAGTGTGAATCTGGGGTGGTTTGGTGTAGATCTGGGTTTGGTCTCGAACCTTCAAATCAAGATTTGAGATGGAGGAGTGTGATTCGAGGTACATGGTTGGTAGATTCGTGTTCAGGGTGGTTGGATGTATCGGGGGTGTTGTTTTGGTAGTCACCAACGTCCTTGCCGCCGGCTTTACAGTGAAGGTGAAGGGTGGCGGCTAGGGTTTGGGATATTAGGGTTGGTCTCTGGAGATGATGAAGCCGGGGGGTGTTCGGATAGGGGGCGGGGTAGCAAGGTTGGTCTTTATATATGTTTTAAAGGTTTAGATCCTGGCCGTTGGTTCAAGTGAGATCTATGGCCAGGATCTATTCATTTAGGAAGGACGACGTCGTTTAGGTGGAAAGGTGGGTGAGACCGGGTAGGGAAATGGATCGGATCAGATTAACGGGTCTTAGGGGAGGGCCTGGATCCATTGGATCAATGGGATTGGACAGCTCAGATCAAACGCCCTGAAACGACGTCGTTGTGGTTAAATGAGCGGGCTGATCGGGACCGTTCATCTGAATCATATCAACGGATCAAAACAAAGGTGCCGATACGACGTCGTTTGGGGCCGTGCTTGGGCAGCCTAGGTTGGGCTGGGTCTGTTTTTGGGCCTAATTTTTGGGGTCCAAACCGATTTTAACCCAACTCTTTTCTCTTCTTTAACTACCAAAATTAACTAAACTCCTAAATAAATTATAAAAATAAAAATAAAATTACACACATATTGGTTAACACCCATAATAATTAACACACAGTTTAACATTAAATAAAAATCACTCAATGACAAAAACATATATTTTTGATTTCCTTTTTCTCTTGGAGTAACTTCCGTGAAGCAAAAATCACGTGCTTACACTCCTGAGTTGAAAGAGTTGAAGGATCAGTTGTAGGAAGTGCTTGATAAGCCTTTTATTCGACCTAGTGTATCACCTTGGGGTGCTCCTGTCTTGTTTGTGAAGAAAAAGGATGGTTCTATGCGTTTGTGTATTGATTATTGCCAGTTGAACAAAGTGACAGTTAAGAACTGTTATCCTTTGCCTCGTATTAATGATCTGTTTGACTAGCTTCAGGGCGCATGGGTGTTTTCTAAGATTGATTTACGCTCAGGTTACCATCATTTGAAGATTCGGGAGCCAGATATCCCAAAGACTACTTTCAGGACTCAGTATGGTCATTACGAGTTCCTTGTTATGTCATTTGGGTTGACCAATGCCCCAACAACTTTTATGCATTTGATGCATAGTGTGTTCCGACCATATCTTGACTCGTTCGTTATTGTCTTTATTGATGATACTCTGGTGTATTCCCGGAGTCGGGAAGATCATGAGCAACACCTGAGGATTGTGCTTCAGACTCTGAGAGAGAAGAAGTTATATGCTAAGTTCTCAAAATGTGAGTTTTGGTTGGATTTAGTGGCATTCTTAGGCCACATGGTATCGAGTGAGGGTATTCAGGTGGACCCGAAGAAGATAGAGGCCGTGCAGAGTTGACCCAGACCATCCTTAGCTACAAAGATCCGCAGTTTCCTTGGTTTGGTGGGTTACTACCATCATTTTGTGGAGGGGTTTTCATCGATTGCAGCCCCCATGACCAGGTTGACCCCGAAAGGTGCTCCGTTTCAGTGGACAGAGGAGTGTGAGGCGAGCTTTCAGAAGCTCAAGACAGATTTGACCACAACCCTAATTTTGATACTGCCTATAGATTCAGGGTCTTATACAGTCTATTGTGACGCCTCGAGAATTGGCCTCGGAGCAGTGTTGATGCAGGACGGTAGGGTGATTGCCTACGCGTCCACACAGTTTAAGATACATGAGAAGAACTACATTGTTCACGACCTTGAGTTAGCTGCCATTGTTCACGGCCTGAATATTTGGCGCCATTATTTATATGGTGTTCCCTGTGAGATTTATACTGACCATCGGAGCTTGCAGCACTTGTTCAAGCAAAAGGATCTAAATTTGCGCTAGAGGATGTGGTTAGAGTTGCTAAAGGACTATGATATCACTATTTTGTATCACCCGGACAAGGCCAATGTGGTGGCCGATGCTTTGAGTCGCTGGGCAGAAAGTTTGGGGAGTTTGACTTATTTACCAACATCGGAGAGGCCTATGGCGATGGATGTTCAGGCCTTAGCCATCCAGTTTGTGAGATTGGATCTGTAGGAGCCTAGTCGGGTTCTAGCTTGCGTGGTTTCTCGGTTTTCCTTATTTGATCATATCAGGGAGCGACAATATGATGACCCTCATTTGCTTGTCCTCAAGGACAAGGTTTAGCACGGTGATGCCAGATATGTGACTATTGGTGATGATGGGGTATTGAGGATGTTGGGTCGGATTTGTGTACCCAATGTTAATGGGCTTTGAGAGTTGATTCTAGAGGAGGCCTATAGTTCGCGGTATTCTATCCATTCGGGTGTTGCGAAGATGTATCAGGATTTGAGACAGCACTATTGGTGGAGGCGGATGAAGAAAAATATAGTTGGATTCGTAGCTCGGTGTCTCAACTATCAGTAGGTGAAGTATTAGCACCAGAGACCGGGTGGGTTGCTTTAGCAGATAGAGACTCCAGAGTGGAAGTGGGAGCGGATCACCATGGACTTTGTAGTTGGGCTCCCACAGACGTTGGGGAGGTTTGATGCTATTTGGGTTATTGTGGATTGGCTGACCAAGTCCGCTCACTTTATTCCTATGTGTACTACTTATTCCTCGGAGTGGTTAGCGAAGATCTATATCCGGGAGATTGTTCGTCTACATGGTATTCCGGTTTCCATCATTTCAGATAGAGGTACTCAGTTCACATCACGGTTCTGGAGGGCCGTTCAACGTGAGTTAGGTACTCGGGTAGAGTTGAGTACAACATTTCACCCTCAGATGGACGGATAGTCCGCACGCACTATTCAGATTCTTGAGGATATTCTCCATGTGTGTGTGATTGAGTTTGGAGGGTCTTGGGATCAGTTCTTGCCATTGGCTGAGTTTGCTTATAACAACAGCTATCAGTCCAGCATTCAGATGGCACCATATGAGGCTTTATATGGGAGACGGTGTAGATCCACGATGGGTTGGTTTGAGTCGGGTGAGGCCAGATTATTGGGCACAGACTTAGTTCAGGATGCTTTGGAGAAGGTTAAGGTGATTCAGGATAGACTCCGCATAGCCTAGTCTAGACAGAGAAGTTACGCAGATCGGAAGGTTCGTGATGTTTCCTATATGGTTGGAGAGCGGGTTCTGCTTCGGGTATCGCCTATGAAGGGCGTTATGAGATTTGGAAAGAAAGGGAAGTTGAGTCCGAAGTTTATTGGCCCTTTTTAGATATTAAGGCATGTTGGGGAGGTTGCTTATGACCTTGCCTTACCTCCCAGCTTGGCAGCAGTTCATCCGGTATTTCATGTTTCGATGCTCCGGAGGTATCACAGTGATCCGTTGCACGTGTTGGATTTCTGTTTAGTCCAGTTGGACAAGGATCTATCTTATATTGAGGAGCCAGTGGCAATATTGGACAAGCAGGTTAGAAAGTTGAGGTCAAAGAACATTGCTTCGGTAAAGGTTCAGTGGCGGGTCCAGCCAGTTGAGGAGGTGACCTGGGAGACCAAGCGGGATATTCGCAGCCGTTACCCTCATCTTTTCACAACTTCAGGTAAGTCTCTAGGAGGATGTGATGAACCGGCTGGTCATCTTAAGAATTAACGCCCCGATCCCTTATTAACTTCTTTCCCCAAGTTTATTTTAGCTATTTTAATTTGCCGGGATGTTCGGTTTTGAGTTTCGGAGAGTTTTGGGACACTTAGTTCCTAAATGAGAGCTTAAGTGTTGGAAAGTTGATCGTAGTTGGAACAATGTGAAGACGGCCTCGGAATGGAAATTTTATGGTTCTGTTAGCTCCGTTGGGTGATTTCGGGGTTAGGAGCGTGATCGGAATGTGTTTTGGAGGTCCGTAGCTAATTTAGGCTTGAAATGCCGAAAGTCGAATTTTCGAAGTTTCCGGTCCGATAGTGAGATTTTGATTCAAGGGTCAGAATGGAATTTTGTAAGTTGGAGTAGCTCAGTAGTGTTGAATGTGTCGTGTGTGCAAAATTTCAGGTCATTCGGGAAAGGTTTGATAAACTTTTTGATTGAAAGCATTTTTTTGAGAATTTTGGAGTTCTTAGGCTTAAATCCATAGTTAATTCGAGGTTTTGATGTTGTTTTAGGGTTTTTAAGGATTGGTACAAATTTGAATAAGGTATTAGGTGATGTTTGTGCTTTTGGTTGAGGTCCCGGGGGCCTCGGGGTGATTTCGGATGGTTGACGGGAAGTTTGAGAAATGGTTGCAGCTGCTGTATTTTTGCTGCTTCTGATATTTTCGCATCTGCAGTTTGGGGACCGCAGATGCGGCACCACAGAAGCGGCTAAGAGGCCGCAGAAGCGAAATTGAGGGAGGTTAGCAGATTCCGCAGATGCGAGGGATAATTCCACAGAAGCGGAATCACACCCGCGAGTTGAAGACCGCAGGTGCGAAAATTGGCCATTTAATGAAAAGTTGCAGATGCGACTAAGTCTCCGCAGAAGCGGGACTGCATCAGGGTCGCAAATGCGGAAATCACTGGGCAGAACATATAAATAATTGCCTTCGCAAATTTGAGTGATTCTTTCACCATTTTCATCCGGGTTTGAAGCTTTGAAGAGATAATTTTGAGAAAAACAAAGGGGAATCACTTGGAGGTAATATCCTTGACTTCATAACTCGTTTTATGTGATTAAAGACCTAATTAGTGGTGAGAAATTTGGGAAAAAATGGTTAATTAGGGCATGAGTTTAAGAGGCCTTTAAATGAGGATTTGATGGGTCACTTGGACTCTGATTTCAGTGTTCTTGTTATGGATAGACTCGTGAGAGTATGAGGTTTCTGAAAATGTAAATTTCATCCGATTTTGAGACGTGGGCCCGAGGGATATTTTGGTCATTTTATATAATTTCGTGCATTAGCTTAGACTTTAATTGTAGAATCAGTTACTTGAAGTGTTATTTACATTATGCAATTGAATTGGATAGATTTGGGCCATTTGGAGTCGAGTACTCATGGCAAAGAAGTGATGTCGGATTGATTTTGAGCTGGTTCGAGGTAAGTGGCTTGTTTAACCTTGTATGGGGGACCTTCCCCCTTAGGATATGACATATTTGATAATTAAAATGCCTTGTAAGTGAGGTGACGAGCGCGTACTTGAGCTAATTTTTGAGAATTCAATTTTTTTTAGTATTTCAATTGAATTCTTTTTCCTGTTTTATTCTACTTGTGAATTCAACCTGTTGCTAGTTTATAAAAGCATGTTTAGTTGATTTAATTGCCTATTTGCTTAAACTGCCTTAATTGCTTTACATGAAGCATGTTAGGCTAGAATTAACTGTTTACTTGGTACGAAATTTTGCATTTAATTGAGTATTCTTGTGTTGCTTCTATGTGTTTTTAATTTGGGACTACGAGACGGCATCCCGGGAGATCCCCTATATGTATTTATGATCTGGACTGAGGTGCGGGATACCAAAAGATCCCTGGCACGTATATTGAGGATACCAAGAGATCCTCGGGATACCGAGAGATTCTTAGAATATATTGAGGATACCAAGAGATCCTCGGGATACCAAGAGATCCCTAGCATATATTGAGGATACCAAGAGATCCTCGGGATACCAAGAGATCCCTAGCATATATTGAGGATACCGAGAGATCCTCGGGATACTAAGAGATCCCTAGCATATATTGAGGATACCGAGAGATCCTCGGGATACCAAGAGATCCCTAGCATATATTGAGGATATCGAGAGATCCTCGGGGATACCAAGAGATCCCTAGCATATATTGAGGATACCGAGAGGTCCTCGGGATACCAAGAGATCCCTGACATATATTGAAGGTACTAAGAGATCCTTGGGATACTGTGAGATCCCCAGTTACTTCCTTGTGGTTTGCCTTCATCTCTGTTTCCGTTATTGTACTCTTATTATCCTGTGTAGATTCTTACTGTAGATTCTCAATTGTACTGCTTATCTTATCCTGTCATCTTTATATTTATTTAATCTCAGTAGGGCCCTGACCTTCCTCGTCACTACCCAACCGAGGTTAGGCTTGGCACTTACTAGTACCGTTGTGGTGTACTCATGCCCTTTCTGCGTATGTTTTTCATATGCAGATCCAGGTACCGCTACTCAGGCCTACCATCCTTGAGGGAGGCGGCAGTTCTAGAGATTTCGAGGTACATCTGCCGTGTCCGCAGACTGAGAAGTCCCTTTCTATTTCTGCTTTTAGTATTTAGCCATTCTGATCTTTTGGTTTTTTTAGACTAATTCTGGAGTTAGAGCTATATAGTATTTCCTTTTCTTAGCTTGTGATTTTCGGGTCTTGGATTTGGATATTGGTTTTGAGATTTATAAATGGTGTATGCGGAGAAGCACATTTAAACATTGTTATTGCCTTATTTCTGTTTTTAAATTGTTTACTTCCCCAAGTTTTGGTCATCTTCCGAAATTTAGGCTTACCTAGTCGTAGAGACTAGGTGCCGTCACGATGGTTCACGGAGGGCAAATCAGGGTTGTGACACCCTGATAGCAAGCTATCGTGATGGATCTTCCTCTTAAAAAAATTAAATTAATATCGTGTGAGTCGATAGCTCACATATCAAATATTAAACTAGTAAGAATAGATACTATACTTGATCTTAGCCAAAAGGCCGAGAAAGGTATGCTTTTCCATCATTCGCTTAGACCCTTTTATATCCAACTTTGTACATAGGAGCTTTGCTATTCAATCGATGTGGGACTAGTAGAGCTTCTACAGATCCACCAAGAAATAAGATTCCTTACTTGAATATGCCAAAGGAGAGTGGAGACAAAACAATTGAGCAAAAAGAAGAGATATATTAAAAAATTCTTCTTTTTCTAACCTCTTCCTTTCTTGGCAACAAATTGATTGGCCTTCTTCACTGCAAAGGTGAGAAATATAGGATGATTTGAAATCATCAGTTCGAGACTCTACTTTCTGATGTTGATTCGCCAATCTCTCGTTTGCTCATGCAATAGTGAATATGGTTTTGGTCTACTACGACAGAACAAATATATATATATATATAAAATAAAAAATTCTAAAAAGCATGAGATTACGAAATCATATGTAGTTTTAAAGATATGCACTATTAAAAATTTAATAATTGATATCAAATTCAAATTTTAGATCCGCCACTTCTTAATTCAAGGTATATGTATCTAGTAATCTTCTATACTATCCATCGATCTCGAAATACTGGAAATTTATTAATTTCACTACGTGACAAGTGCGTTAATGACTCATGAGTAGGATACTCGGTATCCCATTTTATTTCTTTGATTTTTTTCTTGAGAAAATCTCACTTTATACCTATTAATTTCAAACTATTTACCAGTTAATGCCCAGATCCAAACTATTTACTACTCCTACCCATACTTCACAAACTATTTACCCGCTAGTTGTTCCCAGAGTCAAGGCTTCAATCACAAAAAGCTTAGCTTTACTAAAATAAATATTGGATACAGATTCTCTCTGAATAATCACTGTTATGTACAAGAGAATTTTAGCATAAATTGGAAGGTGACCAACTGATAACCACAATCGAGGTTATTTGAAAAAATTGAACTAGACTCTGGCCCCTTCCTCCTTTCTCTAATTGAGTAGTTTCCATGAACCATGCGATCAGAATTACATGTGGACAAAACTTACGAAGCCATGGTTTGGATACTTCATTAAGTACAAGAGCAGATTACATCCCAAATCTAAATTTTTGTGTGTATTTTATCCACCATTGTTGGGCTTGAAGCACAATTTTATTTTTGAAGATTTTTTGTTTGATTCAAAGTGGGTGTTGTTAAATATTGCTTATAGTACCTTCTAGAAGTTCATACTGAAATTTGATAGCATTTGGACCTGATTTGAGGTGATTGAGATCGAAATTTTCAATTGAAAATCGAAGAAGAACACAGCTACAGTATACCTCTACGGTATACAATATGCTGTAGGGGTATATTGTAATAATCGAAGAAGAACACAGTTACCTAACAGTATACCGCTACGATATACAATATACTATAGGGATATATAGTTATACTGTAATAGTATACTATTATAGTATACAATATATTGTTATAGCATATGGTAATAATATGCAATATACTATAACAATATGTTGTAATAGTACACAATATACTATAATAGTATATTTATTACCCGTAAATTCACTTGTCTTTTCCCTTTTAATTTGTTTTAAGCTTTTACCCAAGCGTGAGGGGCAAACTGAAAATGCAAAAAATAATAAAAATAGTATGCTATATGATGTAATATATATATATATATATATGTATGTATATATGTTATGGTATACTCTTACAATTAGATCCTTTTAGAATTTTTTAAATTTTTATTGACAACTGATATTATTTTAGTTTAATAATTAAATTATATTTTTTTTTAACTCATTGCGTACAATTGTATACCCTGTTGGTATAGCTTTATACTATACTGGTATCATGTGTTAGTTAATATTTTTTTGGTTGTATTAGCTACATTTAATTGGTATATAATTTGATTTTTTTAGTAATAATATAAAAAAAAATAATAAAAAATAGTGAAAACAGTAAATGAAATTAGATTATGAAGAGAAAAAGAATATAAAAAAAATAAGTTAAATGAAATTAGAAAAGGAAAAAATAAAAAAATAAGAAGAAAACGAGAAAAAAGAAAAGGAGAAAAGAAAAAAAAGAAAATAAGCATAGAAATAAAAAAGAATTGAAGAATAAAGAAAAAATTCCCCACAAAACCTACTATGGGTAGGAAATGTAATTAGTTTATGGCTAAGAAAACAAATAGGTAGACAAAGATAAATAGTCTTATTTTTGTGGGTAACTCTGTCAAAACCCCTTTTTTCTTTTCGGCATATACAGGCTTTTTACACTGAAGCAATAATAGCATTTTTGGTCCCTCGATCTCAAGTTAGATCTTGTAATATCATATTAAACCTTCAATTAATTGGAACATACACTTTTATTCCCTTGCTTGTGGATAGTTCACAAATTTACTACTATGATTTATCAATTATTCCACCACTTAACTAGCCATGTATTATGTTACGTTCGTGCTGTTACTCTATATTTAATAGTAATATAGATGTAAAAATAGTTTAAATATAATTTTTCTTACATAAAGGGATAAAAAACATATATTTTACTTAATTAAAAGTTAAATATGCTTAGTCAAATATTATAATAATTAAAATTCAGAATTTATCAAGGGACCAATAGTGTCATTACCCCACGTTTAGTTCAATTTTATCCCCGCCAATCCTCCTTTATCTCTTACTTTTGTGCCTTTTTCTTTTGTTTTTAACTTGAACATTTGACCTAGCTACCGTTAAAATTGGCCCACGTCCTTAGTTGTTAACTAAGTACACGTGCGACACTTGACAACTCGCTCACGATTTTACACAACTTGCTCACATTCTTGCTATGTCCAGTCAGCCTTACTACAATCAAGATCGCTAAGAGAATGGAAGAAACAACACAAGAGAATTGTTAAAGGAAGCTTTGTATTAGAGAGAACTTGAATTGTTTTCTTGGTTGATGAATTACAAATGAATGCTCCCTATTTATACTAATCACATAGGGGCTAGTATGTAAATAATAATTGTTCTCCAAGTCCTTCCGTATTTACAAATAAGTCCTTCTCTAGAATATTCTACATAGTTAGAATCTTCTAAGGACTTTCCTAACAATTCTATAGGGTTCTAGGGTCTTCCTAAGGAAACCTCTATATTTCTCTAGAACCTTCCTACAAATACATAAATATCTAGAATATTTCCAAGGAAATTCTCCATAGTTACAGAATATTCCACCAAGATCTAGTCCCTAGCTTATGTAACCATTCCATGGCAAAAATATATGCCAAGTGGCACCTACGTGGAATGATGATGTGGCGGGTCATGACACTCCCCCACCCAATTTTGTGCCGCCCTCGGCACAAAGTATCGACATGTATGTGCGCACCTCGCCTTGGCATCGCCGGAGATCTTTGTCCATTACCCATGATGCTCTATGAAGCGGTTCGCCTTCCCATTTCACAAGGTACTGGTCACCTCTCTTCTTATGCCGTTTGTACTTTGGACGGCTAGCAATAATGGCCTCGATCCTCCGCCCATCTGATGCCTCCCCTTTCTCTTGGCCTGAATCTCCCCATGACTCAACCAAGTCCAAATGCTTCTTAAGCATCGGGTCTATGCTTTCACTCCCTATTTGGCTACCCTCCGTGGTCCCATCCTTTCTAGCAAACTTGACCCCTCTGCTTGGTGCATCATCTAAGTCTGATAGTGTGCCATCATTTTGTAACTTACCATCCCCTTCAACTATGTCCGCCCAACTTTTCTTGCTACCACCATATTCTATTTTCATGGTGCCAAGATAGACTTCGGAATCCCCTACTTTCGGCTTAGATTCCAAGCGCATCCCTCCAATGCAGGCGGTCTCTCGTGGGTCACCCTTGTGTCCCTGAGAAAAATTCCCGATCATTGTTGCAAGCTTACCCAACTATGGGCATTCACTTGCCCGATGTGATCCTTTGTAAAAGTAGCACCCTCCCTTAGGCACGTACTCACTATTGTTTTCTAGCCCCTTGTCGTTTCTCTTGGACCCTTGCCATTATATGATGGCCCCTTGCCATTACCCTTGTATACATCGGCTATGCCTTTCCCATTGTTCTTGTCATGATCTCCCTCACCCCTCTCGACGTTTCCTTCTTTGGACTTGGCAGACTCCATCTTGAAGTCAACAAGTGACTCGGCTACCACTATGGCCTCGTCCATATTGGCTACTTGATGTCTTCTTAACTCTTGCTTTGCCCAATTTTGCAACCCATCCATGAAGTGAAAGAGTGAATCTTTCTCGAATAATCACGGGATTTGCAGTATTAAGGTAGTGAACTCGTGCACATACTCCCGAATTGTGGCCGTCTGTCGAAGCTCCCGTAGCTTCCGCCTAGCCTCATAAACCACATTCACCGGGTAGAATTTCTTTTTCAACTCCTTCTTGAACTACTCCTACGTCTCAATGTTGCATAGCCTCTTTTCCATGTCAGCACACTTTCGACGCCACCACAATGCAGCAATCTCTGAGAGGTACAACACAACAATGTTGATCTTCGCCTCGTCGTCTCTCACATTGCCATGCCTGAAGTAGTTCTCCAAGTGCCAAAGAAAGTTCTCTACTTCTTGTGCATCACGAACACCTTTGAACATTGGCGGTTTGGGAACCTCGATCTTGGTCTCCCTTTTCACAACAACATTACTGTTTGCCTCTATCATGTTAGTGTCAATGTGCTCCTCGAGCGACTCTATCTTTGCCTTCATGACATCGATAATTCTGAATGCCTCCATAAGTCTGCACTCCAAGGTAGTGATGGTTTTCCTTAGCTCCATCTTGACCTGCGTACGCCCCTGCAAGTCATTTCGGTTGCTCTCAATTTCTTCAAGAGTGTGTACCTCAAGAACTCTAAGGGTGTCTTCCACCTTCCCCAAGCGTTGGCCAAAGATCTCGACGGCGTCCATCCCTACATTCACCTTCATCACCCACTCTTTACCAAGCGAGACGTCCTCCGGCAGGACCTCCACTTTATCCCTGCTCGCCTCAGTGGCAGATGGTTCTGGGGATGCAAGCCTTTCGTTTGGCACAACCTCGGGTGGCACCTCCTAGCTCTTGTTGGTGGTATTCCTCTTTTTGTTACGGCCGCTCTTGCCAGCAGCATCCTGGATGACGTTGGCTTGTGTGTTGGCAGCGTTAACTTCTCTGATATTCGCCATTCCCTTAGTTTCAACCTGGCTCTGATACCACGTTGTCATGTCCTTAGTTGTTAACTAAGTACACGTGCGGCACTTGACAACTCGCTCACGACCTTGCACAACTTGCTCACGTTCTTGCTATGTCAAGTCAGCCTTACTACACTCAAGATCGCTAAGAGAATGGAAGAAAGAACACAAGAGAATTGTTAAAGGAAGCTTTGTATTAGAGAGAACTTGAATTGTTTTCTTGGTTGATGAATTATAAATGAATTCCCCCTATTTATACTAATCACATAGGGGCTAGTATGTAAATAATAATTGTTCTACAAGTCCTTCCGTATTTACAAATAAGTCATTCTCTAGAATATTCTATATAGCTAGAATCTTCTAAGGACTTTCCTAACAATTCTATAGGGTTCTAGGGTCTTTCTAAGGAAACCTCTATATTTCTCTAGAACCTTCCTACAAGTGCATAAATATCTAGAACATTTCCAAGGAAATTCTCCATAGTTCTAGAATATTCCACCAAGATCTAGTCCATAACCTATGTAACCATTCCATATGGCAAAAATATATGCCAAGTGACACCTACGTGGCATGATGATGTGACGGGTCATGACAAAGGACAATATAATTCCCAAGATCCCACTTGTGATGTGTGTGTCTTTTATTTTCTTTATTTTAACTAGGTGCAATGGAAAATTATTATAAAAATCTTATTTAAGCTAGAGTTGATATCACTTGAATAGGAATGATGGGGATAATTTAGCATTAGGATTGATAGGGTAAGTCAAGACAAGGCAATAGCGCAACGACTAGACAACACATGAAGGCCCCAACAGTGTGGTCGATGATTCACATATCAAATATTAAATAAGAAGATATACTACACTTGATGTCACGATCCAAATCTTAACCTGTTGTGATGGCGCCTATCATGACCACTAAAGACTAGATCTAAATACAATAAAAAGGAAAGAACTGTTATTTATACCTAATCAATCACATAACACATAATCTGGGGTTTCATACCCTCATAATCCAATTTAGAACTGTTACTTACCAAAATCCAAGCAAAAACTCTACTCCAATACGCCCTTGCCTTGCAAATTAGCCTCCAGATGTCCCCAATCTAGCCACAAGCAGTACAATACAATCAAAATGGGTTAAAGGAATTAATTCTACAAGAAAATACGAAATTATGAATCAAAATCCAAAATCGGCTTCAAGTCTGCCCCGTCTCAAAATCCAAAAAAAGTCACAAAACCAGAATGATCATTCAACTACGAGTCTAACCATACCAAATTCATTAAAATATAATACGGAATCGACACTCAAATCCCCAAAATAAACTCTCCAAGTCCTTAGCCTCAAATCCCCAAATTAAACCCGAAAGCCTATTTAAATTTCTAAATTCTGCAAACGACGTCAAAACCTATCAAATCACGTCTGATTGACCTCAAATTTTGCACATAAGTCACAAATGACACCACTGACCTACTCCAACTTCGGAAATCCCAATCCAACCCCGATATAAAAAATTTTACTCCCGATTAAACTTCCCAAAAATTTAACTTTTGCCATTTCAAGCCTACTTCCACTACGGACCTTCAAATCACAATCCGGACATACTGCTAAATACAAAATCACCCAACGGAGCTAACAGAACCATCAAAATCCAATTTCTGGGTCGTTTACACATAAGTCAATATCCAGCTATAAGTCAATTTTGGGGGCTACAATTCTCGAAATGACCGGCATGGTTGTTACATCCTCCCCTTCTTAAATGAACGTTTGTCCTTGAACGGATCTAGAAACATACCTAGAGTCTCAAATAGGTGTGGATATCTACTCCACATCTCCCGCTCGGTCTCCCAAGTAGCCTCCTCAACTAGCTGACCTCTCCACTGCACCTTGACTGAAGGTATATTCTTTGGCCTCAACTTTCGAACCTAGCGATCCAAAATGGCCACCGACTCCACATCATAAGGCATATCACCATTCAACTGAATCATGCTGAAATCCAAAACATGAGACAAATCGCCGATATACTTCCGGAGCATAGAAATATGAAATACTGGATGCACACTCAACAAACTAGATGGCAAGACAATCTTGTAAGCCACCTCCCTAACCCTTTAAAGCACCTCAAACGACCCAATGAACCGAGGGCTCAACTTGCCCTTCTTTCCGAATCTCATAACACCCTCCATGGGTGAAACCTTCAGCAGAACCTTCTCCCTAACCATGTAAGACACATCACGAACCTTCCTGTCGGCATAGCTCTTCTATCTAGACTGTGTCATGCGAAGCCGCTCCTGAATTAATTTAACCTTGTCCAATGCATTCTGAACCAAGTCAGTACCCAATAGCCTAGCCTCACCCGACTCAAACAAACCCACCGAAGATCTACACCATCTCCCATACAATGCCTCATACGGAGCCATCTGAATGCTCGACTGATAGCTATTATTGTTAGTAAACTCTGCAAGTGGCTGAAACTGGTCCCATGAACCCCCGAAATCAATTACACAAGCGCGTAACATGTCCTCCAATATCTGAATAGTGTGCTAGGACTGTCCGTCTATCTAAGGGTGAAATGATGTACTCAACTCAACCTGGGTGCCCAACTCTCGCTGCACGGCTCTCCAAAACTGCGATGTAAACTACGTGACACTATATGAAATGATGGAAACTGGCATACCGTGAAGGCGCACAATCTCTTGGATGTATATCTCAGCCAACCGCATTGAAGAATAAGTAGTACCAACTAGAATGAAGTGCGCAGACTTGGTCAGCCGATCCAAAATTACCCAAATAGCATCGAACTTCCTCGAAGTCCATAGGAGCCTAACTATGAAATCCATGGTGATCCGCTCCCCATTCCACTCTGGAATCTCTATCCTCTAAAGCAATCCGCCCGGTCTCTGATGCTCATATTTTACATGCTGACAGTTAAGACACCGAGCTAGAGACTTACGGGCATATCCAAATAATGAGCAAAATACGATGATACATACAAATAAGTGGAAACAGGGTCAAATAATACAGAGACATCCCTGTGGAAAACTGAGATAATACCTGTGATCACTGCATCTAAAGCTATGGCATCTGGTCTGGAGGGAATAACATAGAATCTGTCTTGACCGCCACCTAATCGGCCTCCCCCTCTAGGGCGACCTCTAGCTGACTAGGCCCCACCCCAAGCTGGCTGAGCGAGTGCTGTAGCAACTGGTGCAAAAGTCACAGCCTGACTCATCTATTGTACTGGACCTTCTAGGAGACGAGGATAGACTGAATGGAGCCCCGAGCATCGGGATAAATGGTAGATGGACCTGGTACAGATGAGCCCTGAATCGATGAAGCACGGGACAAAATCTGAGCTGGAAGGGCATTGACAGATGACTGGCCCTGATGAGAACTGTAAGAACCCTGGCCGAATAACACACCACGATGAACTGGACAAGCCATCTAAGCATGCCTGAAAGGACGACCCCTGATATGGTAAAACTAACCCCTAAAAGGTATACCGCTAAAATCTCCCAATCCACGAGGCCTCTTGGGCTCCCTCCCACCCCGCTCCTGGATGCAGACCAACTCTATCTGCCGAGTAATGTCAACAACCTCATCAAAAGTAAAACCAAATACCCCCTCTCTGGTCATAAGCAACCACGACTGATATGTGAGGCCGTCAATGAACCTCTTGATCCTCTTCCTATCAGTAGGAACCAACCAAACTGCATGACGCGCCAATTTGAAAAACTTCATCTCGTACTGCGTCATAGACATACCATCCTGACGAAGCTTCTCAAACTGTCTCCGCAGCTCCTCTCTGCGGGACTGAGGCGAACTTCTTCAAGAAGAGAAAAGAGATCTCCTACCATGTAAGTGGTGCTGCATCAACCGACCTATGCCTCTCATAAGCCTCCCACCATCTGAAGGCAGCCCCAGTGAACTAAAAAGTAGTGAACGAGACCCAACTGTTCTCCAGAATACCTGTTGTATGAAGAATCCTCTAACACTTGTCCAAGAAACCCTAGGTTTCCTCCGACTCTAACCTACTGAAAGATGGAGGCTGGAGCCTCCTTAACTCTCCAATCTTCTCTGCTCATCATCAATCATAATAGAGATAACATGGGCCTGAGCAGCTGTAACTGACTGGGCTAGTAATACCCCCGGTGTCTGGAGTCCCTGCATCACCTGCTCTAGTGTGTGGGCGGCGGGGGTCTGAGTACCTCCCCCGGCTTGAGAAGTGGTTGCTGCTGCTAGAACAACGAATGCCTGAGCAAGACTGGTGCATACGGTCAGAATCTGAGCTAAGGCCTCCTGAAGGCCTGTAATCACGATGAGCATAGCTGGTGCCTGGGTTGGCCCCACTGGCTCATCCACAACTAGAACCTGCTCCTGAACTAGGGTAACTGGTGGATCTATAGGTGCTGCCTGAGCTGCCGTCGAGCTGTACTTCTGCCCTACCGTGGCCTCTACCGTGACCTCAACCTCTCGTCGCCCTAACTGGTGGTGCTGGTGGCTGTCAATCCTTTCTGGTAGTACGTGTCTACACCGTCTATGAGAGAATAGAGTAACAAAAGTTTAGTTATCAGAATCAACAGATTCGCACGACAAGAATTCAAGAATGTGAAGTTTCCTAAGGGTTCGTCAGCCTCTCAAAGATAAGTACAGACGTCTCCATACCGATTCGCAAGACTCTACTAAACCTGTTCATGACTCGTGAGACCTATGTAACCTAGGCTCTAATACCAACTTGTAACGACCCAAATCCTAACCTGTCGTGATGGGGACTATTGTGGTAGTAGGAAAGCTGATATTTCCAAAATATTCCCAATATTTAACAGAAAATAAATCACGTAATTTTAAATAACCAAAGTTTTCGTAAAATAGGGTAAAAACCCAAAAACACAAATAAGGAAAATTCCCAAATCGGGGTGCCACTGAACTCATGAGCATCTATACATTACTAATCTAGAAAAAGTAATGACCACTAATGACTGGATCTAAATACAATAAAAAGGAAAGATAAGGAAGGAGAAACAATGACTGCAAATGCCGGGCAGCTACCTCGTAGTCTCCAAAGATCAGCTGTGCACGATATCAACAACCACCGTGTTCGAAAATATCTGGATCTGCACACGAAGTGCAAGGTATAGCATGAGTACAACCAACTTAGTAAGTAACAAGACTAAATAAAGAACTGAAGATAGTGACAAGCTACATAATTATAGTTCAATTTCAGTAGTCTCAATAAGGAAAAGTAGACATGCTTTCAAATCCGGCAATTCAAGTCAAATCAACTTATACATGCGCAACAAAAAAAGTTTTTAAAATAGTGATATATGGAAATTATGTGCAACAACAATAAAATCATATATAGCTTCTCAGAGCAACAGTCACTCAGTCATCCCAGTCACTCCAACCTCACAATCACTTATTCCTCACAGTCACTCAACACTCGGCACTTGCACTCAGTAGGTACTTGTGCTTACTAGGTGTGTGTATAGACTCCGGAGGGGTTCCTTTAGCTCAAGCGCTATATCAAGCCAATCATGGCATAAATCAATGAAACATGCTGCGACATGCAGCCCGATCCCATAAATATCCTCACAATCAGGCCCTCGGCTTCGTTCAGTCATCAATCTCTCCAGTCTCTCGGGCTCTCAGAAATCATAAAAATCAGCCCAAACTACAATGATATGATGTATCAACAAGAAAATAGTAGACACTATGATATGATATGCGAGTAAAAACTGAGACTGAGTACAAATAGCATTTAACAGGTAATTCAACATATAACACGGCCTATGTGGGTCCCAACAGTACCAACACATAGTCTAAACATGATTTACAGAATTTCTATAACACATGGAGAGGATATAGCTAGCAACAAGTTATTCAACTTTACAGTTCCACAGAATGGACCAAATCACAATTCCTACGGTGCACACTCTCACGTCCGTCACCTAGCATGTGCGTCACCTCCAAACCAATCACAAAATACATAATCCGGGATTTTATACCCTTAAAACCAGATATAGAATTGTTACTTACCTCAATCCGAGCAAAAACTCTACTCTAATACACCCTTGCCTCACAAATCGGCCTCCAAATGTCCCGAATCTAGCCACAAATAGTACAATACAATCAAAACGGGCTAAAGGAATCAATTCCACAGGAAAATACGAAATTATGAATCAAAATCCAAAATCGGCTTCAAGCCGGCCCCCGTTCCCATGTCTTGAAATCCAACAAAAGTCACAAAATCCGAAAGCCCATTCAACTACAAATCTAACCATACAAAATTCATCAAAATCTGACACCGAATTGATACTCAAATCCCCAAAATCAACTCTCCAAATCCTTAGCCTTTAATCCCTAAATTACACCTTAAAAATACACTAATTAGGTGGGAAAATCAATGGGAAAACATAATTATTGAAGAAATTTAATCATAAGTGACTTACCTCAAGAATTCATTCGAAATCTCTCTCAAAAATTGCCTAAGCCCGAGCGCAAAATATTAAAATAAAGCGAAAATTGTGAACCCTAGCATTTATATGTTCTGCCCAGTCAAACCGCACCTGCTGTCCCAAAATCCGCTTCTGTGGTCCCGCTTTTGCGGTGAAAACTCAGCTTATGCGAAAGTCACTTAATTCCCCAGCTATCGCACTTGCGCACACCTATCTGTTTCTGCGCCAAAATGTCTGCTCTTGCGAAAAATCCCTGGCCCCTAAACTCCTTCACACTCCGCTTCTGTGCCTTCTTCGCCGCATCTGCGGCCTCGCAGGTGCGGAAAGAACCTAGCACCTGCGACCTCTGCTATTTCCTCCTTGCCCACTTTTGTGGCTCTCTTCCCACTTCTGTGGGCTTGCACCTGCGGTGCCCACTTCACAGGTGCGATTACACCAGTAATCCTCAAATTTCAGCAGCTCTTCAACTTCAAACCTTGATCCATTAATCACCCGAAATTAACCTGAGGCCCTCGAGACCTCAACCAAACATACCAATACATGTTAAAACATCATACGATCTTAGTCAAGTCCTCAAACTACCTCAAAAACACGAATCACATATGGATTCAAGCCTAATAAACTTTGAAATTCCAAATTCTACAAACGACGCCGAAACTTATCAAATCACATCCGATTGACCTCAAATTTTGCACACAAATTACAAATGACACCATAGACCTACTCTAACTTCTGGAATCCCAATCCTGCCCCGATATCAAAAAGTCCACTCTTGGTCAAACTTTTCAAAAATTCAATTTTTGCCATTTCAAGCCTAATTCCACTGCGGACCTCCAAATCACAATCCGGATATGCTCCTAAGTCCAAAATCACCCAAAAGAGCTAATGGAACTATCAAAATTCAATTCTGGGTTCGTTTACCCATAAGTCAACATCCGGTCAACTTTTCCAACTTAAGCTTTTAAATTATGAGACTAAGTGTCTCATTCATTCTGAAATCCTTGCGGATCCAAACCAACTAACCCAGTATGCCATATAATAGCTATAAAGTACATAAAGAGCAGAAAAATAAGGGGGGAGGGAGAGGAACGAGGCTACAAATCTCGAAACGACCAGCCAGTTCGTTACACTTGATCTTAGCCAAAAGTCCGAGAAATGTATATTTTACATGTTTTGCTTGGCTTTTTCATATTGACTTTCCCATATAGAAGCTCTGTTACTCAGCCGATGTGGGACTAGAAGAGCTTCTGCACATCTCCTACGAAGCAAGAATCATTATAGAATGGGACTAAGGAGAGTATAACATCTTTCCTACTTAAATAGGGACCAAAAACATACATTTCATTTAGTTAAAGGTTAAATACATTTCGTCAAATATTAAAAGCAGTAAAATCATAGTTTACTAATAAAGAGGGATAAAAAATATTGTTATCCCTCGTTTAGGGAAATTTTGTCCCCTGACAATCCTCTTTCTCTCTTGCTTTTGTGCATTCTTCTTTTGTTTTTACTTGAAAATTTTGACCTATCGATAATGTTGCACAAAAATCATATAATTTCTGTAACAACCCGACTGTTGTTTTGAGCAATTGCGCCCGGTTCTGTAGCTTGAGATCTCGAGTAACTCCATAATATGTGTATCGACTTGCGTGCAAGGTTGAATTCAGTTAACGGATAATTCATAGTCAAATTGGAAGAAGGAAACTAGTTTGGGAAGTTTAAATGGTAAGAATTTGACCGGAATTAGACTTTTGAGTAAACGGCCCTAGAATGGGTCGTGGGTGATCTCAACAGCTTCGTATGGTAATTTTGGACTTAGGCGCGCATCTGGATTTGGATTTGGAGGTCCGTAGGATAATTTGAGGCTTTTTAGGGAAAGTTGAAAAAGTTGAAGTTTGGAAAATGAAGAAGTTTGACCCATAGTTGACTTTTGTGATATCGGGGTCAAAATGCAATTTTGAGAGTTGGAACAGCTCCGTTATGTCATTTTGGAATTGTCTGCAAAAATTTGGCATCATTCCGGATTGATTTGATAGGTTTCGGCACGAGTTTTGGTAGTTGGAAGGTTTGAAAGTTCCTAAGTTCGATTCATAGTGTGATTCATCGTTTCGGTGTTGCTTGATGTGATTTGTGACCTCGAGCGAGTCTGTGTTAGGTTATATGACTTGTTTGTATGTTTGGACGGGGTCCTGGGGGTCTCGGATATGTTCAGGTGGGCTACAGGTCATTTTCCCTTGTTTTTGAACTACTGTTTTCTGCTTCTGATATTCTCTTTCGCAATCGCAAACTGCCTTCAACGTTCGTAAAGCTTTGTTGCTGACTACCTAGAAATACTCCTTCGCATTCGCGTTTAGAGCCTCGTGTTTGTGAAGCTCTATCTCTCCCTTCATCACGTTCGCGTTCCCCTCACGCGTTCGCGTAGTTATGCCATTCCACTCTTTGCGTTTGCGTATTAGTTCACGCATTCGCGAAGAGCAGTCCTTGGGCCATTAGACTTCCCTTCTTCGCGTTCGCGGACACACTCTTGCGTTCGCGATGAGTAACCTGGGCACATTCATTTTTCTTCCTCGCGAACGCGATACTTCCTTCGCGTTCGCGATGCTTTAATATCTGGGCAGAATTTAAGTTTCCCAAATCGAGGGTTAGGCCATTTTTAACATTTTTGGAGTTCTAGAGCTCGGTTTTGGGCGATTCCTTGTGGGTTTTTCAAGCAAAACGATTGGGTAAGTGTTCTTCACCTAGAATTAATTATATTCCATGAATTTATCTTAATTTTTATCATTTAATTTGTGATTTGGGTTAAGGAAAATGTGGGTTTTTTAAAGAAAATTTCTAAAATGAAAAATCGTGATGTGAGGGGCCAAATGGTATTAGAATTTAATAAATTTTGTATGGTTGAACTCATATTAGAATGAGTATTCGGTTTTTGTAAAATTTGTCGGGTTCCGAGGCACGAGCACGGGGGTCGACTTTTGGACCGATTTTTGGATTTTTATTAAAGATTGAGATTTTATTATCCGGATTAGTTTCTTATGTGTTTTATTTGTGCTTTGAAGTTAATTTTGTTAGATTTGAGCCGTCCGAAGGTCTTTTCCATCGAGAAGTGTATTTTAGAGTATCGGTTGGTCGTATTTGAGGTAAGTATCTTGCCTAACCTTATGTGGGGGGACTTCTCCTTAAGATTTGAGTCCTCTATGCTAATTGTAGTCCGTGCATGCGAGCTGACGAGTGTGTGCTCGGACTTATTTGTGGGAAATTTGATCTAGGGTTCTTAGGTCCTTATGTTCATTATGTGGAAAGTATCCTATTATGATTGGGTTTAATAATTGCTTAAATTGCCTCTATATGCTTTATATAATGTTTTTAGCTTTCCTCTAATTCTTACGTGTTGCATTGTCCCTTAATTGCCTTAATTGAAGTGATTGCCTACTTATTGTTTTGATACTTCTCAATTGCGAGTTCCTCTATGACTTCGTGCAAATATGTTACATGTCCAATTGTTGTGGTTACCAGTATAGTTATCACGTGCCTATTATGTCTTGTTGTTTTGTTGAGGTTATCGTGCTTCTTAGTTTTTTTGGGATTCTTATTATGTACTTGTTGATTCCCTTGCCGGGATGTTATTGTTTCTATTGCTGATTCCCTTGCTGGGATGTTATTGTTTCTATGATTGATTCCCTTGCCGGATGTTATTATTTCTATTGTTGATTCACTTGCTGGGATGTTGTTGTTTCTATGGTTGATTCCCTTGCCGGGATATTATTGTTCTACTGTTTGGGTGAGTAAAGAGTGATAAAGCACAAAGGGTGATGCCGTGCACATTTACATTTATATGATTCAAATGGTGAGGAAAGAGAGATAAATCACGAAGGGTGATGCCGTGCACATTTATATTATTCATATGGTTAGAAAGAATGATAAAGCACGAAGGGTGATGTCGTGCACATTTACATTTATATTGATGCATATGGTGAGGAAGAGAGATAAAGCACGAAGGGTGATGCCGTGCACATTTATATTATTCATATGGTAAGGAAGAGTGATAAAGCACGAAGGGTGATGCCATGCACATTTGCATTTATAATGATGCATATGGTGAGGAAGAGAGATAAAGCACGAATGGTGATGTCGTGCACATTTCTATTATTGATTGCATGGTGAGGATTGAGAGTTAAGCACGAATGGTGATGCCGTATACTTTCTGCTGCTGTGTTTATTTGTTGTTATCAATTCAAGTATTTTTAACTGTACAAATTCCTTTATTGTTGTGATCCTTTATGTTGGAATCTACAGTGTTTTCAATACCTTGCTGTATTTATATATGTATACATTCCAATACTTCAAATTTCAATAATTGTTACACCTTTAATTCAATTAGTTTTTAAATTTTATCCCCTTACACCGCCTGGGGTTGTATTTTACTTTAAAAGGGTATTTTCTTTTTACTCAAATGATCTCTAAAAACAACTTCATCTTTTCTCGCTGACTTTCCTAACTGATTTAGAAAATTGAAATTTACCTTATGTTATGTAAATGAGACTTCTTGAACATCTTGATTGTATTGGCACAAACATTTTGTATTGTATAACATGTGGATTTTGTTGTGAAAAGTGAGATGGAAAATATGTGGGCACAAGGTGCCATATGTGCTGAAGGTTAGGAAGTTGAGGTTATGATATGAGAAACCAAGGATTTAGATGGTCGGGATTGTGTATAGACATGATGTGATTGATTGAGTTGACATTGCCTTCTTTATTTGAATACATTTTTACTTGTCTGTGCCCCTGTTATGTCTGTGTTGATTTACTTGATTATCTGATTTACTTGGTTAGCGTTCGTTACTATCTGTGCTCTCCCTTTATTACCTCTACTCTTTGTATTTTGATTTCTCTCTACTATTAATATTACCTTGTTACCCTTATCCTGACATTTTATTATCATATCTATACATTTCATTTAACCAGTAGGTGTCCTGACTGTTCCTCGTCACTATCCCACTAAGGTTAGTCTTGATACTTATTGGGCACCGCCGTGGTGTTCTCATACTACACTTATGTACATTTTTGTGTGCAGATCCAGGTATTCGATCTGTAGTAGTTGTGCAGGTCGATGCAATGGAGACTCAAGGTAAACCTGTTGCTGCGTTCGCAGACCTCGGAGTCACCTTCATTTGTATTTATTTTCCATTTGCTCCTTTGTTTCGGGACAGAGAAGTATTTATATTGTATAACCACTCTTAGAAAAGCTTATGACTTGTACCACCGGTTTTGGAAATTATGATTTATTCAGAGTATTTAATTTAAAGTTAGTAAATGTTAATGTTAATTCAGTTAATATTAGGCTTACCTAGTATAGAGACTAGGTGCCATCACGACTCCTTTGGAGGGATTTTGGGTCGTGACAAGTTAGTATCAGAGCTCTAGGTTCATAGATACTACGAGTCATAAGCAGGTTTAGTAGAGTCTTGTGGATCTATACGGAGATGTCTGTACTTATCTTCGAGAGGCTACAAAACTATTAGGAAATTCCACTTCTTTCATTTCTTATCGTGCGATATTGATTCAGCTAGAAGTATATGACATATGTCCCTCTACATCCACTCGTGTATAATATTACGCTCTTAGCATCCGCTATGCGCTAGTGGTCCGTGATGCTATAGACGGTCTACGAAGGAGTCAGGGATGCTCCGGCATTATCTCAGCGTGCTGTCCAGACTGATGATACAGAGGTATTGAGAGGCTGTTCAATTGTTCATATGGAGGCGAAGCGGTTTTCGACATCTAGTTGATGAGTGCGAGCTTGGGAAGGTTTGATTGATTGGCTAGTCACCGAGATCGTGGCAAGGTTGCGAGGTGGATGTTGATTGAGGGTAGCTGGTAGTATTGGAGTGCCTTATGATTTGTGTTGTACGAGCTGTGGAGTTTAGTTTTGTGGATCATCAGATGTTGTTTTCTATGGTTGTGCGCCAAGTGGAGGAGTCCAATAGCGGCATTCAGATTGCAGAGTCAGATTTATATCAGTTTAGCCTAAGGTATGTGTATATACAGTATTGGTAGGTTCCCAAATTTGGGGTATGACCAGGGTATGAGATCTTGCACGAGATGATGTTGGGGCTTACAGTATTTCTACGTCAATAATGGATCTACATTTCAGCATCAAGGGGAGTCGAATGAACAACTTCAAATTCACAGGAGGTCTATTCATCGTGGGTATCGTGGTTGCGACAAAACGGGGTGCTTTAGAGGAAATGCGGTGGTTTATGTTATTCTGGCTACATGGTTCGTGTTAGGATCATCTATATTTGGGGCTTTGATTGGAGTTATTGCATATCAACTATCTGAAGAAATGGGTTAGCTCAGTAGTGTTGGGTCAGAATAGTAATGGAAGTACTTAGTCCTTTTGAATGGGAATTCTCTACTAGCATTTGTGGCAACACTCTGGTATTGGAAGGTTTGTATGACTCGGTTGATTTGGGGAGATACGGTCCTAATGGCTTAGTTACGTGCGGGTGGATCTCGGGGAGTTCTCGATGGTTTGGGCAACGGCTTGAGTTGGGTGTCTACCATGGGCATAAGGAATATGTGGTACATTGTAGTTTCTCCTAAATCGGTATATGAAATTAATAGAGCATTGGCATTGTTGGCTATCATAGGTGAAGAGTGTGCATTTTTGTAAAGGACCTTGAGTTTTGGTTTGCAGTGCGTGGCTGGTAGCATGGTGATTACTGGGTTTTCGAGGCTTTCGAGGTTCATGTTTTGTTACGTGGTCAGAAACTCTATATAAGTGCTTCAGCAGAATGATAGGGTGTGAGTGATGTATCAGCCATTTGATTTGCATAGTTAAGTTCGAGTATGGAAATTTTGGTATTCCTGAGGTTTTGTGGCTAGATGCCCTCATATGTGAACTATTTCCTATTTGCGGATTGTGGAGGAACGTTGAGAATGGGATAATTAATAGTATGTATTATTGATAGGTTGTTGTGGATGTTTTTGAAGAATATTTATCTAAATGGGAAGGAACAGGATTTGGTTGGAGGCTATTTGAAAGCTCAATGAGAATATGTATCTTGTATCAGGTCGAGTTTGTATGCTCCTATGAGATCGTCATTATGGTTATGTTATCAAGCAGAATTGATATTATTTGTGCCCCTAGCCTATGTTATGTGCTACTCTTTTATGATGTGTTAGGCGGTGAGGCTGTATGATTATTCCCCACGCATGTTGTAATTTTTTTCAGGTCTTATGGCGATACGGGCGAGATAGCCCTCGTGATGTTGATTTGCTCATTGTACCTTAGTTGTGCTTGCTTCTTTCATATTTTAGAACCTTCATTTATTTTCCCACAGTTTTATTTGTGCACTCTGTTGTACTTGATATTAGTATTCATATGTTCAGTGAGCCCGAACATTTTGGCTTGATGAGTATTTGGGAGCGGGCTGCAGTCGCAGCAGATGTTATGTGGGATACCCTTTCCTTGTGTTAATCTGGTGTTGTGTTTTCACTCTGTGGGACGATTTGATGAAGAACTACACTTTTGTTGTTACACATGTTGTACTCGTTAGATAATTCTTATACTTTGCTTTTCTTTATTGTGCTGTATAATTGAGTTATTATTAGTTTAGTGTACGAATTGTGTAATGTGAGAATCTGTGTGGTTCCGTGATGAGCTGTTAGTTGAGTTACTTGTATTGGCTGAGATAAGATTCTTATTGTACTATGGTATTGGGGGTGAGGAGTGTTTGGAAGTATGAGGGTGTTTCTGCTAAGATTTAAGTAATGGCCTTTGGAGGGCGAGAGAGCTTTTTGACTTGTTGTCTTCATGGGCGACTATGAGTTCCCGCATGTTACTTTATCATGAACATCGATGTAGAGGTCTGGAATAAGGTTATATTCAATGTGAGGTGTGTTGCCGGCATCCAGGATGTTATTTGACCAGCTATAGTGGTCAGATGTTATTACTTCAGGCATTTGAGTTGTGTGGACATCATGTGATTGTATTCTGGATTAGAATTTGGTTCGATTCAGCTTGATTAAGACTCATGCAGTGTCATGACATGGAATTCACATCCGATGAGGTATTTCAGATGTTGAGGTTTGGGTTCTATTATAAGGTTATGGGCTAAGGAGGAGATGAGATCTTCAGTTAGGTTGCATTGTTAGTTCTGCGTAGGTTGGGTGATGGGGAATCACCCCCGGGTGTATGTATGGTGAGCTCATGCACTAGTTTGATGGCTTTAGAATGACTCCGGGCACATTCGAGGACGAACATATGTTTAAGTGGATGAGGATGTAACGACCCGACTGGTCGTTTTGAGCAATTGCGCCCAATTCGGCAGTTTGAGATCTCGAGCAGCTTCATAATATGTGTATCGACTTGTGTGCAAGGTTGAATTAAGTTAATGGATAATTTGGAGTCAAATTGGAAGAAGGAAACTAGTTTTGGAAGTTTAAACGGCGAGAATTTGACCGGTTTTGGACTTTTGAGTAAATGGCCCCGGAATGGGTCGTGGGTGATCTCAAAAGCTTCATATGGTGATTTTGGACTTAGGCGAGCGTCCGGATTCGGATTTGGAGGTCCATAGAGTAATTTGAGGCATTTCGGCGAAAGTTGGAAAAGTTGAAGTTTGGAAAATGGAGAAGTTTGATCCATAGTTGACTTTTGTGATATCGGGGTCAGAATGCAATTATGAGAGTTGGAACAGCTCCGTTATGTTATTTTGGACTTGTCTGCAAAACTTTGGCGTCATTCCAGGTTGATTTGATAGGTTTTAGCACGAGTTTTGGAAGTTGGAAGGTTTGAAAGTTCCTAAGTTCGATTCACGGTGTGATACGTTGTTTCGGCATTGTTTGATGTGATTTATGACCTCGAGCGAGTCCGTATTAGGTTATATGACTTTTTTGTGTGTTTGGACGGGGTCCCGGCAGCCTTGGGTATGTTCCGGGTGGGCTACGGGTCATTTTCCCTTATTTTTGAACTGTTGTTTTCTGCTTCTAGTATCCTCTTTCGCGATAATGAACCGCCTTCCGCATACGCGAAGCTTTGTTGCTGACCACCTGGAAATCCTCCTTCGCGTTCGCGAAGCTCTGTCTCTCTCTTCATCGCGTTCGCGTTCCGCTTACGCGTTCGGGTAGTTATGTCGTTCCACTCTTTGCGTTCGCGTGCTAGTTCCATGTTCGCGAAGAGCAGTCCTTGGGCCATCAGACTTCCCTTCTTCGCGTTCGCGGACGCACTGTCACGTTCGCGATGAGTAACCTGGGCACATTCATTTTTCTTCCTTGCGGACGCGATACTTCCTTCGCGTTCGCGATGCTTTAATATCTGGGCAGAATTTAAGTTTCCCAAATCGAGGGTTAGAGCATTTTTAGCATTTTTGGAGTTCTAGATCTCGGTTTTGGGCGATTCCTTGTGGGTTTTTCAAGCAAAACGATTGGGTAAGTGTTCTTCACCTAGAATTGATTATATTCCATGAATTTGACTTCATTTTTATCATTTAATTTGTGATTTGGGTTAAGGAAAATGTGGGTTTTTGAAGAAAATTTCTAAAATGAAAAATCGTGATGTGAGGGGCCAAATGGTATCGGAATTTAATAAATTGTATTGTTGAACTCATATTGGAATGGGTATTTGGTTTTTGTAAAATTTGTCGGGTTCCGAGGCGCGGGCCCGGGGGTCGACTTTTGGACCAATTTTTGGATTTTTATTAAAGATTGAGACTTTATGATCCGGACTAGTTTCTTATGTGTTTTATTTGTGCTTTGAAATTAATTTGGTTAGATTTGAGCCGTCCGAAGCGCTTTTCACCCGAGAAGTGCATTTTAGAGTATCGGTTGGTCGTCTTTGAGGTAAGTATGTAGCCTAACCTTGTGTGGGGGACTTCCCCTTAGGATTTGAGTCCTCTATGCTATTTGTAGTCCGTGCATGCGAGGTGATGTGTGTGTGCTCGGACATATTTGTGGGAAATTTGTTGTAGGGTTCTTAGGTCCTTATGTTCATTATGTGGAAAGTATCCTGTTATGATTGGATTTAATAATTGCTTAAATTGCCTCTATATGCTTCATATGATGTTGTTATCTTTCCTCTAATTCTCACGTGTTACATTGACCCTTAATTGTCTTAACTGAAGTGATTGCCTTCCTTATTGTTTTGATACTTCTTGATTGTGAGTTCTTGTATGACTTTGTGCAAATATGTTACATGTCCAATTGTTGTGGTTAACGATGTAGTTATCACGTGCGTATTATGTCTTGTTGTTTTATTGAGGTTATCGTGCTTCTTGATTTTTCCGTGATCCTTATTATGTACTTGTTGATTCCCTTGTCGGGATGTTATTGTTTCTATTGTTGATTCCCTTACCGGGATGTTATTATTTCTATGGTTGATTCCCTTGCCGGGATGTTATTGTTTCTATTGTTGATTCCCTTACCGGGATGTTATTATTTCTATTGTTGATTCCCTTGCCAGGATGTTGTTGTTTCTACCGTTTGGGTGAGGAAAGAGTGATAAATCACGAAGGGCAATGCCGTGCACATTTACATTTATATGATTCATATGGTGAGGAAAGAGAGATAAAGAACGAAGGGTGATGCCGTGCACATTTATATTATTCATATGATGAGAAAGAGTGATAAAGCACGAAGGGTGATGCCATGCACATTTACATTTATATTGACGCATATGGTGAGGAAGAGAGATAAAGTACGAAGGGTGATGGCGTGCACATTTATATTATTCATATGGTGAGGAAGAGTGATAATACGAAGGGTGATGCCGTGCACATTTACATTTATATTGATGCATATGGTGAGGATTGAGAGTTAAAACACGAAGGGTGATGCCGTGCACTTTCTGCTGTTGTGTTTATTTGTTATTCTCAATTCAAGTGTTTTTAACTGTTTAAATTCCTTTATTGTTGTGATCCTTTGTGTTGGAATTTACAGTGTTTTCAATACCTCGCCGTATTTATATATGTATACATTCCAATACTTCAAATTTCAATAATTGTTACACCTTTAATTCAATTAGTTTTTCAATTATATCCCCTTACACCGCCCGAGGTTGTATTTTACTTATAAAGGAATTTCTACTCAGTTAATTTCTTAAATCTCATGTTAAAAGGTAATAATTCATTCGGCGTTGCATTATAATTAAAAGGGGTATTTTCTTTTTACTCAAATGATCTCTAAAAACAACTTCATCTTTTCTCGTTGGCTTTCGTAATTGATTTAGAAAATTGAAATTTACCTTATGTTATGTAAATGAGACTTCTTGAACATCTTGATTGTATTTGTACAGATATTATGTATTGTGTAACATGTGGATTTTGTTGTGAAAAGTGAGACGGAAAATATGTGGGCACAAGGTGCCATGTGTGCCGAAATTCGAAAGTTGAGGTTATGATATGAGAAACCAAGGATTTAGATGGTCGGGATTGTGTATAGACATGATGTGATTGATTGAGTTGACATTGCCTTCTTTATTTGAATATATTTTTACTTGTCTGTGCCCCTATTATGTCTGTGTTGATTTACTTGATTATCTGATTTACTTGGTTAGCGTTCGTTACTATCCGTGCTCTCCCTTTATTGCCTCTACTGTTTGTATTTTGATTTCTCTGTACTGTTAATATTACCTTGTTACCCTTATCCTGATAGTTTATTATCAAATCCTATTTAATTTATTTGGCCAGTAGGTATTTGGACTGTTCCTCGTCACTACCCCACCGAGGTTAGTCTTGATACTTACTGGGCACCGCCGTGGTATGCTCATACTACACTTCTGTATATTTTTGTGTACAGATCCAAGTATTCGATCAGTAGTAGATGTGTAGGTCGATGCAGTGGAGACTCAAGGTAAACCTGCTGCTGCGTTCGTAGGCCTCGGAGTCACCTTCGTTTGTATTTATTTTCCATTTGCTCCTTTGTTTCGGGACAGCGAAGTATTTATATTTTATAACCACTCTTAGAAAAGCTTATAACTTGTACCGCCGGTTTTGAAAATTGTGATTTATTTAGAGTATTTAATTTAAAGTTAGTAAAAATCAATGTTAATTTAGTTAATGTTAGGCTTACCTAGTTTAGAGACTAGGTGCCATCACGACTCCTTCGGAGGAATTTTGAGTCGTGACAATTTCCCATACCAATTAGTAGTATTAGAAAATTTCATCTCAAAATAGCAAAGTTTAAAGTACAAATATTTTGATGGAAATTTGTCTGATGTTTGCATTTACTATATAAACTTATAACTAATACTACTATTTTAGAAGCGGCTAAGGAGAGGAGCTTGGTTCGTAGGGTTATTTTGGAGAATTAGGGGTAAGAGACACATGTTATTCTATTACTTTGACACATCCTCATAGATTGGCGCAATTATATGAAATTGAAAGATGAAACTGAACGACACCGTCTATCACAACGTCTTCCGTCATTTTTCTGCTCTGTTTTACTCTTTTCTCTCCCTCATCGGTTCACTGTGTGTTGTCTGTATAGTTATTGGGTGAATTTTTTCTTCTGTGTTTTCCTTTGTTTATCCAACCTCTTCTGATTACCAGTGTTATCTAGATTTAAGATTGTGTTGCTTTTTACTTTGAAGAATGTTTCCTTATGATGTTTTGAATCGTCCCTAGAAGATGTAGCTTGCGTTCATCTGAAATTCTTACGTAATTGGTGATATGTTGTTAGGCTCCTGTTTTACGTGCTTTTCATGATTTGATCTTAATTTTTATCTGTTTCAACTCTTTTAACGTGCAGTAAGAATGGATTTAAGTTTACTATTTAGATACTACATCCAGACTTGCACTAGAGGTGTTTGAGAAATTTCCGACGAGAAAGAAGGGGTGAAGTATTTGAGAATGAACAGGAAAGTTAGGAAATTTACTAGAAAAATTGTTTTGCCTGATAACGCATATACTGATTCCATGTCTGCTATTTGTCAAGATGGGGTTAAGTCACTGTTGAAAAATTGCCACCGCCCGAACCTAATAAATGTAAGATCATTAATGTCAGTCTTGCTTAAAATAAGGGAAATGTAGAACAATTAAGTTTGCTTTATGAGTTTTAATTTGGACTTTGGAAAGGTATGAAATTCTATTGTATAGTGGCTGCATAGATTTTGTAGATAGAATAGGAGAATTAGTATAAGCTAATTTTGTTCTTTGTAAAATAAAATTCTTTTCAGCTCACTCATGGATTTCAATAAGCAATAAAATTTCAACCAACCGACGGCCTCATACACAGATCTAACAGATCTCTTCATCAGCAATTGATAACACTAGATAACACTAGAGATTAGAACTTACTATATAATATTTGATAGCGTCTAGGATAAAGAATAAATGCTAAAGCTCTCAAACATTGTGCAAATAAAACCTGTTGTTGCATTATTTGTCTTATAAATCATCACACGTAAATCTATGCACCTTCTTTATGCTCCATTGTTGTTTCCACAAATTATTTTAATGTTTTACTAAGTTTCAAACTGGGCTTTGTTCTAGACCTGGCTTACCCGAGCGGACAACTCGAGTCGAGGAGGGGGCTACGTACCGGGGACCCGCGGGGTCGTCCGGCTTTGTAACTTATCCGAGCCTCTTTCTACTTGGGCATGACACTAACAGAATAGGGAGTCTCAAACCAGTGAGCCGCATCCCCGAAGGTAAGAAGAGAAGGGTTTCGACGCAGTTTATATATACAGTCAAATAATATCAAAGCGGTAACACACATTATTTTGCACATGAAGCACATATCTCATAAAAATATCAGATAAAGCTGAACATAACAATTTATTCTAAGCTCGATTTCTAACCCTGAACCAGTGGTTCTGGGTCTAGTCCCCAGCAGAGTCGCCAGAGCTGTCACACCACCTTTTTCCGCCCCCGCAAGGGGCGAAGGAGTTTTTCCAATTAAAGGACAATCAAAACGGGATTTATTTGTTTATTTCAGAGTCGCCACTTGGGAGATTTAGGGTGTCCCAAGTCACCAATTTAATCCCGAATCGAGGAAAAGAATGACTCTGTATTACAGTCTGCGAACCAGAAATCCGGATAAGGAATTCTGTTAACCCGGGAGAAGGTGTTAGGCATTCCCGAGTTCCGTGGTTCTAGCACGGTCGCTCAACTGTTATGTTCGACTTGATTATCTGATTTTATACAAATATGAACTTATGTGCAGATTTTAATTCTTTACCGCTTTCATTATTATTTATTCTTATTATTATTATTATTTTACAGGGAATTGCAACGTTGTGAAAATGTATCACGAACCGCGTCACAATCAATGTACCCGTGGTCGTCGACACACTTTGACTCCGTTGAGATTTAGATTTGGGTCACATAAATGTGCACCCGAGTTTAAGAAAATTAAATTATTAAAGGCGCGCCTAAAGCGACTAGCGTATCATTTACTTTGGGTAGGGCCGTGAAATTTTGCTAAACGGTCCATCCCGAGGTCTAAGCAATTTTAAAGCAAATATTTACTGAGGGCCCCGCAATTTTATATTTTTATTCGACGAGGCTCATCTCATTCTTATTTAAAAAAAAACGAAATTTGCAACGTCATGGACACGCATCTCGAACCACGTCACAGTCAATGTACCCGTGATTCGAGACACATTTCGATTCCGCTGAGATTTGGATTTGGGTCACATAAATATGCACCCGAATTTAAGAGAGTAAGATTAATTAAGACGCATCCTAAAGAACTAGCGTGTTGTTATTTTGGGTAAGGCCGTGGAGTTCGCTAAGTGGCCTATCCCGAGTTCTAAGGAATCGACACATACATTTTGTGAGGGCCCCGCAATCTACGTGTTTTATTTGGCGAGGCTCGTCTCATTTTATTTAGAAGGTCATCCTATAGTGGCTATGTTTTCTATTGAGTTTGTCTCTAATAATGAAAGAAGAAGAACGGTTCAACTTTATTTACATGCTTACAAGTTAGTTATAGTCGGGTTTCGAATATGATTTGCAAAATCCGAATTTGACCGCGTATATGGGCAGTCGTTTAGACATTAGGGGCCCAGGCCTAATGTGCATAACGTTTAAACTCGGCCTGGGCCACCCTTATTCCAATTGGGCCTATTCAACTTATTTGATACATGTTTGACATATAAAAAGGGGGAAGGGCTGAAATGCGATGTACTGCTTGCCTTAATCAAGCCATATTCCTACCAACTTAAAACAGGCCATTTGTTTAAAGAAGGAACTATTGGGTACCTAACATGCTTCTTGACAACACAATAATGAACTAATAGAGCATGGCTACTACAACATTAATCCCTTTTAATTATAAGCAACACATAGAGTTTTCCAACTAAATGATATGTATAAAAGTTCAGTTACATCACAGCTAACTATATAGTTCTATTAGGGAAAGTAAATTATCATGCAGACAACCTATTTTCAATACATTTTTAAAAGCTAATTCGAAGTAACTTCAACCCTTCCAATTTTCTTTGTATTCATGCTTCAAATTTCAGCTTACATTGACAGTGTATCAGTCGTGTACCTGGTATAGGAAAGCAAAAGAAGAAGAGGAATGATCAGTGGAAAGCAGTAGTGCACACACAGCAACAGCAACAACAGAAAAGCAGCAACACAAAGACAGCAATCAGCAGCAACAACCCAGCAGTTAGATTTTGGTGATTAACAGCAGGCCCAGTAAGGAAAATCCAAGAATACCCAGTAGAGAAACCAACAGCACATTTAAACCAAACAGGAATCCAGTGAACTTTCAGAAAACCCAAAATACCCAGCTAAAACAGTGTTGTACCAGCAGGGAAACCAGGGAAACTAGACTGAAAAACCAACAGTGTCCCCAATAAATACAGACTAAGCAGAGAAGGAAAACAGATGCAGAAAAGCAGTAACTTCTGATTGTTATGTTCAGAAATCCAGCACTCTCTCAACTCTCTATTAAACTGAAATTAGGCTGACCTATTCAATGTTTGAAAGCCCAGCCTTGTTTTTTTTTCTTTTATCTCTCAACACTTAAGAAAAATTGTCCAGCCTTAAACTTAGCTCTCCC
Source organism: Nicotiana tabacum (assembly GCF_000715075.1). Taxonomy (NCBI): domain Eukaryota; kingdom Viridiplantae; phylum Streptophyta; class Magnoliopsida; order Solanales; family Solanaceae; genus Nicotiana; species Nicotiana tabacum. Next base: position 18,167,088 of record NC_134097.1, on the reverse strand, counting down.
TCCCTCAATTTCTGATGTCCAACCCTTTTAACTCTAAAGATCAGCCTATTTATAAGCCAGAAATGGCAAGCCCCCAGGCTGCCTTGGTCCCCTCAGCCTTTTCTGCCCATACCCCTTTAATTCCCATGCCTAAGTGTCTTTTATTGATCCCCACTATATTATTCCCCATGCTTGTCCTATTTTTTTAACCAAGAGTCATGGGTGTATTATAATATTCACTTAATTCCCATGCTTGTTGTTTTGTTCCCCATTGTCATTAAAATAAGTTTAATGAATGACCCCTAGGCAGACCCCAGCTTTAACAGCCTGTTAACATGTTACTAAACTCCCGAAATTACCCCTTAATCCTTGCATATTACTGTATTACCCTAACCCTTAACAGTCAGTATATAAGCCCCTCTGGATTTAGCTAACCACTGACTACTAACTAATCAACTTAAACTCAATACTGATTTTAGGTTGGTCTGTCAAATTTCTATAGCTATATTCAGTTCCTAAACTAAGCTCAACTCAAAATCAAATCAGAAACAGGGGTGCTAATCAAATGGCAGGAGTTGGTCATATTGGGAGCCAATCCTGACCAACTCACAGCCAAACAATGAAAAAGACAACAACCCACAGGCTAAGCTCGAAGCAGTGATGAGTAATGAACAGGCTTCTATGAAAATCATGAGGTTACTGCCTGAATGAGTAGTCTAATTCACAGACAAACTGAACATATTCCAAAGATTCATTATATGCTAGCATACAGATTTAGATGAGCTACTGTCCTGGCAAACATACATGGTTAATGAGCTACTGTCATGTTTTCCTCTAATTTTCAAAAAAATTAATTGACGACACTTGTTTAAATGACTATACAAGCTATAATATACAGCAGGTAATCAAATAAAACACCAAAACAAACTTAACTCTATCTCAGGGTTCACAGAATTGACAGAAAAATCAGAAACTAACCAAACATGAAAAACAGATAGAATCTATAGGAGAACAAAAGAAAAGGGGAAAATTACCTCCGGGATCTGAAATCAAAACTGACCCAAGCTCGAACTCGGGATCGACCATTTTTGGGGTCGAATGGATCTTAATCGAGTGTTCTCAACGGAGAACACTTCGACTAAGGTCGATTAGACCCCATATCGTCTTTCAATTTGGACAGACCTCCACTTTTGGTCTTTTTTAGGGTTCTTGGGGCTCGAATTAGGGCTCGAACCTTTCTGGTTAGATTCGAACGGAACCAAGGTCATTCAGGGGGTGAGGAAGGTCAGGAGGTGTTGTGGTATGAGTTTGGGGTCGGTGGGTGTAGATATGGTTTTTGCTCGAATCTTCGATTGAAGATTCGAGAAGCTGCAGGGTGATTCGAGGTAAACGGTTAGTGGATTCGTGTTCAGGGTGGTTGGGTGCATCAGGGGTGTTGTTTTGGTAGCCATCAGAGTCCGGGTGGACGGGTTTATGGTGGGGGAATCCTAAGGCGGCTAGGGTTTGGGGGGGGGTTCTGGGGGCGAAGGTGAACAGTGGGCGAAAGGGGGGGCTTGGTTTGGGGCGTGGGGTGACGGATTAGCCTTATATACGGGGTAGGCGGTTTAATCCTGGCCGCTGGATCAATCAAGATCGATGGCCAGGATTAGGGGAGCTTAACAATACGGTGTCGTTTGGTTAAGTAGGGGGTCGGTTTAAGACGGGAGTGGGTCGGGTCATGAGGGAAGCCAGGGTCCGTTGGATCAATGTAGATGAACGGCTCAGATCAACTCGCCTAAAATGGCGTCATTTCAACTTAGCAGGGGCTGCATTGGACTGTTTGATTGCAACAAATCAACGGCTCAGATTGAGGCGCCAAAACGGCATCGTTTGGTGCATCTGAAGGGTCAGGCGATTAGACTGGATCAATGCAACGGATTGAGCCTGATTTTCAATTGAATTTTTAACCCAAATCCGGTATTTTCTTTCCTTATAGTTAAACAAAAATTCCTAAAACCAAAATTAAACTACATAAATATTAATTAACACCTGACAACAATTATCACACGAATTAAAACATTTAACAAAATTACCATGACAACAAATAGAATAAAAATGCATATTTTTGTGATTTTTGCTTTTAAAACCAAATTATGGTTAATTAATTCCTTAATGTACCATTTATTCCTAAATGCATGCAACATGTATCTTTGTATTTTTAACTATAGCAAGGCGAGCATTTACGGATAGAACAATTATCAAAATGTCACGCAAATTCTCAAAATTTTACCCGAAGGTAACTTGTTTTATTTATTTTTCGATTTCTTTTGGAGTAGTTTCCGTGAAGCAAAAATCACGTGCTCACAGCTGCCCCTCTTTGTCCGAAAAGATACACTTTATATATATATATATATATGTATGTATTGGGAAAAAACTGAATTTGTATTGAAGGTGACGTGGCATGACATATGGACTGGTCAAATGGTCAAAACATGATGATCAGTTAAGAGGTACGAGTGACAACAGATACGGGGGAAGGAAAGATAAATAGGAACGAAAGGCAATTCGAATAATACCAGCTTCGTACCTATTTAGGTCATTTAAAGTTAAGAGATCAGAAGGCATTGAAGACATGGATATGAGGACGAAAAGGAGTCCAAATTCGATATTAAATATCCAATACATTAGAGAATTGTTATTAAATAGGAATGATTATGTAACGTGCTATTTAATGTCATTTATTGCTCATAATTGTCTCAAATGTTACACCCTCTCCTAGAATCAACTATAAAAGAAGAAGGACTCAACATTTGTAAGGAGAAAGAATACTATTGAGATTTCACTGAAATACAAAACCATTTACTGTTTTGTCATTGTCCTCAAAATCTTTTCGTCTCCTGATTATCAGTAACCCGAAGATCTTCTTATTTTTAGCTTTGACCAAAGACTCAGATTTTTGGTTAAACAAATTGGTTCCGTTACCGGGAATCTGATAATCTTTTCTCTTAAAGCTACATCTTATCCATTATTATCACCATGTCAAACAACAGCAACAACAGTAATAGTGAAAACCCCTTGGGAAATCATGAGAATCAAATCCAACAAAATCAAGGGGATTTACAAAACATTGAAGTGGTTCCCTCCCCTCAAAATTCACCACGTCAATCTCGTGAAGGCACTCCTGAATCTCATGCTGAGAAATCCGAACATTTTGAAGGAGTAGATGAAGCATTGCAAAAAGTAATTGATGCACGGGTTAGCAAAGCTCTTCAGGCTCTAGCCAGACGACTACCTGTCGCTCCGTGCACACCTACGCCTAATAATAATACACTGGAAAATCCTCATTCCGGCCTTGTTAATTCTGGAAATGGAGGAACCCCCAGTGAACCACAGGAAGGAGAACCAGGTAATTTAAATAATTCTCATTTGCAAAATTTAGTACTAACTTTGCAGAAACAGCTTAAGGAACAGAATGAGCGCATAGAGCAAATCCCCGGAGTTCCACCTATAATTAAAGGAGTGGATATGGATAAATATTCATAACAACCTTGGAAGCCAAGTGTTGCTTCCCTTCCAATTCCCAAAAAGTTCAAAATGCCTGACATCCCGAAATATGATGGTACTACAGACCCACGTGACCACGTGACTGCATTTACAACAGGCGTGAAAGGCAACGACTTGACCAAACAAGAAATTGAATCAGTACTGGTCAAGAAATTCGGAGAAACACTCACCAAGGGTGCATTAACCTGGTATTCTCTTTTATCTGAAAATTCTATAAATTCTTTTGCTGAGCTTGCAAATTCTTTTATTAAAGCACACTCGGGAGCTCAAAAGGTCGAGAAAAGAATGGAGGATATTTTCAAAATCAAACAAGGGGATTCAGAGTTGCTCGGGGACTTTGTTGATAGATTCCAGCGTGAAAGAATGACTATACCTCGCGTACCTAACAACTGGGCTGCAATAGCTTTTTCAAGTAATTTAAATGACAAATGTTTTGAAGCCACGAGAAAACTCAAAGAAAGTCTTTGAGAATTCCCTACAACCACGTGGAATGATGTTTACAATAGGTACAGTATGAAGCTGCGAATTGAAGAAGATACCGTACCTAAATTTCGTCATAAAGAAAGGGGCGGTTCTAGAAGATCAGAAACCGACAAAAGATCAGGTAAAAACAGGTATGATCCGTATATGGGACCTGCAGGAAAAGACTCAAAGTCAAAGCAAGATAGTCAACGATATGATCAAAAATCGAAAAACAGGGAATCTGGTTCTTCATCAAGGTTCAGAAATGACCGAAACAGATAAGAATCACGAGATGATGACAGAAGTTTAAAGGCAAGGTTTGGTGGGTATAACTTTAATGTCACTACATCCGAACTCGTGGCTGTTTTGAGGAGCATGGGAGATAAGGTACGGTGGCCAAAAGAGATGCGGTCAAATCCAAATAGACGTAATCTAGACCATTGGTGCGAATTCTATAATGATCACGGGCATAAAACTTCAGAATGTAGATTCTTACAAAGTGAAGTGGATCATCTATTAAAGCAAGGATATCTCACTGAGTTATTTAGTGAGAAAGGTAAGCAAGCTTATATGAAAAACAGGCAAGAGCCGCCAAAGCCCCCATCACCCAAGAGAACTGTAAATGTTACAAGCGGAGGAGAAGATATTCATGGTGTAACGTATACGGCTTCCAACAAGGTTTCTAAAGTAACAATAACACACAGGAAACGGGTACGGCAGGTTTTAGAAAATGAAAGTATTTCATTCGATGATGCAGACTTTGAAGGAGTGATAACCCCACATAATGACGCACTGGTAATATCTTTACTTGTACATGATACTAATGTAAAATGAGTTTTGATTGATCCAGGGAGTTCTGTAAATATTATAATACTAAGGGTACTACGTGAAATGCAAGCTGAAGGCAAAATGATACCCAAGGCACACACCTTGTCAGGCTTCGACAATTCAAGTGTGGTAACAAAAGGAGAGGTAATTCTAACAACTTTTGTTGCAGGTGTTGTTAAAGAAACTAAATTTCAGGTAGTTGACATGGAAATGGCCTACAATATGATCATGGGGAGGCCTTGGATCCATGATATGGATGTTGTTCCATCAACTCTACATCAAGTTATTAAATTTCCATCACCGTGGGGGATTTATCAAATTCGAGGGGATCAGCAAACAGCCAGGAGTATCAACGATGTAACAGATACGAGTACTGTAAACAAAGAAAAATAGCAATTACAGGAAACAGTTGAAGGTGTTAGCAATCAAACCTCAACTGAGCAAACAGATTTAGACTCGAGACCTAATACAATTCAAGAACCTGAGGAGAATGAAAATATCAAAACAACCATCGAAGAACTCGAGGCTGTGATATTATTTGAGCAGTGGCCTGACCAGAAAGTTTACGTTGGAGCTAATTTAAACCTAAACATGCGAGGTATGTTAGTTGAATTTTTAAAATCTAACATGGACTGTTTCACTTGGTCCCATGCTGATATGACAGCGATACCACCGGATGTGATGACTCACAAATTAAACGAAGACCCATCCTTTACACCAATAAAGCAAAATAAAAGAAAGCAAGGGGCTTTCAAAAATCAGGTGATTCAAGATGAGGTTCAGAAGGTATTAAAAATTGGGTCAATCCGCGAGGTAAAGTACCCTAATTGGTTAGCCAACACAGTTGTTGTGCCTAAGAAAAATGGTAAGTGGAGAGTCTGTGTAGATTATACAAATCTTAATAAATCTTGTCCAAAAGATTCTTTTCCTTTACCACATATAGATCAATTAATTAATGCAACTACAGGACATGAACTTTTAAGTTTTTTAGATGCATATTCAGGGTACAACCAAATTAAAATGGACCCTAGTGATGAATAAAAAACTTCTTTCATCACAGAAAGGGGGACTTACTGTTATAAAGTAATGCCCTTTGGTCTCAAAAATGATGGGGCAACCTATCAAAGGTTGGTCGCTAAAATGTTCCAAGAACATTTAGGAAAGACAATGGAGGTATATATAGACGATATGCTCGTCAAAACCCAGCAGTCTCATGATCATATTTCTCATATATCTGTTACATTTGAAATTTTGCGAAAATTTAATATGAAACTCAACCCAAAAAAATGTGCATTTGGAGTTGCATCAGGTAAGTTTTTGGGTTTTCTTGTTTCTAACCGTGGTATTGAGGTAAATCCTTCTCAGATCAAAGCAATAGAAGAAATCCCTGATATCCTTACTAATAAAAAGGAAATTCAAAGATTAACGGGAAAAATTGCAGCTTTGGGGAGATTTATTTCCAAATCTTTAGAAAAGTGTTTTAAGTTTTTCTCTGCACTCAAAAAGCAAGATCATTTTGAATGGAATGAAGATTGTCAGCAAGCCCTTAGAAATTTGAAAGCTTATTTGTCAAAACCATCGTTATTGGCAAAACCAAAGGTGGGAGAAAAGCTTCTCATCTACCTGGCTGTGTCAGAAGTCGCGGTAAGTGCTGTTTTAGTCCGTGAGGACCATTGTAAACAATCTCCTATATATTATGTAAGAAAGTCTTTATTAGACGCTGAAACACGGTATCCACAACTAGAAAAATTAGCATTAGCTTTGATCATGGTATCTAGAAAATTAAGACCTTATTTTCAATGTCATCCCATTGTTGTAGTTACTGCCTTTCCATTACGAAACATTTTGCATAAGCATGAATTGTCAGGACGGTTAGCAAATGGGCTATAGAATTAAGTGAATACGAAATCATTTATCAACCTAGAACTGCTATAAGATCTCAAGTAGCCAATTTCGTAGCTGATTTTACCCAGGGGATGCATTTAGAAGCAGAAAAAGAATTACAAGTTTTTAATGGTGCAAACCCGGGGACTTGGATTTTATTCACTGATGGTTCGTCTAATGTAAAAGGAGCAGGCCTAGGGATAGTCCTTGTACCACCTACGGGTGAGACTATTAGACAGGCTATAAAGTGTCATTCTGTAACTAACAATGAAGCAGAATATGAGGCTGTAATTGCAGGTCTAGAATTGGCAGGAGAACTCGGAATAACACAAATTATAATCAAGAGTGATTCTCAACTCGTGGTCAATCAAATATTGGGGACTTATACAGCCAGGGAGACACGAATGCAAGAATATCTCGCAAAGGTACGAGAACTAATAAAGCAATTCCAAACTTGGAAGGTAATGCAGATCCCAAGAGATGAGAATGTGGAGGCAGATGTTTTAGCTAATCTCGCATCTGCAGTAGACGTAGCAAACGACGCAAATGCTTCAGTCGTACATTTATTTCATTCTGTTCTCGAACCTGATAAGAACGAGGTAAATTTTAATCATTTAACATGGAATTGGAGAAACAAAATTATTGCTTTTTTACAGCGCGGTACCGTGCCTGATGACAAAGGAAAAGCTTATGCACTTCGCAAAAAAGCTGCTTGTTATTACTTACATCAAGGAAATCTTTATCGAAAAATGTTTGGTGGACCATTAGCAAGGTGTCTCGGACCTTCCTAAACAGAATATGTGATGAGGGAAGTACATGAAGGACACTGTGGAAATCACGCAGGAGGAAGGTCACTGGTAAGAACATTGATTCGAGCAGGGTATTATTGGCCTAAAATGGAAGAAGAAGCAAACAGTTTCGTGTCCAAATGTGATAAATGTCAAAGGTACGGTAATAATATGCATAGACCAGTGGAGCTACTGCATCCTATCATAACACCGTGGACCTTCATGAAATGGGGAATGGATATCGTAGGTCCATTACCGCAAGCAAAAGGTCAGGTGAAGTTTCTACTTGTACTTACCGATTATTTCACTAAGTAGGTAGAAACAGGAGCATTTAAATAGGTACGAGAGAAAGAAGTTAAAGATTTCATTTGGAGGAATATAATATGATGCTTTGGAGTACCAAAGAAAATCGTGTGTGATAATGGCCCGCAATTCATAGGAGCTCAAATCACAAAAAAAATTCAAAGTTGGCAAATTAAAAGGATAACATCTACACCATACCATCCGGTGGGTAATGGACAAGCGGAATCCACAAACAAGGCCATTATCAATAACTTGAAGAAAAGGTTACAAGATTCAAAAGGTAATTGGCCTGAGGTATTACCTGGAGTACTATGGGCTTATCGTACAATGACAAAAACGAGCACGAGAGAAACGCCATTTTCAATGGTTTAAGGTGCAAAAGCCTTAATTCCAGTTGAAATAGGAGAACCGAACACACGGTACGTTCAAACAACGGAGGAATCAAATGATGAAAAGATGCGAGTGAACCTTGATTTGCTCGAAGGAAGAAGAGAAGCTGCATTAATAAGAATGGCAGCACAAAAGCAAGTAATTGAACGGTATTATAACAGGAAAGCATGCCTCAAATTCTTTAAAATTGGGGACTTCATGCTTAAAAGGGTGTTTCAATCCACAAAGGCTGCTAATTCAGGAAAGCTAAGTCCAATGTGGGAAGTCCCGTATAGAGTCCGTCACATTGCGAGAAAAGGAGCATACGAGTTAGAGACAATGGACGGCAAAGTTTTACCCTCACATTGGAATGCCGTCCATTTAAAAAGATATTACTTCTGAAGAAAGTACCCATAATCAGGTATCGCCATGTTAAAATTTTTCTTTTGAATTATTAAAGTTTTACTAACGATTTTAGATGCTAGGCAAAAACCCTAACTCGTGCCAAATGATGAGTCACGACCTACAAGGAAAAATGGAGTATTCTAAAATTCCCAGCCTAGGGTTACAATTAATCTGATGGAAATGCACACGAGTTAGGCAGTCTTCATCTATAATCGCACTTCCGAGTCCCGTATATTTTTCTGTTTCAGGAAAAGGACCAAATTGAAAGAAATAAACAAGTGCTCGAGGCTTCATACTTCACCACTCAAAACACTTGGGGGACTACATATTATACACCGATATGTGTAGAAAACAGTTACGAATATCGAACAAAAGTCGGCCACAAAGAGACAAGTGTTGAGAAAAAGTTACGAAGACTTCAGCATTCATCATCGTGTTCAGTAAACACATGACATTCATCATAATGATTTTCCCATGAGAACAACAGAGTCATCTCTCAAACTCATAAACGAAGTCACCTCTCAAACCCTTCCTAATATATAAAGATCGGGTCATGACTATGTACTGAAACAGGTTATGAAGAAAAACCTTGTTTATTTTATATTATGTGAAAATCTGTTACAAGAAAAACAGTTACGAGAAAGTTATAGATGTATTTTAATACATGTAATAGTCAAAACACTTGTTAAAGTTCATGAATAAAAATTTGTCAAAGTTGTTTCATACAAAACATGTGTATTCCTATTTCTTTCATCGTATTATAACACCATTATGAAGTTGAGATGTCTTCTTCATTAAGTGTCGATAAAATAAAAGGGCCCTCTTTTATAAGCCTCATGTTGATAATCCATGAGAAGAATCATAAAGCATTTTCAAAGGATAAAAATGCTAAGCTATTCTGTAAGTCCTAAGATAAATAGGCAAGAATAGGATATAGAGAAGTACCGATAAAACTTCTTAATATAAAAGACTAAGAACAAACTTAGTCAGCAAAATATTTATTTTTACAAATGCCCCATTATGATAACTGGGGACTTCATTAAAATATCCCTTAAAGTTGCCAAGGGATAACACCATCAATTAATAAAAACAAAAAAACAATAAAGTTTGAAACACATTCAACTGATCACTGAAGAAGTTGGAGCTTCAGAAGTTGTAATATCACTTTCATAGGCAATAACAGGCGCGGTAACACCTTCTGAAGGAGCAGCAATAGGAGCGGTTTCAACTGAGCTTGAAGTGGTAAAATCATCGAGGGAATCAGTAGTCACGGGAACTTCAATTCCCATAGACTATGTCATGGAATTTTCACCCTCGGAAGCCGGAATCATAACTTCAACTGCCTCAGTAACTGCTTCAGAGTTCAGTAACTCTTCCGTTCCAGGAGCTTCGAGTGCTGGAGAAAGGGTATCAATAGTTCCAAGTGCAGGAGAAGGAGTATCAGCAAGTTGCTGACTTTTCTCGATAGTGTCCATGACTTTGGCCAATTCAGATTGCAAGTCGAAGTTTTCTCGCGTAGCATCCATCAAAGCATCACGGCGAGAATTTAGAAAAGCCCAACTCACCTCTATGTTGAAATTTTCTTTAAGAGCATTATATTCCTTCTCAAAAGCCTCATACTCCCTTTCCTACATAGCAAGATCATTTTTCATTACTTGATGTTCAGCTAAGTGAGAATCCAAGGAAGCTTCAAGAGAGGCATGGGAACTTTCCAAGGCACGAATTATCAGAAGAAATCTTTAAGTCAGTTTGAGCTTGAGTCAAGCTTTGCACTAACTCCCCTGCATACTCTTCTTTCTTGGCCAAAAGTGCCTTAAGCTTCCTAACTTCTTCACTAACCTTTTATAATTGTTCTGAAAATGAGTATTCCAAAAGCTCCTTATCTCTTTTAAATTGGCTCGAAGAAGCCTTGGCAGTTGCTAGCTCAGAAGTCAAACCACACTTTTGCTGCTCCAGGAGATTTCTACTTTCTTGCAATTCCTCTATGGTCCCCTGAGCATTCTCAAACTGCTATTTCCAATTAGCTGCTTCTAGCTGGGCTCCCCTGGCTATCTCCTCGGCCTCGTGGATAGATTTTTCAGACTCACGGGCTTTTCTTTCCAGAAGGGAAATTCTTCCCATCAATTCTGTACCAATGAGGTTAGCCTACAGAGACAACTCATAGAAATGAGGATTTGAAGATTAAAAACAAAAAACTTATTGGTAAGTAAAGGAAAAATACCTTCAAAGTAGAATGAACTATGTTATTCATCAGAGTCAAGCAGCTGTGGCTCTCCATCTTCTTCTTCTCAATATCTCCGATTAGAGGCTCGAGCCAAACATTAGCTCCACCAGTCTTTCTCAAAAGGCTATGATTGGCAGGAACTTCAAGAGTAACACTTCTCATAGCCATGCCTCTACTGCTAGAACCCGCCTCTGTATGCTGAACAGAGGGAGGGGGAGCAATGGAAGGAGGAGTAGTAGAAAAGGTAAACACAACAGGAGTCGAATGAGTCGAAGCAAGAACGGAAGCAGGTGTAGGTAAAATTGGTAAAGGAACGGAAGCAGTCAAAGTTGGTAAAGAAATACTTATGGTTGGCAAAGGAATGGAGGAAATAGGGACGAATGAGGAGAGAGGGGCTTCATCAAAAGTAGGGCCGAGATCGCCACTCTCAAAACCACTATCAAAGAGACGCTGAGTTGATTCATTCGAGTCTCTTGGCACGGTGTCCTCGTCAGAAGGAATCAAAACAGGCTCGGTGGATGAGGTTTGAGCAGGAGTATCTTGAATTTCATCATCATTAATGACTCGTCTCCTAACTCTTGGCCTGACTATTAAAGAGGTATCTTCCTCTTCCTCATTCTCAGAACCTTCTCCTATAGCTTTCCTTTTTGGAAGCGAGGCTCGAGCCTTGTCCAAATCAAGTGCAGCATTAGCAGACGTGCGAATGGCCATAGCTACCTCAGCTGCCATTCCTTTAGCACCAAATCCTGATTAAAAGAAGGATACACAATCAACACTGAGTAAAAGGTGCTTAACATGTAAAAAGAAAAACGTGTAAAAAGGGCATACCGTGTGTTTTCACTTTCCATCCATGTAAAGAAGAAATTGATTTCCAAGTTCTTTGCTCCTTAGGGGCAATCTTTAAAATTGAATCTACCCAATCACGGAAGTTGATTATAAGTTCCACATCTCCCATGGTTGATACAAAAAACCAAAAGGAGACGAAGTTAGAAAAAGAATCGGAATTCTCAAAAATAGATACGGTAAATAAAGGAAACTTACGTGCAAAATTCCACTTCTCAGGGAAGGGAATATTTGTTTCACCAAGCAAGTCCACCGTACGTACAGCAACGTAACGGGTATACCATCCACGATCTCTGTCATCTTCAGGGCTTACCAAAACCTTTTTGCTTCTTGCAGTTAAATAAAAACCCCATGGCGCATTAAATTGGGATGGTATAAATGAATAAGGTGGGAAAAGGTGAAGTTGATATTGGCTTTGGTAGATAAGTATCTCAAACAAGCCACTGCTCTCCACACTAGGGGACCGACTTGGGCCAAACAGATTTTAAAGAAACGGCAAAAATCAAGAATGACTGGGTCAATCGGAGGATTAAAACCCAAAGTAAAGGGGTAAGTATAAACAAAAGAGTACCCACTTCTAAAGGAAGAAATTCTTTGATTTGGGGAAGGAATTGACATTCGAAGACTATTTTTCCAGTTACAATCCCTTCTGATGGTAGGGATTGTAAGCTCGATCACTAATGAAGGATAAGTGTCAGCTTTTTCTAAATTTACAATTTGCTTTTGAAGAGACGCTCTATCACTCCCAAAAGACAAATCACTGGGAACAATTTCATCGACTAAAGGTTCTTGAGAAGAATCAAGAATTTCTTTACCTTTAGAAGAAGGGGTCTTTGGGATAGAACTCCTAATACCAGAAGAAGAAGAAGAAACAGAACCAGATAAACCACCACGAGTGGATCCTAGGTTCAAACTCCGAAGCCTACCTCCTCTGCCTCTCCTATGTCTTACGGGGGCATTGGGGAAGTGATCTAGAATTGGAACTTTTTTAGGGTTAGGGTTTGGAGAAGACATTATTGAAGAAGGATGAACTAAAAGAGAGAAAAAGCAAAAGTGAATAATAAATTGCTTGTTGAAGATCAGTGAAGAAGAAGATAAAAGAAAGAGGGTTAAATATGTTTATAATTGTAAGCACGTGATTTTTGCTTCACGGACAATCGCTCCAAAAGAAAACAAAAATAGTGACTAGTGACCTCGCTGTACAAATTTTCAATTTTTTTTCATGACATGTGCTGCTATTCATTTGTGGTTCGGCCCATGTTGCATTGGATCTTATCAATCAAAATACAAAGTATGTCTGTCATGGTAATCAAACCGTAATTCGTTCGTTGAAAGAAAATTCAAAAAAAATATATATGCATCGTTCGTTCTAGGTTGTGATTTAACTTACTTAAACATTTTAATTTGGTGTGATAATTGTGTTGAAGTGTTACATTGTTGTTTGTTTTAATTTCATTTGTTTTATTATTTATTTGTTATTTCATTTTTGTTTTAAAATTAGAGAATAAAGAAAAGAGTGATGAAAATCGATTTGGGCCCAAGAAATGAAACAAAAATAGGCCCAAAACCGGCACAAGGACCCAGTCCAAGTCAGGCTTGCCCAAACACTGATTCAAACGATGCTGTATCAGCGTCCTTATCAGAACCGTTGATCTGACTCAAACAAACGGTCCTGATCAGGTTGATCACTTCACCTCAACGATGCCGTTTCAGGCAAATTAATCTGAACCGTCCAACCCTTTGATCCAACAGATCCAGGTCTTCCCCCTAAACCCGTCAAACTTTGACCCGATCCAGCCTTACCCGGTCTCACCCACTATCAAACCCAAACGACACCGTCTTCCCTAAGTGAATAGATCCTGTCCATAGATCTCATTTGATCCGACGGCCATGATCTAAACCCCTAGATCGTATATAAGCTTTCTATCGTACCCCACGCCCCCTATTCGAACCCCCTCCACTCATCGTCTTCACCAAACACTGAACCCCCCCGAAACCCTAGCAGCCGCCCTGATTTCCCTTTCACCAGAACCCGGCGGCATGAACGCCGATGACCACCTCCTGAACACCCTAAGACCACCTCACTCTCCTGAACATGGATCTGTAACCCCCTAGCCTCGAATCACCTTCCTTCGTCTCGAATCTTCATTTGAAGATTCGAGTCGAACTCTGACCTATACCAAACCTCACCATCTTCGTACCAGACACTCCCATGACCTCCCTCGTGACCAAACCAGGCTTGGTTTGGTCCGAATCTACCCACAACTCCTAAAAAACCAGATCTAAAGATCCAAACCCTAGAACACGAATAGCCTTGGAATCCGGCTAGTCTTAACAGGGGTTTGAGGTCTAATAGACCTTAATCAAGGTGTTCTCGTGTGAGAACACCCTGATTAAAGTTTGTTCGGCCTCAAATGGTCAAAGTTGAGTCAGACTTGGGTCAATTTTGTTTGGACATTTTTCGGTAAGTTTTTCTTTGCCTTTCTGTTTTATTCGAGTGGTAATTAAGTTGTTAGCATGCTTTGTTGTGTTTGCTTGTTATTTCTGGTATTTTTCTTAATTCCTTCCATCTTTGTAAGGCCTTTATTTGGTCGTTGGTTTGTCTGTGTGTGTTCTGAATGTATTCTGTGATATACATGATCGTCAATTAGATTAATCGTCAAATAAGTTAATTCATATAGGTTCCCAGTAATTGAACAAAGTTGTCTGAAGTCATTCGGGACTCTGTACGTGTTGTTTATATGAACGACCGATTATTATGTGTTACGATTAATGTAGTCGAGTCGATGTATGTCGTCAATTAGTTTCAATCATTCATGGTAACAACTTGTTTCGTGTTGTTTATTTCTGCTGTGATCGTATTTGAATCCCAGTAGGAACTGAATTGTATTGCCTAATGGTTTTGTTCAATTTGAATCAAAAAACCTCTAGGGGGTAGGTTATAATGGCAGTTCAGACTTTGATCTTAAATGGATGCCATGTTTACTTGGTTCAGATTGTGTGTAGCATGTGTATGGTCAGCTGTTAAGGAATTAAAATAATTGGATAGCATGCGCTGTCAGATTATATTCCTGCTGCCCATACTTTGGCTAAATAAATAAGAGATTATGACACTTTGACAACAAAAATAGAGAGGGGCTGTCAGGGATCTCATGGGAGTTTTTGTTATTTAAAATAACTGAGTGGAAAAACAACAGGGAGGGGGAATTTTGAGTTGTCACACAGACTGTAAAGTGCTAAATTCAGGCTATAAAAGAGGCAGACCTTCCATTTAGAAGGGGGGAGATTTTTTTTGAGAGATTTTTGGAGCCTGGGGAAAGGGTTTTCTTAAGGGCTGGATTTTTCTTAGTCTTCAGAGAAAACAAGAAAGACAAAGTCTCAGAATTTTGTAACCAAACCCTGTCTGAAAACTACCTAAGAGTTCAAGTTGGTCAAGCTGTCTTGGCCAATTGCTGTTGGTTGCCTGTTAAGCTGCTTGTGTTTGTTGAACTGCTGGTGTTGTTACATTGAATACTCTGTTGTTTCTGCTAGTTCATTACTCTTTTTCTGGGATTTGTCTGTCTGATGCTCGATCACCTGTGGGCTACATAGTTGTTGCTGGTTGTGTTGCTGTGTTGTTGCTATTTGTTGTTGTTGTTGGTTACTTGCTGCTGATACTCTTTCTCTTCCTCTTCTTATTGTGCAAACATCCAGGTACACGACTAATACTGTCAATGTAACTTGAAGTTGAGTATGAATGCAAAAAGAGAAGAATTGAAGATTGTTTACTTTAAGCATAGACTGTTATATTGAATATCATGTAATGCATAATAGGTTACATTTTGTTTGGATACTGAAGGTAACTTGCACGCCTAGTAGATATCAATGTATGGGGATTGAATGTTAGTTGTATATGTATGCTGTTAGATAAAAATATTCCCAATGCAGTAGGTTGTATCCCAGACTTAGTTTAAATTGTGTAACATATTCTTTAATGTAGGCCAAGCATGTAAACTATCCACTACTAGTATAGTTCTTTCCCTTCTGATAAATTGGCTTATATAACTGTTTAAACCATACTTTAGAACAAAGAACACAAAGCTTGCAATCTCAACCTCATGAAGGTCGAGCCCAGGTCGAAACAGACCAAGCAGGCCCGCATCGAATAAACAGTGGCCCAGGTCTGGCCCATCCCGCATGAGCTGGATTTGGGCCCGTAATGATCAATCAGCTGTCCGTGTGCGTAGTCACATTTTCTTATTCTATAAAAGCATTTTGAATCCTGCTATAAGTAACCTATGAGTATGTAATTAACTAGGACTATCTCTGTTTTCAATTAGTAGAGACAAACGCGACAAGAAACGTAGTTGCTATAGGATATCCTTTTTTAAAAACTAAAATGCGACGAGCCTCGCCAAACAAAAGGGACAAATTGCGGGGCCCTCACAAACTATATGTATTAAATACTTAGATTCCGAGACGGGCCGTCTAAGCAAATTTCATGGCCCTACCCAAAAATAATAATGCTCTAGTTGCTTTAGGCGCGCCTTTTATAATGTTATCTCCCTAAACTCGTGTGCACATTTATGTGACCCAAATCCAAATCTCAACGGAGTCGAAATATGTCTCTAGTCACGGGCACATTGATTGTGGCGTGGCCTGAGATGTATTTCCATGACGTTGTAAATTCCTTTTAATAGTAAACTGAGACGAGCCTCGACAAACAAAAAATGTAGAAGCTGTGGGGCCCTCTAAATGCATATATATTAAAATACTTAGAGTCCGGGACAGGCCGTTTAGCAAATTTTATGGTCTTCCCCAAAATAACAATACGTTAGTCGCTTTAGGCGCGTCTTAATAATTTATTCTCCTTAATTCGGGTGCACATTTATGTGACCCAAATCCAAATCTCAACCGAGTTGAGATATGTCAAAAACCACGGGTGCATTGATGTAACGTGGTTCGAGATATGTTTTCACGACGTTGCAAGTCCTATAAAATAGCAGTGAATGATAAAAGCGGTTAAAAGATAAAATTGGCACCTAAGTTCACATTTGTATAAAACCAGATAATCAAGCCGAATATAAGAGTTGAGCGACCGTGCTAGAACCACGGAACTCGGGAATGCCTAACACCTTCTCCCGGGTTAACAGAATTCCTTATCCGGATTTCTGGTATGCAGACTATAATATGGAGTCATTCTTTTCCTTGATTCGGGATTAAAATTGGTGACTTGGGACACCCTAAATCTCCCAAGTGGCGACTCTGAAAGAAATAAAAGAATCCCGTTTCGATTGTCCTTAAATTGGAAAAACTCCCTTGCACCCCCTCGGGTGCGGAAAAAGGAGGTGTGACAGCTCTGGCGACTCTGCTGGGGATTTTTGATGAGCCCAGAACCACTGGTTCAGGGTTAAGAATTCGAGCTTAGAATAATTGTTATTATTTGGCTCTATTTATTATCTGATTTTATTATATGTTTGAGCCTATTATGCTAATTGCTGCTTTTACCGCTTTGATACTATTTGGACTGTATATATATACTGTGCCGAAACCCCTCTCTTCTTTCTCTTGAGGAGCGCACGCTGGTCGTGGCTTCTTTCTGTTAGTGTCATATACCAAAATAGAACAAGGATTCGGAGGAGTTGCAAAATCGGATGGCCTTTTGGTTACTGGTACACAGCTCCCATCCTTGGCTCGAGTTGTCCGCTCGGGTAAGCCGGGTCTAGAACCGACACCTAGGTTTTACAGCTTAGTATAACATGACTTCATGCTGGATCCCTAGTAGGAACGCTTATTTGCATCACGTTGCATTTAACTTAGGGGACTCAACACGGGGGTTGGGTCCGTCTAGGATTGGCAACCTGAAAAATAAAAGACCATCCTGCTACATCTTGTTTGCTGTATGCATTTACTTGTTTCAAGGCTTGCATGCTGACCGGCTTTTGAATATCGGGAATGTTGTGAAAAAGAAAAAAAAAGGAAACAACGGTTAGGGAATTAATTATTTTCGGAAAAACCAATACCCAGAAAACGGTTGAAACTCTGCCAGAATTTTGAGAAAATAAACAAAAAGTGTCTTATTTATTTGTTTTATTAAATACCAAAGAAAATAGAAAAGAGAAAAATGGATTCTTGTTTCATTTTGAACAGAAAAAGGAAAAAATAGTTTGTCATGAGAAACATGGTTCACAAAATTTGGTTTATGTTTTCCGCCCGAACTACGTCAGTTTGATTCTCGCGGGGTGCGAGATACGTAGGCAACCCCCATCGGGCTCAACTTATTTTTCAAAATATAGGTACAATCCAAAAGAACAAAAGTTTTAAATAGTCAAGGTGACATCACGCTTTTCAGAAACAACCAAATTTCGTTTTTTTTAGGAAAGAAGGGTGTGTCAATTTGGTATTTGAGTCCAATGAGTCTGGATCTTTGCTTAATCACCCTAATAAACATGCAGAATGAGCGTAAGTCCGAGTTTGCCAGTAACGGTTAGGAGCAAAATCCCTCTGGAGGTGCGATTATGGTGGGAGGATTTGGAAAAGTCAGAGCAAGACAAGATCAAACTGCACCTGGGAGGTCTGGCTAGTCTGTTGAATGTCAGGCCCCGATGCGACATCATAAAGGCTTTGGTTACATTTTGGGACCCGGCCCACAACGTATTCCGTTTCTCGGATTTTGAACTCACCCCAACCTTAGAAGAAGTGGCGGGTTACATGGACGTCACTGAAGGTTTGAGACACAAATACCTGATCGCTCCAAGAGTTGTGAATTCACACAAATTCATGGATCTGTTGAAGATAAGCAAGGGAGTCCCATACGCTGAACTGGATAGAGGTTTTTCTACCCTGCAATTCATATACCAGAGGTACGGGAACATAGGAGGATTCAATGATCCAGAAAGTGGTGTCTGCAGTAGGGGAAATCTGGTAAAGTGGAATGAGCATAGGCGGTTCATTTTTATGGTGGCATTCTTGGGCCTTGTGGTGTTTCCCCGAAAAGATAAAAATATCGATCTGAAGGTGGCTGGGGTCGTTAAAGTCCTGATTACCAACGATAAAAGCATCCTTGCTCCTATGGTAGTGTCGGAAATATACCGAGCCCTCACGGCTTGTAAGGCCGGGGCAGATTTCTTCGAAGGATGCAACTTGTTATTACAGATGTGGATGATCGAACACTTGTGCCGCCATCCTCAGTGTATGCGCTACATGTCTACAAACGAGGACTGCATCGAAGGTTATAACCTGAGGGTTTCAGGTTTCCGATTACCAGAAGGGTTCGAAGAATGGACATCCTATCTCCGGGCCATCACTGCAGAACAAATAAACTGGACTTTGGGTTGGCTCCCTGTGGAAGAAATTATATACATGCCCGCCACTGGTCCTCACTTCCTCTTAATGGGACTCAGGAGTATTCAACCTTATGCCCCTTACAGGGTGATGAGGCAGTTAGGAAGGTGTCAGGTGATACACCCGGACGAAGATCTCAGCACCTATGCAGTCGAGGTCAGTAGTGACGGCCAATTCCCTGAAAAGACAGTTCGTTGCATATGGAGTGAATGCCAGTACCTGACAGCAAATACTCGGGTAGGTGATGTGTCTAGGGGTGAAGTCTCGCCAGCCTATCTCGCTTGGCATGATAAGAAGAACATTGCAGTGCGGCCAACCAAACAGCCTCACCTCCAAGATTTTGTTGGGTCATCACAAGAACAATGGGGCTGGCTCGCAAAGGAGGAAGGTTACCGGGTTGAAATCGGGAAGCTAAAGCGGCAAGTTGAAAGGCTTGTATTCGAAAACAACGTGCAAGTCGCCCAAGAGAAGGCTGAAAAAAACAAGCTAGCCCAAGAGAACCAGACCCTGAAGGCCCGCCTTCGCCTAGCCAGTAAGAATAACATTGACCGACAGAAACGTCGCTCCGATGAAAGATTGATAGCAAGTTTGAGAAATCAGGTCATCCAGAGCCAAGAAGAATTAGAACAATCAGAAGCTTGCATCGCAAGGATGAAGGTCAAATGGGCAAAAGGTACAACGGCTCGAAGACAGCGTCTGCAACAGGTCATATAAGGGATTATGAAATGAGCATCAGGATATTAAGAGAGACGAACTCCACTCTACATGATCGGATCATCAAACAAGCACGAGATGCCCAGGCCGACAGAAGACAATGTTACGATGCAATGGCCTGCATGGAAAGACAAATGGAGTTGTTCCAGGATCGACTTGCCGACAATGCTCAGGCACTAGGATTGAAGAGCCGACAAATCAGGCAGTTGTTCAGTGAAAGGGATAACATTCGAGCAAGGATTGACGAAATCGGGCATTACATCTACAAGAAATGCCTGGCATGTGAGCGAACACCTCGGAAGACCCTCCTTGTTTCCATCATGGGTTGCGTCCACCGGATTATGAACGAGTTGAAGAGCTTGCAAAGTGACCTTACACCTAGGGCCGCAAAAGGGCTGAAAGATGCCTCGTGGGCCCCTAAGTTGGAAAATTAGTCTTGGGTCGAGTCCTGCTTATTTGGCTTTGTTGCTTTCCCATATGTTGTTTTCTTTTCGTTTAGTCAAACCAAGTTAAAAAGTTGTGGAGTCTGTATTGTTGCTATTCTTGTTTGAAGTAATAGCAAATTTTTATAATGAAGTTAAGTGACTCGAAAAGAATTCCTATGTGTCTTTACTTTGTGGTAGAACTACGCCTGGTCTGATTCACACGGGGACGTGATACGTAGGCAATCCCTATAAGATTCGACCGCTTTAATAAAGAAAGAAAAGAAAATACAAAAATAACAATAAAAAGGACAAATGAGCAAGTCGGGATGACGCATGTTGTTTGAAGCAAAGCATGTAGAAACGGTTAACTGCCTAGGAGCATTGCATCCTCTACGTGTTGTGATCAAATCTGTTAAACTCTAACGCTAACAAAGTTTGTTGTTGTCTGAATCCAGGCAAGTTAGTTGTTAAAGAACTCTGGCAACACACTCCTACCAAACCAGATCCAAAGGACCGGTAGCAACAAGCATGACTACTTCAGAGAATAGTAATGAGGAAGAAAGGCCGATGAGCCAGTTGTTAAAAGAAGCGATGGAAAAGATTGAAAGGATGGGACTAGAGATGAATGCAATGCAGCTAGCCCTAGCCAAAGCACAAAAGAGCCCTGAGCCACTGGGACACATGCCGGAATACCCTCACTCTGGCCCTTCAACGAGCCTCCCAAACCCCCGTTATCATCAAGAAAGAAGCCCTCATGATTCCCAAGCTCCACCACCCCATCAACCTCTCCCAACACCCAGTATTCCCACTTTTGTGGGACCCACATCAGCCCCTTTGCAAAGAACGACCAGTGAGCCATTGTTTCAGGCTCTCGAGATAGTCCCTGACCGTCTCACATTATTAAGAACTGGGAAGAAACCCGGGGAAAGTTTTCGCGAGTTCGGATTCCGCTGGAGAGAACAAGCAGCTAGAGTCGATCCTCCCATGAGAGAGGGAGAGATGGTGGACTATTTCTTGCAAACATTGGATCCAACCTACTTTGGTCACTTGGTGACAACGGTTGGAAAATCTTTCAACGAGGTGTTCAAGATAGGGGTCATGATAGAAGAGGGTCTGAGGTCTGACAAAATCTTGAACTACTCGGCACTCAAGGCCACGACTCAGGCTATTCAGAGCGGCACGGGAGGTGCGCTGCGAAGAAAGAAAGAAAAAGTTGCCACGGTCGAGGCAGGCAGTTGGTCCAGGGCTGGCAAGCCACACTACAACCAACCCAGACCTCACAGGCCAAACTACCCATATAACCCACCACAACATTTCTATCCACCTCGAGAACCACATTGCTCCGTACACCAGGCCCAAGCATACACTCAGCCTCCGGTTCGCCCGCAATGGCGCGCACCCGCTCCCCAGAACATATATACACCACCACAAAACACCTATCCTCCACCGAGGGCGTATAGAAACCCTCCAGGGGCAGGCTTTCGGGGAAATCCAGATGCAAGGAATGATAGGTTGCGGAAACAGAGAACTTTCACGGAGTTGGGAGAAACCTACACCGCTTTATTCCACAAGCTGAGGCAATTGGGTTTGGTTAGTCCTGTCCAGACTCGAGAACCAAATCCCCCACCTCAGAATTTGGATCGATCAATAAGTTGTGAATACTGCTCAGGGATGCTCGGGCATGATACCGAGAAGTGTTGGAAATTGAGGCATGCCATACAGGATCTTATTGACACCAATAAGATCGAGGTCCAGACACCGGAGGCTCCTAACATCAACCAGAACCCACTGCCAGTGCACCACGAGACTCACATGATTGAGTTGGTGTATGAGGGAGGAGAATTGAGAAAACCCTCACAAACAGTGATGATGATCCAGGCCGCCCCGAAAGAAGTCTCAACCAGTGGGGGAGCGAGGGTACAGTCACAGGGAGAAGGGGTCAAGCCTGTAGTGACATTGGGAAAGAGCCCGTCCGCCGTAACAAGCAAACCCGAGCCAAACAAGCTGGTAATATCTGGGATTCCGCCCGCACCAGCAGTTGTGTTGAAGGGGGTATATAGAGAACTGGTCACTGTAAGCACGTGATTTTTGACCCTCCCCGAGAATTTTCACATTTTTAGTGTGAATATGTGAAATTGGGTCTAGTATAGCTATTTTAACTATTTTTACTTTATTTCATTGCAAAAAGAAAAATTACAAAAAAAGTATATATATAAATTTTAGTTTATGTATCCCTCATAAACTTGAAAAAAATCAAAAATTGCACTTTATTTTGGTACTTTATATAAATTCGAAAATTAACAAAAAATATATATATAATTCTATTAATGTTTTGAAGTCATTTTAATACAAAAAATATTATTTCATATTTTTTGTCTTTATAAAAAAAACGAAAATTACAAAAAATAGTTTTATTAATATGTTATAGTTATTTTAACTTTGAAAAATACAAAAAAATATTACTTCATATTTTATCTTAATATTTACGAAAATTACAAAAAATGGTTTTATTAATATTTCATAGTTATTTTAACTTTGAAAAAATACAAAAATAGCACTTCATATTTTATCTTAATATTTACGAAAATTACAAAAAAATAGTTTTATTAATATTTTTGTAGCTATTTTAAAATCTTGAAAAATATTTAAAAATATATAGTTTTGTTTAAATACTAGTCTTATTTTTGGTAGTTATTTTGCTTACATAGGACTAGTTAAGCAACGTGTTCCTATTTCTCGGGTCCGGGCAAAAGAATAATATTCGGGTTCAAACTACCCGGTTTTAGGCCTAATTTTCGGACCTAGCCCATAATAAACCGTGTCCAGGACACGTGGAGAACGCCACCACGCGTGGGGGACATATGCCTTGAACCCCACCACGCGTGGGCTCATTTTTCTGGGCAAACCCCATGCTAAATGCACGGATGAAAGACAAAGGCAGGGGGACTTTTAAAAAATGGGAAAAAGGGGTACTGTTCCCTTTTCTTCTTCATAAAGAAGAAAGAAAGGAACAGAAGAGGGACGGGGAGAATTTTTTAAAAAAAACAAGATACTATTGTTCTTCTTTGTGCAAGAAAAAAGGAAAAAAGAAAAAGACTTGGAGGGATTTTTGGACTTTTGGTCAGAAAAGAAAGAAAAGAAAAAAGGAAAGGAGCCCCCTCCATCAACCTCCTCCTCCTGTCCAAACAACCAACCTCCTCGCAACGTCCAAACACCTACTGTAAACGACCCTACTGACCGGACTTTCCCCCCGGAGCACCGGACCAACATAACCAACGACCAAACACCACCCCATCACCACCGTTCGACGCCATCACCACCAACCAAGCGACACCATAACCACCAGCTGACCCCTCCCCGTCACCTCCACGCCATAACCACCATAACCAACACCCAAACCCACCATTCCTCACGTCCCAAAACGCCATAACCACCAGCTCCACCTCCTCGTCGTCACTTTCCAGTCGACAACCAGTCCCTAACCCCCTAACCTGCGAGCTCCAGCTCTACCCAAAACCACCATCGTCTTCCTCCTTTCCTCAAGACCGAGAAAACCCTAGCAAAAACCTACCCAAACCAGTCACACCCCCACGACCACCTGCCGAACCAGCAAACTCCGGCGACCATCGTCATCATCTTCTTCGTCATTCAGCCCGTCGCCCCCTACTGCTGCTTCGTCGTCAGGGAGGCAGCCGTTGCTGCGTCGAAGATACAGCAGCAACTAACAATCTTGGGGCGTCGACAGTTGTTGGGTCCAAGCTTTCCATCGAGGTCGTCTTTGGTTCGTCGAGGTCCGGTACGTCGAGGTTGTTGTCCGAGGTTTCGTCGCAGGTCCAACGTATCGGACGTTAATCTCAAGTAGGTTATCTCTGCCCGTGTCCTTCATGTTTGTTGTTTAGTAATATGTATAGGTGTTTTGTTGAAATACAATCCTAGTTCATGCGGATAGTACGCGAAATTACGCGAGACATATATACATGATGATTGCGAATTGCTATATTTGATAATTAAATCTGTATGGTATTGAAATTTGGCCGTGAATGTCTCTTCCGTTGTTTCGTTATTTTTAGTAGCTATTTGACATTTTGTTTCTTCATGTTTAAATTGTTGTTATCCAAATATTTGTCGTAATAGAGGTTTGCATGAAAGGTGTTAATTATTTAGTTTGTCTTAATAGTTGTTTATACATGTGGTAGTAATGTTGAAATTATAGCGGCAATTTTAATTCCGCGGAAAAATACTCGCTTCATCAAATAGGTTCAATCTATAACCTATGACCTCGCAAAGTAGCAAAGAATGTAGTTATTTTAGCCTTATCCTTTTTTTTTCTTTTGAAAATAAATAAATAAATAATAAATAAAAAAACGAGACAAGCTTCACCATAAATGAAAAGTGTACAGACTGCGGAGCCCTCACAAAAATGTATGTATTAAATACTTAGATTCCGGGATAGGCCGTTTAGCAAATTTCACGGCCCTACCCAAAACAATAATGCGCTAGTTGCTTTAGGCGCGCCTTTAATAATATTATCTCCTTAAGCTCGGGTGCACATTTATGTGACCCAAATCCAAGTCTCAGCGAAATCGAAATGTGTCTCTAATCACGGGTACATTGACTGTGACGCGGTACGAGATGCATTTCCATGACGTTGCAAATTCCCTTTAAAAATAAGCATGAGATGAGCCTCGCCGAATAATAACACAAATCGTGGGGCCCTCAGTAAATACTTGTGTAAAATTGCTTAGAATTCAGGAGGGTCGTTTAGCGAATTTCACGGCCTCCGCAAAATAATAATGCGCTAGTTGCTTTAGGCGCGCCTTTAATAATTTAATTTTCCTAAGATCGGGTGTGCATTTCATGCGACCCAAATCCGAATCTCAAAACATCAAATAAAATGCGTTCCGGATTGTGGGTGCATTTCATGTGACGCAGTCCAAAGACGTGTTTTAAGCGATGTTCACATTCTTGTAAAAACAATAATAATAAAGCGGTTAAAAGTTAAAATTTGCACATAAGTTCATACTTGTATAAAATCAGATAATCAAGCCGAATATAACAATTGAGCGACCGTGCTAGAACCACGGAACTCGGGAATGCCTAACACCTTCTCCCGGGTTAACAGAATTCCTTATTCGGATTTCTGGTACGCAGACTGTAATATAGAGTCATTATTTTCCTCGATTCGGGATTAAAATTGGTGACATGGGACACCCTAAATCTCCCAAGTGGCGACTCTGAAATAATTAAACCAATCCCGTTTCGATTGTCCTTTAATTGGAAAAAACTCCCCTGCCCCCGGGCGCGGAAAAAGGAGGTGTGACTGCTCTGGCGACTCCGCTGGGGACAAGAGACCAGAACTGCTGGTTCAGGGTTAAGAATTCGAGCTTAGATAAATTGTTATATTTGGTTTTATCTGATTTTTACATGTTTGAGCCTAATGTGTTAAATGCTGCTTTTACCGCTTTGATATTATTTGGACTGTATATAAACTGTGCCGAAACCCATATCCTTTCTGAGTCTTCTGAATCATGAAGAAGGGTGTACTTCGTACGACTTCTTTTCTGTATAGTGTCAAATCCCAATTTAGAACGAGGTTCGGACAAGTTGCTAAGCCGGTGAAGCTTCTGTATTCCCGGTACGCTGCCCCCCCCCTCGGCTCGAGTTGTCCGCTCGGGTAAGCCAGGTCTAGAACAAACACCCAGGTTCTGAACCTAGTATAACAAAGCCACATGCCGGATCCCTAGTAGGAACGTTTATTTGCATCATGTGCATTCGACTTAGGGGACTCAACACAGGGGTTGGGTCCGTCTAGGACAAGCAACCTGAAAATAATAGACCAGCTTTTGGCATCCTATGTGCTACATGTTGTATTTAGTCAAGGGCGAATGGGTCATTTGGTCATTTCCAGCATGGTGTTATTTTAATCAAAGCATGGGGAACATTTGTGGAATCCAAGGAGCCTTGGAATTCCCTATGTCCCCCACGCTTCATTTTGGGAAAAGCACCTAGGGAACATTTGTGGAATCCAAGAAGTCTTGGAATTCCCTATGTCCCCCACGCTCCATTTTTTGGGAAAAGCACCTAGGGAACATTTGTGGAATCCAAGAAGTCTTGGAATTCCCTATGTCCCCCACGCTTCATATGTTGGGAAAAGCGCATGGGGAGCATTTGCGGAATTCAAGAAGTCTTGGAAATCATTATGTCTCCCATGCCACATTTTTGAAAGAAATAATAAATATAAAAAATAAAATTACAAATAAAACAAAGCATGAAAATTCAAAAAGATTTTGTATGTTTTCATTATTTTCCACAGATTAAAAAAAACATCGTGAAAAAGAGGAGAAAAAATGACAGTGTAGAGATATAACTACTTATTTTTAGAGAAAAATCAATGTCCGAGTAGTATCGAAACTCTGCTGAAATTTTGAGAAAATGAAAAATGTCTTGTTAGTTTGTTATATTAAAAGCAAAGGAAAAACAAAAATCATCATTGTTCTGTCTTGTTTTTAAAAATATAGAAAAGAAAATAGTTTGTTTAGCCGTAAAAATGAAAAAAAAAGGTTTTGTTTTTAAATGGGTTTTTTATTTATTTATCTATTTATGAAAATGTCAAAATAAAAATAAAAATAATAAAATAAAAAGAGTTGGGCGTTGAAAGTAGTTTTATTATTTGTTGCAAATATATATATATATAAAAAAAAATCCAAAAAGTTTTTCTTTATTTCCAAAATATGTATATATATCTTTATCTGTTGCAAGAACATTTGTCTTACCAAGAGTTTTTAGAATCCCAATTTTCAAAACAAATAATCCAAAAATATTTTCCATTATTTACTTCTTTAGAAAGTCTTTCTAGTTGTTTCTTTAAAAAATAAAATAGAAAAATAAAAAAAAATATTTTGATTCTTCTTTAAAAATTGAAAAGAAAATTCAAAATTCAAAAAAAAACATTTTAGAAGCATTTCTTATATTAAAGGTAAAATTCCGAAAAATATTTTCTTCTTTTCTTTAGAATAAAAAAAAACGAAAATTCAAAAAAAATATTAGTCTTTCTTTTAAAAAAAGAAAATCAATCAAAAAATAATATTTCCTTGCTTCTTTTAAAGTAGTTCTTTTAAACAAAAATTCAAAAAAAGGTTAGTTCATCTTCTTATTATTATTTGCCTACTTATTCTTATCGAACCGAACTACGCGGGTTTGATTCTCACCGGATGTGAGATACGTAGGCAACCCTCATCGGGTCCAACCCCCACCTTCTCAAAAAGAAGGAATGTTTTATGTTTTTCGTTAAATCGTTTGTTTGTTATAAATGAAAAAATAATAGAATAATAGTCTATTTGTTTGTTGTGAAAATAATAATAATAAAAAAAAATATAAAAAATATAGAAAATAGAAAAGGGTCCTATCAAAAATAGTTTATTCGCCCGAACTACGCGGGTTTGATTCTCACCGGATGTGAGATACGTAGGCAACCCTCATTGGGTCCAACCCCACCTTTTGCTAAAATAGCCAAAAATCAAAAATTTTAATCTTGTCATAATTAAGTCGGGTGATGTCCAACCCACCTTTTGCTAAAATAGCCAAAAAACAAATAAATAAAAAATATATGTCAAATTTTAGCTTTTGTCATAAAGAAGTCGGGTGACGCTGTTTTATCAAGACATAGCCGAATGTTCCCGAAAGGGACGCCGGAAGGCTGACTTTGCATAAACAGCCACCTTTGGGTCATGTTTTGGATTTGGTCCAATTGGCCCACACAGCCTTAAAATTCTTCGTTCCCGAGACGTTGAAAGGCCGTGCTTGCAATATTGAGTTTTCTAATTTGGAAAAAATGATAAAAAGAGTCGTAAATAAGTCAGGTGATGTTGTTTTGCCATAAATAGCCGAATGTTCCCGAAAGGGACGGCGGAAGGCTGACTTTGCATAAACAGCCACTTTTGGGTCATTTTTGAGACTTGGTCCAGTTGACCCCCACAGCCTAAAAATCTTCGTCTCCGAGACGTTGAAAGGCCGTGTTTGCAATATTGACTTTTCTCATTTGAAAACGATAAAAAAGAGTTATAAATAAGTCAGGTGATGCTGTTTTGTCATAAAAAGGGCCGAATGTTCCCGAAAGGGACGCCGGAAGGCTGACTTGGCATAAACAGCCACCTTTGGGTCATTTTGAGATATGGACCCACACAGCCTTATAAATCTTCGTCCCCGAGGCGCTGAAGGGCCGTGTTTACAACGCCAAGTCTTTTATTGTAATTTTTAAAAAGAAAAAAAATCAAAGAGTCAGCGGTCATGTGAATACCGTCTTTTGTCATAATAAGCCGAGCCAGCTTCGGCCGCGTCTTAAACCGTTCTTGCCGAAATAGCCTTAGAGTATCTTTCAGTTGTCGAAAGGTTATTTTCGTAAAAGAATGGACAAGTTTCAAAGTGTCAAAATAATCCTCCCCGGCCTCAAAATTCATGAGAAAATTGGAAGGGGCCACATTTGCAAAAAATAACCATTTGGTTGCATTTTTCGAACAGAGAAAGGGAGCTGGAATTTTGTTTTAAGTCTACCAATCTTTTGATTAGAACATGCGGGTTGTTTAATTTTCAAGCTGGTGGGTAATCTTTAAATCCTTGAAACCCAGTTTGTTTTAAATTTTAAAAAAAATGTGTGTTTAGTGTTGTTTATCTTTTATTGGTCCGAACTACACAAGGTCTGATTCATGCAGGGACGTGATACGTAGGCAATCTCCATAAGATTCGACCACCACTAAAATAAAAAATAAAAAAATATATAATAATAAATAAATAAAAGAGAGTGGAAGATTTTCCGGGGGCACAATTACCTAACTGCTTGGGTACATTATTGATATATGATTGTCTGTCCAATGCCCTAACACTAACGTGATGACTTCCCTTTGATGTGTCCATATATAGAGAGTGGTTGGTTGTGGTAACTCCTCCCTGCAAAGCAAAGTCAAAAGACAATGGATCAGAACCGCAGAACCGAGTGGGTCGGTACTGATGACCGATAACAATTGGTCAAACGGAACAACGGGTTGGTGGAAGAAGTAAAAATGCTGAGACAACATGTGGCAGACATGTATCAGGCGTGGATAACTGGAAAAGCACCGCCCCCTCCACCGCCAAGCTTCTTGAACTCTGTCGCTTCCCAAGCACCCAACACCATAGCGGAAGATCCCCCATACTCACCATCCCGACCCGCTTATGACAGTTTTCCCAGCTACCCGAGTAGCTCCATCACTCCTCAATGCTTCTCCGCTCCCCAACACCACTTCTTTCCCCGCCATACTTCACTTTCCAGGCACCCGGCTCCACAAAATGCCTACCCACCTACACAAGCCTACCAAAAGCCATCTGGATCAGATTTCCGGCCCTGTCAACATGCAAGAATGAAGAGGTTGCTGAAACGAGGAGAGGCTCTCACCCCCATCGGGGTATCTTATGCCAGTCTGTTTGAAAGGCTAAGGCATGCTGGTTCGATTGAGCCACTCCCCGCATGTACTATAAATCCGCTTGCAAGGAGCTTTGATCCGGCAGCACGATGCGCCTACCACTCCAATGTCGTAGGGCACAACATTGAGAGCTGTCATAGCTGGAGAAGGGAAGTAGAGAAAATGATCCGAGAAGGGCGGGTTGCGATTAATAACAGCGATATGGAGCACTCGAACCTCCTCGAGAATTTGCCGACGGAGGTTGATGAGGTTGAAGCTGGTAATGGTCTCGGCAGTATTGATGCAAAGCTCAGTGGCTAAAATGCCACTTTTGATAAAGTGGGAGGACGCTCCGTTCCTTGGTCAGCAAGAGAGAAGCTTGTGGTGGCTTATTTTGTGGTCATTTCTGTTGTTCGGATTATTAAGGTTGTAATTGGGATTTTGTCATGTGTCAAACCATCTTATCTTTCCATTTTTGTCATAGCAGTTTGTTTAAATTTTGTCCAGTTTATGTTAGCATTTTTATTATGGTTGTTTTGTTTGTTTTATTATTCAAACCATTTCGCCGGTAGTCTAATACAAAGTCGGTCTTTTGTTAGTTCCAGTCGTCTTTTGTTTAGTCCTTTTATCATTTCATTCGATGCCGATTCTAGGAACATGACATGCGCACACACTTTGGGTCTAGTCTTTAAAGTTAATCATAAAACCCTGGAAAGGCGATCCAACCATTTAAAGAAAATAAGGACGGTTCGAGATTATTCAGAGCCCGAGTCATGTGGAACTGGGGCAAGTTAAGCACAAAGAAAACCGTTAAAGGCAAGGTTCGCCAAATTGGCATGAGGGTCGGTCATGATAATGAGAGTGTCGCCCAACGGTGCTTAGAAATGACAAAGGAAAAATAAAATGTTTAACATAATTGTCAAGTCCAGCACCATCAGAAGAGACTACAAATTTAAAGTGTGTTGTTTGCACTTGGCATGTTTTGAAGACTGGAATGACGAAGGCATTTTGTTCTGCTACCCAAGAACTTTATCCTTCGTTAACCCCTTTTGAGCCTTATTTATTTTCTTTCGTACCCCTCGTTCGTAATTAGTAGCAACGAATAAAATACGCAAGCATGGCGGGTAAGAGAAAAGAAAGAAAAGGAAACAACAAAATGGGAAAAGAAGAATGAAAGAAAAAGAGAGAAAAAAAAACGACAATAGAAAATGAGAAAAGAAAAAGAGAAAAGAAAATTGATAACAAAGAAAAAACAAAAGAAAGTCGTGGGAACTACGTTTGACCTGATTCCTCAAAGAGGATACGTAGGCGCTTCACGGCTCGGTCATAGTTTTGAAAAATGAAAAAAAAATGAAAAAAAAAACAAAAACAATTAAGATATCCCCCAAGCAAGAAACTGGGGCAGAGGTTGCGGTCGTTGTAAATAAATCTAATTCCGAAGGTTGTAACTAATAACCCAAAAAATTAATGTATTTTTAAGCCTTTTATACCCTTTCTTTCTAGCCTATCCAAAACCCACATTACGGTCCAAAGAAAGACCTTCCGATCAGTCTTCAAAAGTTGCCAAGTCAGACAAATGAAGAGTCTTACCGGCGAACATAACATTCTGTTCCACAGCAGAAAGGACTCTAATCTCCAACAGAAAGAGTCATACCAGAAACACTCCAAAATCCCCAGCTGGAGAGTGATACAAATGAGAGAGTCTTATCGGTGAAAACCTTCACAGGCACCATAAGGCGATGAAAGCTGAGAGAAAAGCCAAAAATGAGAGAGACTTGATAGTGAAAACCCTTTGGGCACTGCAAGTCGAATAAGATTAAGAATCAGATGGGGAATCACCAATTGAGGATCTTGAAAGATGATTGACGGTAAAGGATAGGCCCCATATGCATGTCACGGCCATTAGAGTCGGTAGCTGCGTTTGATAGGTTTTTATTTATAGTTTCTTTTGTAAAAGAGTCATCGTTTCCTTTGTCTTTTGTTTTGTATCTTTTATCTTTCTCCTTTCATAAAAAATTTCCCCAATAGAGTCTGTCCGGTCAGAACAAGTATGAAATGATTTCAAAATATGCCATCAGCTTTCCAAGATGAGATCTGACTAGTATATCCAAATGGTATAGTCAGCGAGGAACAAGCGCGAGGCCAGTGTCAAAAAAGATATCCCCAGCAAAGGGAATTGACAGAAGGATTGACAAGCATCAAGAGGGATACCATTGCCTTAACCAAAAGTTATAAGCCTCAAGGCCAAGGCCCATGAACAAAGCAAGGAAAGCAGTGAGCACGATTGGGCGAAATCCATACTAGAATAAAAGGTCGAGAAAATGCCAGTTTCCGAGCTATGCCACAAAAGAAGAGGGATATCCCCAGCATGAAGGGATTATCCCCAGCACATAATATCATCCCCAACAAGTTGTTGAACGCAGAGCAAGGAAGGAGAAAGGGAAAGCCATCCCAATAGGAGTATCACAACCAACCACCATGTTTTAAACTAACAATTTTGTTTGATTTGAAACAGGTAAAGGAAATAGCATTGATGCCAGAACTGCATGCCACAAGGGATATTATCAAACTGGGGCAGAAAATTTTCCTTCCATTTAGAAAATTTTTTGGAAGTCAGGTACCCTCAGCTGATAACATTTTACCCCCCCAACAGGTAAGTAAATCAAGGGAGGTAGTCTTTGAAGGAAGAAGCTATGCAAAAACAAAACAAAAACAAAAAAAGGGGAATAATAATAATAATAAAAAAGAAAAGAATAATAATAAAAAATGGGGAAGGTAGAAAATGAAAATTCATCCCAATCCCCAGCAAGTATTCGAGGTAAGACATTTTCAAGTCTTAAAGATATTTTGGGTTCATCCGCCCTCAAATAGGATCTGTCGGGTTCATCCGCCCTCAAATAGGATATGTTGGGTTCATCCGCCCTCAAATAGGATATGTTGGGTCCATCCGCCCTCAAATAGGATTTGTTGGGTTCATCCGCCCTCAAATAGGATATGTTGGGTTCATCCGCCCTCAAATAGGATCTGTCGGGTTCATCCGCCCTCAAATAGGATATGTCGGGTTCATCCGCCCTCAAATAGGATATGTCGGGTTCATCCGCCCTCAAATAGGATATGTTGGGATCATCCACCCTCAAATAGGATCTGTTGGGTTAATCCGCCCTCAAATAGGATCTGTTGGGTTCATCCGCCCTCAAATAGGATCTGTCGGGTTCATCCGCCCTCAAATAGGATATGTCGGGTTCATCCGCCCTCAAATAGGATATGTTGGGTTCATCCGCCCTCAAATAGGATATGTTGGGTTCATCCGCCCTCAAATAGGATCTGTCGGGTTCATCCGCCCTCAAATAGGATCTGTTGGGTTAATCCGCCCTCAAATAGGATCTGTCGGGTTAATCCGCCCTCAAATAGGATATGTTGGGTTCATCCGCCCTCAAATAGGATATGTTGGGTTAATCCGCCCTCAAATAGGATCTGTCGGGTTAATCCGCCCTCAAATAGGATCTGTTGGGTTCATCCGCTCTCAAATAGGATATGTTGGGTTCATCCGCCCTCAAATAGGATATGTTGGGTTAATCCGCCCTCAAATAGGATCTGTCGGGTTAATCCGCCCTCAAATAGGATCTGTCGGGTTAATCCGCCCTCAAATAGGATCTGTCGGGTTAATCCGCCCTCAAATAGGATATGTTGGGTTCATCCGCCCTCAAATAGGATATGTTGGGTTAATCCGCCCTCAAATAGGATCTGTCGGGTTAATCCGCCCTCAAATAGGATCTGTCGGGTTCATCCGCCCTCAAATAGGATCTGTCGGGTTCATCCGCCCTCAAATAGGATCTGTTGGGTTCATCCGCCCTCAAATAGGATATGTTGGGTTCATCCGCCCTCAAATAGGATATGTTGGTTTCAGTCTTTACTTTTAAGTGTTGAAATTGGGAGCCCGCCCAGATAACAGAGGCATAAATTCAGTCTTTTTATTTTCAAGTGTCGAAGTTGGGAGCCCGCCCAGATAATAGAGGCATACATTCAGTCTTTTATTTTAAGTGTTGAAATTGGGAGCCCGCCCAGATAATAGAGGCATACATTCAGTCTTTTATTTTAAGTGTTGAAATTGGGAGCCCGCCCAGATAATAGAGGCATACATTCAGTCTTTTATTTTAAGTGTTGAAATTGGGAGCCCGCCCAGATAACAGAGGCATACATTCAGTCTTTTTATTTCAAGTGTTGAAATTGGGAGCCCGCCCAGATAATAGAGGCATACATTCCACGTCTTTACCCATAGGAGATGCATTTCCTCCTAAGTTTTAGTTTTACCCATAGGAGATGCATTTCCTCCTAGGTTTGTTTCAGTTTCACCCATAGGAGATGCATTTCCTCCTAAGTTCAGTTTTACCATAGGAGACGCACTTCCTAAGTTCAGTTCTACCCATAGGAGACGCACTTCCTAAAGTTTATATGTTTCACCATAGGAGACGCACTTCCTAAGTTTCAGTTTTACCAATAGGAGACGCACTTCCTAAGTCAGTTTCACCATAGGAGACGCACTTCCTAAAGTTCAGTTTCACCATAGGAGACGCACTTCCTAAAGCAAGTTTCACCAATAGGAGACGCACTTCCTAAGTCAGTTTCACCATAGGAGACGCACTTCCTAAAGTTCAGTTTCACCATAGGAGACGCACTTCCTAAAGCAAGTTTCACCAATAGGAGACGCACTTCCTAAGCGAGTTTCACCATAGGAGACGCACTTCCTAAAGTTTATATGTTTCACCATAGGAGACGCACTTCCTAAGTTTCAGTTTTACCAATAGGAGACGCACTTCCTAAGTCAGTTTCACCATAGGAGACGCACTTCCTAAAGTTCAGTTTCACCATAGGAGACGCACTTCCTAAAGCAAGTTTCACCAATAGGAGACGCACTTCCTAAGTCAGTTTCACCATAGGAGACGCACTTCCTAAAGTTCAGTTTCACCATAGGAGACGCACTTCCTAAAGCAAGTTTCACCAATAGGAGACGCACTTCCTAAGCGAGTTTCACCATAGGAGACGCACTTCCTAAGTTCATTTCACCCATAGGAGACGCACTTCCTAAGTTCAGTTCTACCAATAGGAGACGCACTTCCTAAGTTTATTGCACCCAATAGGAGACGCACGTCCTAAAGCAAGTTTCACCAATAGGAGACGCACTTCCTAAGCGAGTTTCACCATAGGAGACGCACTTCCTAAAGTTTAGTTTCACCCAGTAGGAGACGCACTTCCTAAGAACAGTTATCCCCAATAGGAGACGCACTTCCTAAGTTTATTGTACCCACAGGAGACGCACTTCCTCAAAGTTAAGTTTACCCATAGGAGATGCATTTCCTCCTAAGTTGGTTTTGAAGAAGAAAAAAAAAAGAAGAATGACCTAGTCTGATGAACTTTCTCCTAGGATCAAAATCTTAGTCCGATGAATTTTTCTCCTAAGATAGAGACCTAGTCTGACGAACCTTCTCCTAGGATCAAACTCTTAGTCTGATGAATCTTTCTCCTAAGATAACCAAAAAAAAAAAACAAAATGACCTAGTCTGATGAACCTTCTCCTAGGATCAAAATCTTAGTCCGATGAATTTTTCTCCTAAGATAGAGACCTAGTCTGATGAACTTTCTCCTAGGATCAAAATCTTAGTCCGATGAATTTTTCTCCTAAGATAGAGACCTAGTCTGATGAACCTTCTCCTAGGATCAAAATCTTAGTCCGATGAATTTTTCTCCTAAGATAGAGACCTAGTCTGACGAACCTTCTCCTAGGATCAAAATCTTAGTCTGATGAATCTTTCTCCTAAGATAACCAAAAAAAAATGACCTAGTCTGATGAACCTTCTCCTAGGATCAAAATCTTAGTCTGACGAATTTTTCTCCTAAGATAGAGACCTAGTCTGACGAACCTTCTCCTAGGATCAAAATCTTAGTCCGATGAATCTTTCTCCTAAGATGCTAAAAAAACATTTTTGAAAAAAGAGTCATTTTCCTAAATCCAGGCACCCACCTGTATAACGAGAGGAATACATTTCAGTCTTTTTCATTACAAGTGTTGAAGTTGGGAGCCCGCCCATAGAACGGAGGAATACATTTCAGTCCTTACATTTCAAGCATTGAAGTTAGGCGCCCACCTGTATAACAAGGGAATACATCCTAATCTAGTGTTTAGTTCACTCTCAGCACTGCATCAGTAGTATCAGTGGGCTACGATTTTGCTAACGACTCACAAACCTTCCCAGTGCAAACTGGGTTAGGAAATTTTGTTTTGTTTTGTTTGTTTTGATTGACAGGGGCCTGCCTATAGAGCAGAAGATTGTTATATGTCAAAGATTGAAGAAGTTAGGGGTCCGCCTGTAGAACAGCGGGATCGTTCTAAGTCAAGCCATAACCCATTGGAAGGCAGAAGGCTACAACAAAAATCCCCAACACTCAATCCAAGATAGAAGCAACAAGAAGCTCGCCCCAAGAATGCGAGTCAACAGTCTGAGAGGGTCAACAAAAGCTAGTCACAAAAACAAAAACAAAAAAAAATGAATGAATCCAAAGCACGGAAGTGGAGAACAGATGTGATCTGCTCAAGAACTAGCGCCTACAACTAGCAAGTATCAAGGTTCAAATCCAAAGTCTGTATGAAGCACCATTCAAGACTCAAGACCAAGTTTCAGAAGACTTAAGAGATAGGAATCCTTGTAACTAGTAGCTGATAGGCTTAGTTAGTCTTTTTCAGTTTTTATTTTTGTTGTAACGACAGGACCGCGGACCGGAACCTCAACGGAACGGCACCTCGATCGGCTCTCCACCTCGGTACACTTCACTATCTCTCTCATTCCCGAACTACACGTGGCCTGATTCCTGTATAACCAAGGATATGTAGGCAGCTCGGATACCAGGGTTCGGTCACATTCCCTCCCTTTCCTGAAGTGTAGTCCGTCCAAGTAATGGTCGGGTCAAAAACACGGCTAGTCGTTCTTTGTCGGAAAACTCTTCGTGTTTCCAGTCAAAGAGGGGCAGCTGTAAGCACGTGATTTTTGACCCTCCTCGAGAATTTTCACATTTTTAGTGTGAATATGTGAAATTGGTTCTAGTATAGCTATTTTAACTATTTTTACTTTATTTCATTGCAAAAAGAAAAATTACAAAAAAAGTATATATATAAATTTTAGTTTATGTATCCCTCATAAACTTGAAAAAAATCAAAAATTGCACTTTATTTTGGTACTTTATATAAATTCGAAAATTAACAAAAAATATATATATAATTCTATTAATGTTTTGAAGTCATTTTAATACAAAAAATATATATATAATTCTATTAATGTTTTGAAGTCATTTTAATACAAAAAATATTATTTCATATTTTTTGTCTTTATAAAAAAAACGAAAATTACAAAAAATAGTTTTATTAATATGTTATAGTTATTTTAACTTTGAAAAATACAAAAAAATATTATTTCATATTTTATCTTAATATTTACGAAAATTACAAAAAATGGTTTTATTAATATTTCATATTTATTTTAACTTTGAAAAAATACAAAAATAGTACTTCATATTTTATCTTAATATTTACGAAAATTACAAAAAAATAGTTTTATTAATATTTTTGTAGCTATTTTAAAATCTTGAAAAATATTTAAAAATATATAGTTTTGTTTAAATACTAGTCTTATTTTTGGTAGTTATTTTGCTTACATAGGACTAGTTAAGCAACGTGTTCCTATTTCTCGGGTCCGGGCAAAAGAATAATATTCGGGTTCAAACTACCCGGTTTTAGGCCTAATTTTCGGACCTAGCCCATAATAAACCGTGTCCAGGACACGTGGGGAACCCCACCACGCGTGGGGGACATATGCCTTGAACCCCACCACGCGTGGGCTCATTTTTCTGGGCAAAACCCATGCTAAATACACGGGTAAAACAAAAGGAACGGAGGGGATTTTTTGGATTTTTGAAGGGGAACGACTACTGTTCCTCTTTCTTCTTAAAAGAGAAAAGAAGCAAACCCTACGGGAGAAAAAAAAACGATCCCAGTCCCCCTCCCCTCATCAAAAAAGGAAAAAAGAAAAAGACTTGGAGGGATTTTTGGACTTTTGGTCAGAAAAGAAAGAAAAAAAAACGGAAAAGAAAGAAGGAAAGGAGCCCCATCCATCAACCTCCTCCTCCTGTCCAAACAACCAACCTCCTCGCAACGTCCAAACACCTACTGTAAACGACCCTACTGACCGGACTTTCCCCCCGGAGCACCGGACCAACATAACCAACGACCAAACACCACCCCATCACCACCGTTCGACGCCATCACCACCAACCAAGCGACACCATAACCACCAGCTGACCCCTCCCCGTCACCTCCACGCCATAACCACCATAACCAACACCCAAACCCACCATTCCTCACGTCCCAAAACGCCATAACCACCAGCTCCACCTCCTCGTCGTCACTTTCCAGTCGACAACCAGTCCCTAACCCCCTAACCTGCGAGCTCCAGCTCTACCCAAAACCACCATCGTCTTCCTCCTTTCCTCAAGACCGAGAAAACCCTAGCAAAAACCTACCCGAACCAGTCACACCCCCGCGACCACCTGCCGAACCAGCAAACTCCGGCGACCATCGTCATCATCTTCTTCGTCATTCAGCCCGTCGCCCCCTACTGCTGCTTCGTCGTCAGGGAGGCAGCCGTTGCTGCGTCGGAGATACAGCAGCAACTAACAATCTTGGGGCGTCGACAGTTGTGGGGTCCAAGCTTTCCATCGAGGTCGTCTTTGGTTCGTCGAGGTCCGGTACGTCGAGGTTGTTGTCCGAGGTTTCGTCGCAGGTCCAACGTATCGGACGTTAATCTCAAGTAGGTTATCTCTGCCCGTGTCCTTCATGTTTGCTGTTTAGTAATATGTATAGGTGTTTTGTTGAAATACAATCCTAGTTCATGCGGATAGTACGCGAAATTACGCGAGACATATATACATGATGATTGCGAATTGCTATATTTGATAATTAAATCCGTATGGTATTGAAATTTGGCCGTGAATGTCTCTTCCGTTGTTTCGTTATTTTTAGTAGCTATTTGACATTTTGTTTCTTCATGTTTAAATTGTTGTTATCCAAATATTTGTCGTAATAGAGGTTTGCATGAAAGGTGTTAATTATTTAGTTTGTCTTAATAGTTGTTTATACATGTGGTAGTAATGTTGAAATTATAGCGGCAATTTTAATTCCGCGGAAAAATACTCGCTTCATCAAATAGGTTCAATCTATAACCTATGACCTCGCAAAGTAGCAAAGAATGTAGTTATTTTAGCCTTATCCTTTTTTTTTCTTTTGAAAATAAATAAATAAATAATAAATAAAAAACGAGACAAGCTTCACCATAAATGAAAAGTGTACAGACTGCGGAGCCCTCACAAAAATGTATGTATTAAATACTTAGATTCCGGGATAGGCCGTTTAGCAAATTTCACGGCCCTACCCAAAACAATAATGCGCTAGTTGCTTTAGGCGCGCCTTTAATAATATTATCTCCTTAAGCTCGGGTGCACATTTATGTGACCCAAATCCAAGTCTCAGCGAAATCGAAATGTGTCTCTAATCACGGGTACATTGACTGTGACGCGGTACGAGATGCATTTCCATGACGTTGCAAATTCCCTTTAAAAATAAGCATGAGATGAGCCTCGCCGAATAATAACACAAATCGTGGGGCCCTCAGTAAATACTTGTGTAAAATTGCTTAGAATTCAGGAGGGTCGTTTAGCGAATTTCACGGCCTCCGCAAAATAATAATGCGCTAGTTGCTTTAGGCGCGCCTTTGATAATTTAATTTTCCTAAGATCGGGTGTGCATTTCATGCGACCCAAATCCGAATCTCAAAACATCAAATAAAATGCGTTCCGAATTGTGGGTGCATTTCATGTGACGCAGTCCAAAGACGTGTTTTAAGCGATGTTCACATTCTTGTAAAAACAATAATAATAAAGCGGTTAAAAGTTAAAATTTGCACATAAGTTCATACTTGTATAAAATCAGATAATCAAGCCGAATATAACAATTGAGCGACCGTGCTAGAACCACGGAACTCGGGAATGCCTAACACCTTCTCCCGGGTTAACAGAATTCCTTATTCGGATTTCTGGTACGCAGACTGTAATATAGAGTCATTATTTTCCTCGATTCGGGATTAAAATTTGTGACTTGGGACACCCTAAATCTCCCAAGTGGCGACTCTGAAATAATTAAACCAATCCCGTTTCGATTGTCCTTTAATTGGAAAAAACTCCCCCTGCCCCCCGGGCGCGGAAAAAGGAGGTGTGACTGTCACCATAAAGCCTGTAGTCCAGCTGCAGATGATTGATAGCAAGGCTGTACCTTGGAAATATGAAAAGGCGGTGGTGATGTACAAAGGAAAACAGGTGGAAGAAGTTAGTTGTGAAGCGCAAGGGCTGACTCGATCAGGTCGATGTTTTGCTCCGGTAGAACTAAGGAGAACCAACCCAGCTGCAACCAAGAAACCTGTGTCCGAGGAAGAGGCTGAGGAGTTCCTTAGGAAGATGAAAGTGCAGGACTACTCCATGGTCGAACAGCTGAGAAAAACACCGGCCCAGATCTCACTGCTATCATTACTAATCCATTCTGAGGAGCATCGGCGGGCCCTGATGAAGATATTGAACGAAGCTCATGTGCCCAACGAGATTTCTGTAAACCACTTGGAAACCATTGCCAACAAGATTTTCGAGGTGAACAGGGTAACATTCTCAGATGATGACCTGCCGATGGAAGGTACAGAGCATAATAAAGCTCTCTACCTAACTGTCAAATGTGAAAACTCGGTAGTTACTCGGGTATTGGTGGATAACGGTTCAAGTGCCAATATCTGCCCATTATCCACTCTAAACCAACTAACGATCGACCACAAAAGAATCCACAAGAACAGCATCTGCGTCCGAGGTTTCGACGAAAACGGAACAGCCACTGTGGGGGATGTTGTACTTGAATTGACCATCGGTCTAGTCCTGTTACCATGGAGTTCCAGGTGTTAGATGCCACAGTATCTTATAACCTTCTGTTGGGACGACCGTGGATTCATGCAGCCAAAGCAGTGCCCTCCACCCTACATTAGATGGTGAAGTTCGAGTGGGAAAAATAAGAGGTCGTGCTGCACGGCGAGGACACAGCGTGCACCATGGGCGGAGCCATTGTACCTTTCATAGAGACCGCTGATGACAAAGGTCCTTGGGTCTACCAGATTTTCGATACAGGGTTGGCCAACAAAATTTCTGAAGGAGAAATCATCCTGCACCCTAGGGTAGCTGCCGCAACAGTCATGATGGTCTCAGAAATGCTGGGTAATGGATTTGTGCCAGGAAAAGGCCTGGGAGTCGAGCTTCAGGGGATTGTCCAACCTATAACCCTGCCTAAAAATCTGGAAACTTTTGGATTGGGGTTCAAACCAACCGCAGCAGATAGGAAGCAAGCGTGAAAAATGAAGAAGAGGGTATGGTTTCTGCCCAAACCAGTGCCACGTCTCTCAAGGTCTTTTGTCAAAGCAAGTGCCAAGGGGTCGCCAGTCCCTAAGATTCTAGGACCATTGATCGGTATAAATAAGGACCTGAATCAGAGTTTTGAGAGGCTATTCGCTGATGTCAATGTGGGAGAAGCTGGAGAAGCTTCCAGCAGAACAGAGATACAGTTTGTGGGGCCTGAGGCCAAGACCAACAATTGGACAGTTACTCTTCTTCCTGTCCGAGGGGAGTCTTGGTAGTAGGCTTTGATTTATATTTT
Organism: Nicotiana tabacum; assembly: GCF_000715075.1. Taxonomy (NCBI): domain Eukaryota; kingdom Viridiplantae; phylum Streptophyta; class Magnoliopsida; order Solanales; family Solanaceae; genus Nicotiana; species Nicotiana tabacum. The sequence continues at coordinate 18,125,779 of NC_134097.1, read as the reverse complement.
GTGTGTTTTGTTTTGTTCGGATTATTCCAGGGTGTAATCCAAATTTTACTTTCGTTTTTGTAAAAGTGTGAACCCTTTTATCCCGCAAGTTTAATAAAGTTCTCTTCTTTTGTCCCATTTTAATTTTGTTTTGTCCTTTTTTTTTCTTTTTGAACAGTTCTCTTTTTACTGGTTCTAATGACATGGCATGCACAGCGGATCTTCGACCTAGTCTAATAAATCCATATGAATCCAACTCAATGATCCAAGAGGTCGTTTGCGACGATGAATTTGAATATGACGAAGATAAGGCCTTCGAAGAGATAAACCGAGAACTATGCCAATTTGAAGAAAAACCCAAACCCAACCTAAATGACACTGAGGCTGTGAATCTAGGAGACGCTGATAACGTCCAAGAAACCAAAATCAGCATCCACATTGAGCCGAATGTCAGGGAAGAATTGATCAAAACCCTCATGGAATTCAAAGATGTTTTTGCATGGTCATATGACGATATGCCTGGATTAAGCACCAATTTAGTGGTTCACAAATTGCCCACTGACCCGGCATACCCTCCGGTCAAGCAAAAGCTAAGGAAGTTTAAAACAGAAATGAGTGTAAAGATCAAAGAAGAGGTGATTAAGTAGTTGCAGGCGAAGGTCATTCGGGTCACTCGATATCCCGAGTGGCTGGCCAATGTGGTACCAGTTCCAAAGAAGGATGGGAAAATCAGGGTGTGCGTCGACTACCGCAACCTCAACAAAGCAAGTCCCAAGGACAATTTTCCATTGCCCAACATCCATATCTTGATCAATAATTGCGCTGGGCGCGAGATCGGATCCTTTGTAGATTGCTATGCGGGTTATCATCAGATCCTAATGGACGAGGAGGATGCGGAAAAGACAGCGTTTATTACGCCATGGGGAACTTACTGCTATCAGGTGATGCCATTCGGATTGAAGAATGCCAGGGCAACGTACATGCGAGCAATGACTGTTGTGTTTCATGACATGATACACAAATAAATCGAGGTGTACGTCGATGATGTGATCATAAAGTCTTAGCGTCAGGAGGACCATGTAGCAGACCTAAGGAGATTTTTCCAAAGACTCCGAAGGTATGATATAAAGCTCAACCCGGCCAAATGCGCATTCGGGGTTCCATCAGGAAAGCTGCTAGGATTCATCGTCAGTCGGCGGGGGATTGAGTTAGACCCATCCAAAATTGAATCCATCCGAGATTTGCCACCGCCAAGGAACAAAACAGAGGTAATGAGTTTGCTGGGTAGACTCAATTACATCAGCAGGTTCATCGCTCAACTCACAGCAACTTGTGAGCCCATATTTCGGCTGTTGAGAAAGGATGTTGCGGTAGGTTGGACGGCAGAGTGTCAAGAGGCCTTCGACCAAATCAAAGGGTATCTGTCTAATCCACCCGTATTGGTCCCGCCTAAGCCTGGGAAGCCCTTAATTCTTTACCTGACGGTCCTGGAAAATTCATTTGGTTGTGTACTAGGGCAACATGATGACACAGGAAGGAAGGAGCAGGCCATCTACTATCTTAGCAAGAAATTCACAGTACATGAGGTCAAGTACACTCAACTCGAGAAAACATGTTGTGCCCTAACTTGGGTAGCTCAGAAGTTGAAGCACTACCTGTCTTCGTATACTACTTATCTCATATCCCGTTTGGACCCATTGAAGTATATCTTTCAGAAACCTATGCCCATAGGAAGGTTGGCAAAGTGGAAAATTCTGCTCACAGAGTTCGATATTATCTATGTGACAATGACAGCCATGAAAGCCCAAGCACTAGCCGACCATCTGGCAGAGAATCCCGTTGATGAAAAATACGAGCCCTTAAGAACGTATTTTCCCGACGAAGAGGTAATGCATACAAATGAGCTAGAGTTACCCGAAGAACCGGGTTGGAAGCTTTTCTTCGATGGAGCTGCAAATGCGAAAGGGGTTGGAATAGGAGCAGTACTCATTTCTGAAACAGGACGCCATTATCCTGTTACGGCTCAACTACGCTTCTATTGCACCAATAATATGGCCGAGTATGAAGCTTGCATTCTGGGTCTGCGCTTAGCTGCGGACATGGATGTCCAAGACGTCTTGGTCTTGGGAGACTCGGACCTCTTGGTACATCAGATTTAGGGTGAATGGGAAACGCGAGATCTAAAGCTCATACCATATCGACAATGCTTGCATGATCTGAGCAAGCGATTTCGATCGGTGAAGTTCAAACATATCCCGAGAGTTCACAATGAGGTTGCGGATGCCTTGGCCACCTTAGCATCAATGCTACACCACCCTGACAAAATATATGTTGATCCTCTGCACATGCAGGTCCGTGATAAGCACGCTTACTGCAACGCCATAGAAGAAGAAGCAGATGGCGAGCCCTGGTTTCATGATATCAAGGAATACCTCAGAATGGGGATATATCCAGAACATGCCTCTGGAGACCAAAAAAGAGCCCTTCGGCGTTTGTCAAATGGTTTCTTCCTCAGCGGAGGAGTGTTGTACAAAAGAACCCCGGATTTGGGATTGTTGAGATGCATAGATGCCGGTCAAGCCACAACGGTTATGGCAGAGGTACATGCTGGAGTTTGTGGGCCACACATGAGCGGATATGTATTGGCAAGGAAGATCCTTAGAACAGGGTGTTATTTGCTCACCATGGAACACGACTGTATCACTTTCGTGAGGAAATGCCATCAATGCCAGATACATGGAGATCTGATTCATTCTCCGCCAACAGAGTTACATACGATGTCAGCACCCTGGTCGTTTGTGGCATGGGGCATGGATGTCATTGGACCTATCGAACCGGCAGCATCCAACGGTCATAGGTTCATTCTTGTGACCATTGATTACTTCACCAAATGGGTTGAGGCTAAAACCTTCAAGTCGGTAACCAAAAAGGCATGGTGGACTTTGTTCACTCCCATATCATCTGCAGATTTGGAATCCCAAAAGTGATCATCACGGATAACGGTGCGAATCTTAACAGCAGCCTGATGAGAGAGGTATGCCAACAATTCAAGATTACCCACCGCAATTCCACCCCATATCGTCCCAAGGCGAATGGAGCAGTCGAAGCAGCAAATAAGAACATCAAGAAGATACTGCGAAAGATGGTGGAAGGATCCAGACAATGGCACGAGAGATTACCCTTTGCTTTGTTGGGTTACCGCACTACCGTCCGGACTTCTATAGGTACAACTCCTTATTTGTTGGTGTACGGAACTGAGGCCGTAATACCAGCGGAGGTCGAAATTCCATCCCTCCGGATTGTCGCTGAAGCCGAGATTGATGATGATGAATGGGTCAAAGCTCGATTGGAACAGTTGAGCTTGATAGACGAGAAGAGATTGGCAGCAGTGTGCCATGGTCAGCTGTACCAGAAGAGAATGGCAAGAACATACAATAAGAAGGTGCGCCCTAGGAAGTTTGAAGTAGGGCAGCAGGTATTGAAGAAGATACTCCCACATCAGGTCGAGGCAAAAGGCAAATTCGCCCCAAATTGGCAAGGGCCTTATATCGTGACCAGAGTATTGTCCAACGGTGCTTTGTGTTTGACAGATATCGAGGGGACATGTGTCGACATGGCTATCAATTCTGATGCAGTCAAGAGATATTATGCGTAATTTCTTTAATTATGGCAATTTTTGGTTCGTTTGTTTGTATTTGGTATTTATTGGAGATACCACAAACAGTGGTAACTACGTTTGACCTGATTCCTCAAAGAGGATATGTAGGCGCCTCACGGCTCGGTCATAGTGTGTATCATAGTGTATATAGGATGCATAGTGTACATAGTGTGCATAATAGGCACAGTGTGTGTAACGCACGTAGCTCAACATAAGTGTAAAAAATAAAATTCCCCAAGCAAGAAAACTGGGGCAGAGGTTATGTTTTAAGTTCCAACAAAGGTTTGATTCCAAAAGTTGTAGCAGATCACCCATCAAATTATTTCATTTTTGATAGCCTTTCTTTAGCCCCACACCAAAATCAACATCGACGTCCAAAAGACCTCCCGATCAATATCCAAGAGATACCAAGTCAGGCAAATAGAGCCGAGAATAATACTCCGATCCCCAGCAAAGAAGAGGATCATAAGACTGGGAATGAATTGATGGTCAAAGGAACCTCCAGAAGAGAGGGTCGTATCGACAACACCCTGATTCCTTGATGAAAGAAATAAAATGAGAGAGTCTTATCGGTGAAAACCTTCACAGGCACCGAAAGGCGACGTAAGATGAGAAATATAAAATGAGAGAGTCTTATTGGTGAAAACCTTCACAGGCACCATAAGGCGCCGGGAGCTGAGAGAAAAGAGAGAGTCTCATTAGTTAAAACCCCTCGAAGGGCACTATGAGGCGACAAGACAGATCAACAAAAAGCGACCACATTCGCAACGAAATGGACACTCATTTATCATCCCCCGGCAAGTCAGACCATCGGGCCAATCGATTGATACAACTAGACTGGGTCGGGAATCTATGGTGCACCTCATGATCACGAGGACCAGTCATATCCTCCAGATAAGTTCTTCTGAATTTCTTCTCCCACCAAATATTGGTTCAGAAAGATTTTCTCCTTTTTCTATCTTTTATTTCTCTTCCTAAAAATTTTGTCTTGGAAAGGATTTTTCAAAGTTTACTACCAGAGACCGAAGGGGAATTCATCCAATGCAGGATAACCCCAACAGTCCTAAAGGCTGGCCCCAGGCAATGCAATGTTGTGCCCTGCGTTTTTGGAGGGAGTAAACTCCTAAAGGGAGTGGTTTCGGGAGTAAAAGCAGACTCCCACAGCATGTACTGTAAAGAGAAAGCAGAAAAGGGGATAAATTGAAAACCAATCCCCAGCAGGCCGAAAACCCCCAACAAGCAATTTTGTCCACCAACCAATTATGGGGGCATAAAGCAAGAAAAGGGGAAGAGAGGAAAAATCATCCGCCGGAAAGGCACCTCCTCCCACCACGATTAAAACTAACTAAATCCTTTTGTCTGCTGCAGGAAAACAAAGGATTGATGATGGCAGCAAGACGCGATGCCAGGGAAATCACCAAAACCGGGGCAGAAAATTTTCTGCCGATTGTCAAGAATTTTCTCGGGAGAACGAGGAAACAATTTCAATACATTTAAGTTCTATGTCGCCCACCAGTAAAATGCGGGAATACTTTTAAGTTCTAGGTCGCCCACCAGTAAAATGCGGGAATACATTTAAGTTCTAGGTCGCCCACCAGTAAAATGCAGGAATACATTTAAGTTCTAGGTCGCCCACCAGTAAAATGCGGGAATACTTTTAAGTTCTAGGTCGCCCACCAGTAAAATGCGGGAATACATTTAAGTTCTAGGTCGCCCACCAGTAAAATGCGGGAATACATTTAAGTTCTAGGTCGCCCACCAGTAAAATGCGGGAATACATTTAAGTTCTAGGTCGCCCACCAGTAAAATGCGGGAATACTTTTAAGTTCTAGGTCGCCCACCAGTAAAATACGGGAATACATTTAAGTTCTAGGTCGCCCACCAGTAAAATGCGGGAATACATTTAAGTTCTAGGTCGCCTACCAGTAAAATGCGGGAATACATTTAAGTTCTAGGTCGCCCACCAGTAAAATGCGGGAATACATTTAAGTTCTAGGTCGCCCACCAGTAAAATGCGTGAATACATTTAAGTTCTAGGTCGCCCTCCAGTAAAATGCGGGAATACATTTAAGTTCTAGGTCGCCCACCAATAAAATGCGGGAATACTTTTAAGTTCTAGGTCGCCCACCAGTAAAATGCGGGAATACATTTAAGTTCTAGGTCACCCACCAGTAAAATGCGGGAATACTTTTAAGTTCTAGGTCGCCCACCAGTAAAATGTGGGAATACATTTAAGTTCTAGGTCGCCCACCAGTAAAATGCGGGAATACATTTAAGTTCTAGGTCGCCCCCCAGTAAAATGCGGGAATACTTTTAAGTTCTAGGTCGCCCACCAGTAAAATGTGGGAATACATTTAAGTTCTAGGTCGCCCACCAGTAAAATGCGGGAATACTTTTAAGTTCTAGGTTGCCCACCAGTAAAATGCGGGAAATGCATTTCATAATTTTGCATTTAAGAAACTTTTGGTTTTATATTTTTGGAATCAGTAAGCCCACCTTGAAGAGGAAGGTTACAACAGAGATCCCCAGGCAGGAAACAATAAAATCCCCAGCACCAAGAAGCAGAAGGCTGCAAAGGCAAGCGCGCGACTCAAAAGGAAGAAGGAACGCGTCTTGAAAGAAGCAGCTTGGGAACGTTATAGCATGCCCAGCATAACAATTCTGATGAAGAAAGCCATAACCACTGAAGAAACCATTGAAAGGCTTAAAGAAGAGGGCAATGTTCCCAGCAGATCAAGCGAAGTGATGAAAACTGGCATTCAGAAAAGGCGAAGGACCAGTATCATCCCCCAAGTTCACAAAATAAAGGCATCGGAGGAAAGTGCTAGCCGACAAGAAAGCAAGGCAACAAGAACAAGTTGAAGATAGATGAGATCTCATGATCCATAGTCTAGCTTAGCTTCTTGTTTTTCCTTTCAGAACAATGTAACAAGGAGATCGGCGAGCGGTAGCATCCTACAACAGCATGCAACAGCGCACAACAGCAGCGAGCACTACAGTCCCGCGGTAGTCCCAGCTACCAAAATTTCTCGAACTACATTGACCTGATTCCTGTTCAGCCCAGGATATGTAGGAAACCTCTGAAGCAAAGGTTCGGTCAAATCTTTTTCAAAAATGCTTCACACGGAGTACTCAGACGAGCAAAAATCGCCCGCTTTATCTTTGCGCGAAAACCCTTCGTGTCTTCGGGCAAAGAGGGGCAGCTGTAAGCACGTGATTTTTAGTTCACGGACAATCGCTCCAAAAGAAAACAAAAATAGTGACCAGTGACCTCGCTGTACAAATTTTCAATTTTTTTTTCATGACATGTGCTGCTAGTCATTTATGGTTCGGACCATGTTGCATTGGATCTTATCAATCAAAATACAAAGTATGTCTGTCATGGTAATCAAACCGTAATTCGTTCGTTGAAAGAAAATTCAAAAAAAATATATATGCATCGTTCGTTCTAGGTTGTGATTTAACTTACTTAAACATTTTAATTTGGTGTGATAATTGTGTTGAAGTGTTACATTGTTGTTTGTTTTAATTTCATTTGTTTTATTATTTATTTGTTATTTCATTTTTGTTTTAAAATTAGAGAACAAAGAAAAGAGTGATGAAAATCGATTTGGGCCCAAGAAATGAAACAAAAATAGGCCCAAAACCGGCACAAGGACCCAGTCCAAGTCAGGCCTGCCCAAACACTGATTCAAATGACGCCGTATCAGCGTCTTTATCAGAACCGTTGATCTGACTCAAACAAACGGTCCTGATCAGGTTGATCACTTCACCTCAACGACGCCATTTCAAGAAAATTAATCTGAACCGTCCAACCCTTTGATCCAACGGACCCAGGCCTTCCCCCTAAACCCGTCAAACTTTGACCCGATCCAGCCTTACCCGGTCTCACCCACTATCAAACCCAAACGACACCGTCTTCCCTAAGTGAATAGATCCTGGCCATAGATCTCATTTGATCCAACGTCCAGGATCTAAACCCCTAGATCGTATATAAGCTTTCTATCGTACCCCACGCCCCCTATTCGAACCCCCCTCCACTCATCGTCTTCACCAAACACTGAACCCCCCTGAAACCCTAGCAGCCGCCCTGATTTCCCTTTCACCAGAACCCGGCGGCATGAACGTCGATGACCACCTCCTGAACACCCTAGGACCACCTCACTCTCCTGAACATGGATCTGTAACCTCCTAGCCTCGAATCACCTTCCTTCGTCTCGAATCTTCATTTGAAGATTCGAGTCGAACTCTGACCTATACCAAACCTCACCATCTTCGTACCAGACACTCCCATGACCTCCCTCGTGTTGGTTTGGTCCGAATCTACCCACAACTCCTAAAAAACCAGATCTAAAGATCCAAACCCTAGAACACGAATAGCCTTGGAATCCGGCTAGTCTTAACAGGGGTTTGAGGTCTAATAGACCTTAATCAAGGTGTTCTCGTGTGAGAACACCCTGATTAAAGTTTGTTCGGCCTCAAATGGTCAAAGTTGAGTCAGACTTGGGTCAATTTTGTTTGGACATTTTTCGGTAAGTTTTTCTTTGCCTTTCTGTTTTATTCGAGTGGTAATTAAGTTGTTAGCATGCTTTGTTGTGTTTGCTTGTTATTTCTGGTATTTTTCTTAATTCCTTCCATCTTTGTAAGGCCTTTATTTGGTCGTTGGTTTGTCTGTGTGTGTTCTGAATGTATTCTGTGATATACATGATCGTCAATTAGATTAATCGTCAAATAAGTTAATTCATATAGGTTCCCAGTATTTGAACAAAGTTGTCTGAAGTCATTCGGGACTCTGTACGTGTTGTTTATATGAACGACTGATTATTATGTGTTACGATTAATGTAGTCGAGTCGATGTATGTCGTCAATTAGTTTCAATCATTAATGGTAACAACTTGATTCGTGTTGTTTATTTCTGCTGTGATCGTATTTGAATCCCATTAGGAACTGAATTGTATTGCCTAATGGTTTTGTTCAATTTGAATCAAAAAACCTCTAGGGGGTAGGTTATAATGGCAGTTCAGACTTTGATCTTAAATGGATGCCATGTTTACTTGGTTCAGATTGTGGGCAGCATGTGTATGGTCAGCTGTTAAGGAATTAAAATAATTGGACAGCATGTGTTGTCAGATTATATTCCTGCTGCCCATACTTTGGCTAAATAAATAAGAGATTAGGACACTTTGACAAAAAAAATAGAGAGGGGCTGACAGGGATCTCATGGGAGTTTTTGTTATTTAAAATAACTGTGTGAAAAAACAACAGGGAGGGGGAATTTTGAGTTGTCACACAGACTGTAAAGTGCTGAATTCAGGCTATAAAAAAGGCAGACCTTCCATTTAGAAGGGGGGAGATTTTTTTGAGAGATTTTTGGAGCCTGGGGAAAGGGTTTTCTTAAGGGTTGGATTTTTCTTAGTCTTCAGAGAAAACAAGAAAGACAAAGTCTCAGAATTTTGTAACCAAACCCTGTCTGAAAACTACCTAAGAGTTCAAGTTGGTCAAGCTGTCTTGGCCAATTGCTGTTGGTTGCCTGTTAAGCTGCTTGTGTTTGTTGAACTGTTGGTGTTGTTACATTGAATACTCTGTTGTTTCTGCTGGTTCATTACTCTTTTTCTGGGATTTGTCTGTCTGATGCTCGATCACTTGTGGGCTACATAGTTGTTGCTGGTTGTGTTGCTGTGTTGTTGCTATTTGTTGTTGTTGTTGGTTACTTGTTGCCGATACTCTTTCTCTTCCTCTTCTTATTGTGCAAACATCCAGGTACACGACTAATACTGTCAATGTAACTTGAAGTTGAGTATGAATGCAAAAAGAGAAGAATTGAAGATTGTTTACTTTAAGCATAGACTGTTATATTGAATATCATGTAATGCATAATAGGTTACATTTTGTTTGGATACTGAAGGTAACTTGCACGCCTAGTAGATATCAATGTATGGGGATTGAATGTTAGTTGTATATGTATGTTGTTAGATAAAAATATTCCCAATGCAGTAGGTTGTATCCCAGACTTAGTTTAAATTGTGTAACATATTCTTTAATGTAGGCCAAGCATGTAAACTATCCACTACTAGTATAGTTCTTTCCCTTCTGATAAATTGGCTTATATAACTGTTTAAACCATACTTTAGAACAAAAAACACAAAGCTTGCAATCTCAACCTCATGAAGGTCGAGCCCAGGTCGAAACAGACCAAGCAGGCCCGCATCGAACAAACAGTGGCCCAGGTCTGGCCCATCCCGCATGAGCTGGATTTGGGCCCGTAATGATCAATCAGTTGTCCGTGTGCGTAGTCACGTTTTCTTATTCTATAAAAGCATTTTGAATCCTGCTATAAATAACCTATGAGTATGTAATTAACTAGGACTATCTCTGTTTTCAATTAGTAGAGACAAATGCGACAAGAAACGTAGTTGCTATAGGATATCCTTTTTTAAAAAATAAAATGAGACGAGCCTCGCCAAACAAAAGGGACAAATTGCGGGGCCCTCACAAACTATATGTATTAAATACTTAGATTCCGAGACGGGCCGTCTAAGCAAATTTCACGGCCCTACCCAAAAATAATAATGCTCTAGTTGCTTTAGGCGCGCCTTTTATAATGTTATCTCCCTAAACTCGGGTGCACATTTATGTGACCCAAATCCAAATCTCAACGGAGTCGAAATATGTCTCTAGTCACGGGCACATTGATTGTGGCGTGGCCTGAGATGTATTTCCATGACGTTGTAAATTCCTTTTAATAGTAAAATGAGACGAGCCTCGACAAACAAAAAATGTAGAAGCTGTGGGGCCCTCTAAATGCATATATATTAAAATACTTAGAGTCTGGGACAGGCCGTTTAGCAAATTTTACGGTCTTCCCCAAAATAATAATACGTTAGTCGCTTTAGGCGCGTCTTAATAATTTATTCTCCTTAATTCGGGTGCACATTTATGTGACCCAAATCCAAATCTCAACCGAGTCGAGATATGTCAATAACCACGGGTGCATTGATGTAACGTGGTTCGAGATATGTTTTCACGACGTTGCAAGTCCTATAAAATAGCAGTGAATGATAAAAGCGGTTAAAAGATAAAATTGGCACCTAAGTTCACATTTGTATAAAACCAGATAATCAAGCCGAATATAACAGTTGAGCGACCGTGCTAGAACCACGGAACTCGGGAATGCCTAACACCTTCTCCCGGGTTAACAGAATTCCTTATCCGGATTTCTGGTACGCAGACTGTAATATGGAGTCCTTCTTTTCCTTGATTCGGGATTAAAATTGGTGACTTGGGACACCCTAAATCTCTCAAGTGGCGACTCTGAAAGAAATAAAAGAATCCCGTTTCGATTGTCCTTAAATTGGAAAAACTCCCTTGCACCCCCTCGGGTGCGGAAAAAGGAGGTGTGACAATAATGACAACCGTCAAACTTAGAAGTGTAATGATAGAAAGCCTATAATAAAGGCAATTATCACTTCGTGAATAGTAAGGTATGAATAAGCCTTGAAAAGGATGCAAAATTATGGAGCCAATCAGAAGATGACGCATGTGCAGAGCATTAAATAGAAAAGACAATTGAAGTGTCAGTACTGTCATAGCATTAATTACGACACAAATTCCCTTTTTATGAAGATCCACTTCCCAAATATTTAATTGATAAATAAATGGAAAGTGGGGGGACTATCTGTATTGGGAAAAAACTGAATTTGTATTGAAGGTGACGTGGCATGACACGTGGACTAGTCAAATGGTCAAAACATGATGATCAGTTAAGAGGTACGAGTGACAACAGATACAAGGGAAGGAAAGCTAAATAGGCACGAGAGGCAATTCGAATAATACCAGCTTCATACCTATTTAGGTCATTTAAAGTTAAGAGATCAGAAGGCATTGAAGACATGGATATGAGGACGAAAATGAGTCCAAATTCGATATTAAATATCCAATACGTTAGAGAATTGGTATTAAATAGGAATGATTATGTAACGTCTTATTTAATGTCATTTATTGCTCATAATTGTCTCAGACGTTACACCCTCTCCTAGAATCAACTATAAAAGGAGAAGGACTCAACATTTGTAAGGACAGAGAATACTATTGAGATTTCACTGAAATACAAAACCATTTATTGCTTTGTCATTGTCCTCAAAAATCTTTTCGTCTCCTGATTATCAGTAACCCGAAGATCTTTTTATTTTTAGCTTTGACCAAAGACTCAGATTTTTGGTTATATATATATATATATATATATATATATATATATATATATATATATTACCAAAATCAAAGCCATGACCATTCTTCATTGTTTTGCTTTTGTTTTTTTTATTCGACTTTTGAGGAGGAAAAAAAGCATAAACTGGTTTACATACATGCTACACTTATTCCTTGAAAGGGAGTTTGCTGTAGTGCATTTAACTCTGTATACACCTTCCATGAGATCAAGTGTTTATACAACTAGGAGGGAAATTATGGAGCATATTTAAAAGAAATCAAGTGTTTATATAGCTGGGATTTACCATAGACTATGAAACGCTTACGCTGGAATCTTGAAATGTATGCTTAGTACTACTACAAGGCAAATTCAAACATTCTTGAATTTCTCTTATTCACCAATCTTCTTTTATATTTAATATTGATATATAGCTTTACTACAAATTTACCTAAATGCTTGCCTTATTTTCTTCTATCACTTGCAGTAAAGTAGTGCTTTTATTGCCAAATCAGCTGGAGGAAATACAATATTTGTGATTTACATAATATGAAAACAACATTAACAAGGTGCGCATTATAATTTAGAAACTTCATCTACCTTTTCACTAAGTTTCTCCTATGACTGCAAGCTCAGTCTCCTCCCACTGCGGTGGAGTCATTTGTAATCTGGTACATATTATTTATGTTGTCTAAAAATATTGTACAAATTTATCCTTTTATTTGAATGTTGTAAATACATATAGAGGTGCATCTAAAAAATAATATTAACAACACTAAATAGTCGTTGGGCTCGGGCATAGCCCCGACATACCCTCACTAGTATATTTATAATTAAATACACTAATGTAAAACAAAATGTATAATCAATAAAATTTACATATATGATTTAGAACTAGAATTGGTGGGGTGCGCCAGCTTCCAAGCCAAGACAATAGTGCAACACACGCATGAAGGCCTCGATAGCGAGATATCATGATGGACCTTCTCCCTTAAAAAAATGAGTTAATATCATGTGAGTCGATGACTCACATATCAGATATTAAACTGATAAGAATAGATGCTACACTTGATCTTAGCCAAAAGGCCGAGAAAAGTATGCTTTTCAATGTTCCGCTTAGACTGAATAAGATGAGTCGATGTATATATATAGAAATCTTAAGATGAGTCTATAATACTTGTTTATATGTGCAAGCAGTTATTTTACTTTCTAATGTTAATTCACTAATCTCTGGCTTGTTCGGGCAATTCATGAAAAATAATAATTTTGAAAAATATTAGATTACGAACTTTTAATTTTAATGAGTTAAGTGCTAAAATGTTTAACGATTGAAACCATCAAATTAAAATTTTATATCTGCCTTTGTATATTGTATAGTGTTCTATCCTTTAATAGATCTGGAGACCTATTGTGATTTTTTTTGTTTTGTTGTAAGGGTGGGGTGGGGTGGGGTAGACCATAATAAAAGCAAATGTTAACTAGGCCCCTCCCCCACCCCCCACCCCTTTTTTTGATTGACTAGTCAATATGGAAAAATGTTAATATCACTAGGAGACAAGTGCAACGGGTCAAGGTAAACAGTATTACATACATATACACATACATACATACATATATATATATATATATATATATATATATATATATATATATAGTAAGTTTCTACCATTTCGCCCCTACCAAGTCTCTTCCCTCTTGCTTTTGTGTTTAACTTGAAGATGTGGACCTGCATAAGAAGGAAATGTGCTAAAAGAATTTAGAACACTAGGAATGGCGGATGCGAACAGCATTAACTCATCAAATCTCATTAGACTCTGAGATCTAAACTAAACGTACTTGGGTGAAAGTAATACTAGGATGACTGATCCCTTAGAAAATTCTTGTGGTGCATCCTTTTGCCGAAACTTCATGCAGTTTTGCTTATTTAGATTATTTTCTTTGTATATTAACAGTAGATGATTTCATTTTGGTGTACCCTTTTGATTGTTTAACATACTTTAATTTGTATGATAAATTAATTTAAATAATAACTTGTTCAGCCTCTCACTCGTGGAATTATACTAGGATTGTTATTGTAATAAGTTATTTGGCCTAGAGACAATTTCATTTGATGATCAACAGGAGTAATGGGGAAAATTCAAAATTAGAATCGGTGGGGTGCGTGGCAGTAGTGTAACACCAAGGAGCAAGCTATCGTGATGGACTTTCTCCCTTAAAAAATTGAGTTAATATCGTGTGAGTGATATTAAACTGATAAAAACAGATATTACGCTTGATCTTAGCCAAAAGGCCGAGAAAGGTATGCTTTTCCATGTTTTGCTTGAACCTTTTTACATCAAACTTTGTACATAGGAGCTTTGCTATATAGTCGATGAGGGACCAGAAGAGCTTCTGCAGATCCACCATGAGATAAGATTGCTTACTTAAATAGGCCAAAGGAGAGTGGAGACAAATATTTTGAACAAAAAGAAAAGATATATTAAAATATTCTTCTTTTTTAACCTGTTCCTTTCTTGGCAACAAATTGATTGGCCATCTCCACGCAAAACTAAGAAATTTAGAATGATTTGAGATCATCAGTTCGATACTCTCTACTGTCTGATGCTGATTCACAATTCTCTGGTCTGTTCAGGCAATGATGAACATGGTTTTGGTGCTACGAACTCAGTATTTTATCACAAAACAAATATATATATATATATATATATATATATATATATATATATATATATATATATATATATATATATATATGTATGTATGTATATGTATGTATGTATGAAAAATAAAAAATTCTAAATTACAAAACTATACATAATTTTGAAGAGATCCACTGTAACTTAAATAATTGACATTAAATTCAAATTTTAGGTCCGCCACTTCTTAATTCAAGGTATATGTATCTCATAGTCTTCTATACCGTATATTGATCTCGAAACCATTGTTCCTATATGATCTCGAAACCATTGTTCCCCAATAAAAACAAATGTCAACATGCCTAAGTTTTGGTTTCCAATATTCCACTCGTGACAATGGAAAATTATTACTTTCACTCCGTGATCGACAAGTGCGGGTGAGTCATGAGTAGCTACTAGCTATCCCATTTTATTTCATTATTTTTTTTTTTTTTGGGCATATACAAGCTTTTCACATTAAAGCAATAAAAGCACCTTTGGTCCCTCGTTTATTCATAAAATATTAAGAAAAATATTGCATCTTATTAGTATGTTGTTTCTTAATACAAGTATTGCATCTTTTTCTATGTCATATTGAAGTATACTTTTATAACACGTTCTAGTAAAAATCACCAAAGGATGTGGGCAAAAGATGGATCTACTCTTTCCTTAACCAGATGTCTCAAGTTCGAGCCCTGGACATGAAATAATTCTTGGTAGGGAGCGCTTCTCCCAAATGGGACCCTACGTGGCGCGAATCCTAATATAATCGGGCTTCAATGCGGGTGTTACACGAACACTAGGTGGAAAACCAAAAAAAAAACATTCTAGTGAAAGGAAAAGATGGTTTGACACTCCTAGGGGGTGTTTGGATTGGCTTTTTAAAAAGTAACTTATAAACTAAAAGCTAAAACTCATAAGTTGGTAATACCCAATTTTTGACTTTTGACTTTTTTTTTTTATGTACTTTTCATACCTAAAAGTAAGTGCTTTTAAGTATTTTTTTATCATTATCAAACACCATAAAAACTAAAAAAATATTTAAAAACCAATAAGCACTTAAAATAAGTCAATCCAAACACCTTCCTAATCAACTTTCTTTTGTTCGGACTTTCTTTCTTCTATTTTTGCAAGTGTCAATTATGTGTAACGCTCTTCAATATTGTGAGGTAACTCAACTCTCGCTCTTGCAAATTGCCAAACCTTTAAAAGAACTTCAAATTGTGTAAAAATTTCTTATTATTTAATTGATTGTATTAGTCCTATTAAGTATTAATGAAACAACATATTTCTTCAACGTATTATCCTAATTTTCTTCTTCTTAGTTGTCGCATTTAATGAGTCATAACAACAACAACAACCCAGAAAAATCTCACAAGTAGGGTCTGGGGAGGATAGTATGTACGCATACCTTACCCCAACCCCAAAGGGATAAAGAGACTGTTTCCGAAAGACCATCGGCTCAAAAAAATAAAAAGATAAAAGTACAAAGAAAACCTAAAGACCAAAATAAAAATCCAGCAAAAGAAGAAATTTAGGATTAAATTGGTAGGGTGGGCCAGGCCAAGGCAGTAGTGCAACACCAAGGCGACACTTGAAGGCCCCGATAGCAAGCTAGCGTGATGGACCTTCCCCTTTAAAAAATTGAGTTAATATCGTGTGAATCAATGATTCACATATCAGATATTAAACTGATAAGAACAGATATTACACTTGATCTTAGCCAAAAGGCCGAGAAAGGTATGCTTTTCCATCTTTCGCTTGAACCCTTTTATATCCAACTTTGTATACAGGAGCTTTGCTATATAGTCAATGTGGGACTAGAAGAGCTTCTACGGATCTAGCAAGAGATAAGATTCCTTACTTAAATAGGCCAAAGGAGAGTGGAGACAAAAAATTTGAACAAAAAGAAGAGATATATTAAAATATTCTTCTTTTTTTAACCTCTTCCTTTCTTGGCAACAAATTGATTGGCCTTTTTCACTGCAAAGGTGAGAAATATAGGATGATTTGAAATCATCAGTTTGAGACTCTCTACTTTTAGATGTTGATTCACCAATCTCTCGTTTGCTCAGGCAATGGTGAATATGGTTTTGGTGCAACGAATTCAGTATTTTATCACAGAACAATATATATATATAATAAAAAATTTTAAAAAGCATGAGATTACGAAACCATATGTAGTTTTAAAGACATGCACTATTAAAAATTTAATAATTGATATTAAATTTAAATTTTTGATTCACCACTTTTTAATTCAAGGTATATGTACCTCGTAGTATTCTATACTATCCATCGATCTCGAAACAATGGAAACTTATTAATTTCACTACGTGACAAGTGCATTAATGACTCATGAGTAGGATACTCGGTATCCCATTTCATTTCTTTGGTTTTTTCCTTTTCGGCATATACAAGCTTTTTACATTGAAGCAATAATAACACTTTTGGTCCCTTGATCTCAAGTTAGTTCTTGTAATATCATATTAAACCTCAATTAATTGGAACATACACTTTTATTCCCTTGTTTGTGAATAGTTCACAAATTTATTATGATTTATCAATTATTCCACCACTTAACTAGCCATGTATTATGTTTCGTTCGTGCTGTTACTCTATATTTAATAGTAATATAGATGTAAAAATAGTTTAAATATAATTTTTCTTACATAAAGGTATAAAAAACATATATTTTACTTAATTAAAAGTTAAATATGCTTAATCAAACATTATAATAATAAAAATTCCGAATTTATCAACAACATAGGGACCAAAAGTGTCATTATCCCACGTTTAGTTCAATTTTGTCTCCACCAATCCTCCTCTATCTCTTACTTTTGTGCCTTTTTCTTTTGTTTTTAACTTGAACATTTGACCTAGCAAC
This sequence comes from Nicotiana tabacum, assembly GCF_000715075.1. NCBI lineage: Eukaryota > Viridiplantae > Streptophyta > Magnoliopsida > Solanales > Solanaceae > Nicotiana > Nicotiana tabacum. The sequence goes on along the minus strand of NC_134097.1, from coordinate 18,108,380 downwards.
CGTTAAAATTAGCCAAGGACAATATAATTCCCAAGATCCCACTTGTGATGTTTGTGTCTTTTCTTTTCTTTTCTTTATTTTGACTAGGCGCAATGGAAAATTATTATGAAAATCTTATTTAAGCTAGAGTCGATATCACTTTTTTTTTGAAGTAAAGATAGATATTCTATTAAACAAACATATGCGTACAGAGGTCTTTGTGCTTATTAGGTAGCACTATATAAGGTAACTCATTACTAGTACTAGCTATATTGTTTATAGTTACAACAAGTGAGTTATCCTTAGAACATTCAAAAACATTTTGGCTTCTGATATAGCTTCCATTTGCATGCACTGCAGACCGATTTGATGTACAAAATGGCAGTAAGCATGTAGTAGATATCCCACGCTTATCTTCATCCCATATTCTACTAACAAAAAGTGGTGGCTTATCAAAAATATGCATAGTACAGTTTCCTTCCAAAAAGATGCCTGATTTTGCTAGTTGATCAGCTAATCTATTCTGCTCTCTGTACGCATGGGTTACTAGTAGATCATGTAGCTGCCTCAACAGGTGCCTGCAATCATTCAGGAGATTAGCATGTATTTATCTTGTAGTAGCTTGAGTACCTCTTTAGCATCAATTTTCACTTGAATGGGTGTTAGATTGTGCTGTACTGCAAATGTAAGTCCCTGTAATAGAGCAAATATTTCTGTAGCAATAGGCGTTTGAGAAAGTAATGTACCTGAGAAGCCCAGAATCCGGTTTCCCTTATGATCCCTAATTATTCCTCCAATACTATTTTTATTTGAGACTGGTGAGTGTGCTCCATCAGTGTTTAATTTATATATATATTAGGTTTTGGAGGTATCCATTTTAAAGGAACTTTTATCCGTGTTTGTATTATGTGACGAGGCAACTAAATAACAAAATTCAGTTGCTTGTTGAGAAGCAACATCTTTATTAATCGAATCATGACTGCCCTCATAAATATTTTCATTTTTCTAGTATTCCAAATATTCCATAAACTTAATGGTAAATAAGTGCGCCTATTTAAATTATAAGGAAATTTATTGTCACGATCCCAAAATACCAGTCGTGATGGCGTCTATCACATTACTAGACAAGCCAACCCAAACATTTAATCACAACCCCTTTTCCTTATAATAAGCCATTTTCTAACACATAGGTTTAAATACCAAATTTTCATAATAAGCGTTTAAAATAATAGAATATATGCGGAAGTCAAATAAACATGAAACTACACATCCCCAAACATCTGGTGTCATGAGTCTAGAGCCTCTAATACATGACTAATTGTCTAATACATCATAAGTCTAGAAAATGCGAAAAAGAATAAGATAGGAAGGAGAAAACAGGGTTGCGGACACCATGCAGCTACCTTACAATCTCCGGCAAACTCTGGATCAGCTGAGGACTCTCACTCTGCCTCTCGGGTACCTGGATCTGCACACAAGGTGCAGGGAGTAGCGTGAGTACGCCAACTCGGTAAGTAACTAGAGTAAATAAGGTCTGAAAGCAGTGACGAGCAGTTAAAAATCATATAATTGAATAGACGGCAGAATAACAGATCAAATTTCACAGTTTAAAACTAGTTTCGTCGTAAAATCATCAATTTTAGTTTAAATACTTGAGATCATATACTTAGCAATTTTTCCAACAGAGACTTATGTTAAAAGAAGAGTGAAATCAGTGGAAATATCATAACTGGGCCCCTCGGGCATTGTATCACTCAGCATATGGCCTCTCGGGCAGTCTCTCAGTCACTCGTGACTCAACTCTCGTCACTCAATACTCACTCTCAACACTTAGGCTCATTAATATCTCATAATAACATAAATCATAGCAACCGCTGCGGCGTGCAACCCGATCCATAGTTTATAGTCGACTATGCTCACTGGGGTGTACAGACTCCGGAGGGGCTCCTACAGCCCAAACGGCATATCATTGTGGCGCGCAGCCCGATCCAATATGTATATCGCTGCGGCGTGCAGCCTGATCCATATAAGTATCGATGCGGCGTGCAGCCCGATCCATAACTCATACATATATAAATACCCTCACCATTAGGTTCTCAATCTCTCTCAGTCATTAACCTCACAGCCTCTCAGGCACAACAGTAGAAATTAGGAAACTCAGTCTAAATAGTCCTCACATTTAGAAGTAGAGTGATAAAACCAGTTTTAAGTATTTAAGCAGGTAAAACATGACTGAGGATATGCATTCAACAAGTAAAGTGAGGAAAAATAGTAAAAATGCCCCTAAGGGTCTCAACAGGTCGGCACAAAGGCCCCAAACATGGCATACAACCCATAATATAGTATAAATGACTAAAGTACGAAATATCATAAGGTTCCAAATCAAATATGCGGCTTAACAGTCGCTACATGACGGACCAAGCCACAATCCCTACCGGTGCACACCGACACGCTCGTCAACTAGCATGTGCGTCACCGCATTTATCAAAACAAGTCAAATATCGGGGTTTTGTACCCTCAGTTCTAGATTTACAATGGTTACTTACCTCAAACCGGTGAAAATACTACTCCGCGATGTCTTTGCCCCTTGAATCGGCCTCCACTCGCGTCGAATCTATCCAAAATCAGAATCACGGCGTAAAAATATGCTAAGAGAACAAATCCTAAGCGAAAACAATCAAATAATACCAAAAATCCCGAAATTTGCCAAACCCGACCCCCGGGCCCACGTCTCGAAACTCGATAAAAATTACATCAACGGAATCCTTATTCTCCCACAAGTCCATACATACCAAGAACATTGAAATCGGAGTCCAAATGACCCCTTAAATTCTCATTTTAAAGTCTCTTAATCTCAAACCCTAATTCCTAAATTTTAGGCTTAGATTCCATGATTTATTAGATAGATTTCACATTAGAATCGAGTTTTAAGTCCAAATATTCTTACCTCCAAGTGATTCCCCTTGAATACCCTTCAAAAAGCTCCAAAAACGACCAACAATGGAAGAAATAAACCCCTAATTCGCGAACAAGACGATTATTTAAACCTTCTGTCCAGGCCTGAAATCCTTCATCGCGATCGCGGGACATCCTTCGCGATCTCGAAGCATAAATTCTCAGCACCCAAATTAACCCTATGCGAATGCGTAAAATCCCACGCGAACGCAATGCTCAGGCATCTTACATTACGCGAACGCGATGCTCAGGCATCTTACATTACGCGAACGCGATGCTCAGGCATCTTACATTACGCGATCGCGGACTGGCTACTGCGTTCGCAAAGAACAAACTCCAAGCCAAGACCCCTGGTCCACTTAACGCTACGCGAACGTGACCTTCTCCACGCGTTCGCGATCAACAATACTTACACTTTATGCGAGACCCCCTACGCGATCGCGAAGAAGAAAAACTCTACAACAGCTGAAACCAAAATCTGCAATTTTTCTTTAACTTAAAATGATCCATTCAACCCTCCGAAACTCACCCGAGGCCCCCAGGACCTCAATCAAATGCACCAACATATCCCAAAACCCTATTCAAACTTGTACCAATTTTCAAAACACCTCAAACAACATCAAATAAACCAAAACACATCAGATTCAAGCCTAAGTTTCCAAAATCTTTCGAATTCTTCTTTTGATAAAAAACCCAACCAAACCACGTCCGAATGGCCTGAAATTTTGCACACACATTCCAAATGACGCAACGGAACTACTACAACTCTCGGAATCTCATTCCGATACCTATATCAAAATCTCACCTACCAACCAGTATTCACCAAAAATCCAATTTTGCCAATTCAAGTCTAAATCTACTCCGGACCTCCAAAAGTCATTCCGATCACGCTCCTAAGTCCCAAATCACCTCCCGAAGCTAATCGAAACATCAGAACTCACATCCGATCCCTCTAACACATAAGTCAACATCCGGTTGACTTTTCCAACTTAACCTTCCTCAAAAGAGACTAAGTGTCTCAAACCTTACCAAATCCTTTCCGAACCCTAACCAATAAACCTGATCACATGTAGAACCATTATACAAAGCAATAAGAAGCAGAAATGGGGAAAACAGAGCGATAACTTATGAGACGGCTGGCCGGGTCGTCACATCCTCCCTAACTTAAACAAACGTTAATCCTCGAACGAGTCAAGAAACGTACCTGAAGCCTCAAACAGGTGAGGATATCTGCTCCGCATTTTCCCGTTCGATCTCCCAGGTAGCCTCCTCCATGGGCCGACCTCTCCACTACACTTTCACTGAAGCTATATCCTTTGACCTCAACTTTCGAACCTGATGACCCAAAATAGCTACCGGCTCCACATCATAAGTTAGATCATCATCCAACTGAACCGTGCTGAGATCCAGAACATGAGACGGATCCCCAATATACTTCCGGAGCATAGAAACATGAAATACTGGATGCACACTCGACAAGCTGGGTGGTAAAGCAAGCTCATAAGCCACCTCCCCAATCCTCCAAAGCACCTTAAAAAGCCCAATGAACCGAGGACTCAAGTTACCCTTCTTCCCAAATCTCATAACACCCTTCATGGGCGAAACCTTCAGCAGAACCTTCTCGCCAACCATGTAGGACACATCTCAAACCTTCCTGTCAGCATAACTCTTCTGCCTCGACTGCACCGTACGAAGCCTCTCCTAAATTACCTTCACCTTTTCTTAGGCATCCTGTACCAAGTCTGTTCCCAATAGCCTAGCCTCACAGGGCTCGAACCAACCAATAGGAGATCTACACCGCCTCCCATACAAAGCCTCATACGAAGCCATCTGAATACTCAACTGGTAGCTGTTGTTATAAGCAAACTCTACAAGCGGTAGAAACTAATCCCATGACCCTTCAAAATCAATAACACAAGCACGCAACATATCCTCCAATATCTGAATGGTGCGCTCGGACTGCTCGTCCATCTGAGGGTGAAAAGTTGTGCTCAACTCAACCTAAGTACCCAACTCTCGCTGCACAGACCTCCAAAACTGCGAAGTAAACTGAGTGCCCCTATCTGAGATGATAGAAACTGAGACACCATGCAAACGAACAATCTCCCGAATATAGATCTCTGCCAACCGCTCTAAAGAATAGGTAGTACACACAGGAATGAAGTGCGCGAACTTGGTCAGCCGATCCACAATCACCCAAATAGCATCGAACTTCTTCAATGTCCGTGAAAGTCCAACTACAAAGTCCATAGTGATCCGTTCCCACTTCCACTCGGGAATATCCATCTGCTGAAGCAAGCCATCCAGTCTCTGATGCCCATATTTTACCTGCTGACAATTGAGACACCGAGCTACAAATCCCACAATATCTTTCTTCATTCTTCTCTACCAATAATGCTGCCTCAAATCCTGATACATCTTCACGGCACCTGGATGAATGGAATACCGCGAGCTATGGGCCTCCTCCAGAATCAACTCTCGAAACCCATCTATATTGGGCACACAAAACCGGCCCTGCATCCTCAACACCCCATCATCACCAATAGTCACATCTCTGGCATCATCGTACTGAACTCTGTCCTTAAGGACATGCAAATGCGGATCATCATACTGGCGCTCTCTGATGCGATCATATAAGGAAGACCGAGGAACCACACAGGCCAATACCCCACTGGACTCCGAAATATCTAACCTCACGAACCGATTGGCCAAGGCCTGAACATCAACTGTAAGAGGTCACTCCCCATCTGGAATATATGCCAAACTCCCCATACTCATCTCCTTTCACCTCAAAGCATCGGCCACCATATTGGCCTTTCCCGGATGGTACAATATAGTGATATCATAATCCTTAAGCAACTCCAACCTCCTCCGCTGCCTCAAATTGAGATCCTTCTGCTCGAACAAGTGTTGGAGGCAACGATGATTAGTAAACACCTCACAAGACACACCATACAAGTAATGCCTCCAAATCTTCAACGCGTGAACTATGGCAGCCAACTCCAAATCATAAACGAGGTAGTTCTTCTCATGGGGCTTCAACTAACGAGAAGCATAAGCAATAACTCTACTCTCTCGCATCAATACACAACCAATACCAACTCTCGAAGCATCACAATACATGGTGTATGAACCTGAAGCTGATGGCAAAACTAACACTGAAGTTGTGGTCAAAGCTGTCTTGAGCTTCTGAAAGCTGTCCTCACACTCATCTAACCATACAAATAAAGCACTCTTCTGAGTCAACTTGTTCAAGGGCAGTGTGATAGATGAGAACCCCTGAACAAACTGGCGATAATAGCCTGCCAAACCAAGAAAGCTGCGAATCTCTGTGGCTGAAGACGGTCTGGGCCAACTCTGAACCGCCTCTATCTTCTTCGGATCAACCTGAATACCCTCGCTAGACACCACGTGCCCCAAGAAAGCCACTGAACTGAGCCAAAACTCACACTTGGAGAATTTTGCATAAAGCTTCTCCTCCCTCAATCTTTGCAACACAACTCTTAAATGCTCCGCGTGCTCCTCCTGACTATGCGAATACACTAGAATATCATCAATGAAGACTATGACAAGTGAATCGAGATAAGTCCGGAACACGTTGTTCATCAAATGCATGAACGCTGTTGGGGCATTGGTCAGCCCAAAAGACATCACCAAGAACTCATAATGACTACATCGGGTCCTAAAAGCTATCTTAAAAATATCCGAGTCCTTGATCTTCAATTGGTGATAACACAAACGGAGATCAATCTTAGAGAACACCCTCACTTCCTGAAGCTGGTCGAATAAATCATCAATGCGAAGCAAAGGATACTTGTTCTTAATTATTACCTTGTTCAATTGCCTATAATCAATGCACATCCTCATAGTGCCATCCTTCTTCTTCACAAATAGAACCGGTGCACCCCAAGGTGAAACACTAGGCCGAATGAACCCCTTATCAAGGAGTTCCTGAAGCTATTCCTTTAACTCTTTTAACTCCGCTGGTGCCATATGATACAACGGAATAGAAATGGGCTGAGTGCCCGGCACCAGGTCAATGCCAAAATCAATATCCCTATTCAGTGGCATGCCAGACAGGTCTGCAGGAAACACATCGGTAAAATCCCTCACAATTGGGACAGAATCAATACTGGGAGAATCTTCATCGATATCCCTCACAAAGGCTAGATACGAAAGACAGCCCTTCCCAACCATACGCTGGGCTTTCAAGATTGAGATCACTCTATTGGGAACATAATCAGTCAAACCTCGCCATTCAATCCGTAGCACACCCGGTATAGCCAATGTGACTTTCTTGGCATGACAGTCCAGAATAGCACGACATGGAAATAGCCAATCCATGCCCAAAATGACATCTAAATCCACCATACACAATAATAAAAGATACACTCAGGTCTCCAGACCCTCGATAGTCACCACACACGACCGGTACACATGGTCTACAACAATAGTATTGCCCACTAGAGTAGATACATGAACAAGTGAAATAAGAGACTCACGGGGCGTATCCAGATAACAGGCAAAGTACGATGACATATAAGAAAAGGTGGAACCGGGGTCAAATAATATAGAGGCATCTCTGTGGCAGACCAAAACAATACCTGAAATCATGGCATCTGAAGCAGCAACATTTGGTCTACCTGGGGGGCATAGAAACGAGCCTGACCACCACCTGATCGACCTCCCCCTCTAGGGCGACCCCTAGCTGACTGACCTCCACCCTTACCTGGCTGGGCGGGTGGTGAAGTAACTGGAGTAGAAGTCAAAGGCTAACCCCTCTACTGAGACAGACCATCATGAAGACGAGGACAATGCCTCCTCATATGCCCAAACTCTCCACACTCATAACAACTCCCTGGTGCTGGAGATGGGGACTGAAGGGAACCCCTAGCACTAGAATGACCAGTAGAACGACCTGGTGTGGAAGAACCCTGAACTGATGGAGCACGGGATGAACTCAGAGATGGAAGGGCACTGAGTGATAAATGGCCCTGATGAGAACTGTGAGATCCATGACCTGATGATGCCCCACGATAACTTGGGCGAGCTGACTGAGCTTGCCTGAATGGATGGCCTCTGCCCTACTGGAACTAACCGCTCGAAAGAGCACTACAAAAGCTACCAGATCCTCGAGGCCTCTTGGCCTCCCTCTCCTCTCGCTCCTGGCGGTGAACCGACTCAATCTCACGGGCGATGTCAACAACCTCCTCGAAGGTAGCACCTATCACCATATCCCTAGTCATGAGAATCCGAAGCTGATATGTGGGGCCATCAACAAACCTCCTGATCCTCTCTCGATATGTGGGAACCAACCAAACCGCATGATGGGCTAACTCAGAGAACCGCATCTCATACTTCTTCACAGTCATCTCTTCCTGATGCAACTACTCAAACTGTCTGCGCAGCTCCTCTCGGCGAGACTGTGGTACATACTTCTCCAGAAAGAGAAAAGAGAACTGCTGACAGGTAAGGGGTGCTGCACCAACAGGCCTACGCCTCTCATATGCCTCCCACCAAGTAAAGGCAACCTCAGAAAACTAAAAGGTAGTAAAAGCTACACCACTGGTCTCTAGAATCCCCGCTGTACAAAGCATCCTCTGGCACTTATCTAAGAAACTCTGGGCATCCTCTCCCTCTTCACTATTGAAAGTCGGAGGTTGGAGTCTACCAAACCTCTCTAGTCGACACTACTCGTCGTTCAGCATAACTGGTACAACAAACTCTTGAACTGGTACAACCGGCTAGGCTGGAGGTGCCCCCGGTGTTTGGAGTCCCTGTACAACCTTCTTAGGTGTGCAAACAATGAGAGTCTGGGTACCTCCCCCGACCTGACAAGTAGCTGCGGCCGTAGTAATTGAGACCGCCTGAGCCAAACTGGTACATACTGATAAAATCTAAGCTAAAGCCTCCTAAAGGCCTGGGATCATTATAGGCACAGCTGGTGCCTGAGCTGGTGCTGTTGTAGCATCTACAACTGGGACCTAATCCTAAACTAGGGCAGCTGGTGGATCTGTAGGTGCTGCCCTAGCTGCTCTACCCCTACCACGGCCTCGACCGCATCCTCAGCCTCTGGTGTCCCCAACTGGTGGTACGGGTGGTCGTCAATCCTGCCCAGTAGCACGTGTCCTCACCATCTATAAGAGAATGGAATAACAGAAGTTTAGTACTCAGATCAACAGATTCGTACAACAAGAATTTCAAGAATATGAAGTTTTTTCTAAAGGTTCTGCAGCCTCTCGAGGATAAATACAGATGTCTCTGTACCGATCCGCGAGACTCTACTAAACCGGCTCATGACTTGCGAGACCTATGTAACCTAGGCTCTGATACCAACTTGTCACGACCCCAAAATACTATTCGTGATGGTGCCTATCACATTACTAGGCAAGCCAACCCAAACATTTAATCACAACCCTTTTCCTTATAATTAGTCATCTTCTAACACATTAGTTTAAATACCAAATTTTCATAATAAGCGTTTAAAACAACATAATATATGCGGAAGTCAAATAAACATGAAACTATACAATCCCCAAATATCTGGTGTCACGAGTCTAGAGCCTTTAATACATGACTGATTGTCTACTACATCATAAGTCTAGAAAATGCGGAAAACAAACAAGATAGGAAGGAGAAAACAGGGCTGCAGACGCCATGCAGCTACCTTGTAATCTCCGGCAAACTCTGGATTAGCTAAGGACCCTCACTCTACCGCTCGGGCACCTGGATCTACACACAAGGTGCAGGGAGTAACTTGAGTACGCCAACTCAGTAAGTAACTAGAGTAAATAAGGTCTAAAAGCAGTGACAAGCAGTTCAAAATCATATAAATGAATAGACAGCAGAATAATAATTCAAATTTCACAGTTTTAAAGCCAGTTTCATTGTAAAATTATCAATTTCAGTTTAAATACTTGAAATCATATACTTAGCAATTTTTCCAACAGAGGCTTATGTTAAAAGAAGAGTGAAATCAAAGGAAATATCATAACTGGGCCCCTCGGGCAATGTATCACTCAGAATATGGCCTCTCAGGCAGCCTCTTATTCACTCGTGACTCAACTCTCGTCACTCAGTACTCATTCTCAACACTTAGGCTCATTAATATCTCATAATAATAGAAATCATAGCAACCGCAGCTGCGTGCAGCCCGATCAATAGTTTATAGTCGACTACGCTCACTGGGGTGTACAGACACCGGAGGAGCTCTTACAGCCCAAGTGTCATATCACTGCGGCGCGCAGCCCGATCCAATATATATATCGCTGCGGCGTCCAGCCCGATCCATAACTCATACATATATAAATACCCTCACCATTTGGTTCTCAACCTCTCTCAGTCATTAACCTCACAACCTCTCAGGCACAACAGTAGAAATTAGGGAACTCAGTCCAAACAGTCCTCATATTTAGAAGTAGAGTGGTAAAACCAGTTTTAAGCATTTAAGCAGGTAAAACATGATTGAGGATATGCTTTCAACAAGTAGAGTGAGGAAAAATAGTAAAAATGCCCCTAAGGGTTTCAACAGGCGACACAAAGGCCCCAAACATGGCATACAACCCATAATATAGTATAAATGACTAAAGTACAGAATATCATAAGGTTCCAAATCAAATACGCGGCTTAACAGTCACTACGGGACGAATCAAGTCACAATCCCTACCGGTGCATGCCCACACGTTCGTCACCTAGCATGTACATCACTACATTTATCAAAATAAGTCAAATACCGGGGTTTTGTACCCTCAGTTCCAGATTTACAATGGTTACTTACCTCAAACCAGTGAAAATACTACTCTGCAATACCTTTTCCCCTCGAATCGACCTCCACTTGCATCAAATCTATCCAAAATCAGAATCACAACGTCAAAATATGCTAAGGGAACGAAGCCCAAGCGAAAACAATCAAATAATACCAAAAATCCCGAAATTGGCCAAACTCGACCCCAGGGCCCACATCTCGAAACTCAGTAAAAATCACATTAACAGAATCCTTATCCTCCCACGAGTCCATACATACCAAGAACACTGAAATTGGAGTCCAAATAACCACTCAAATTCTCATTTTAAAGTCTCTTAATCTCAAGCCCTAATTCCTAAATTTTTGGCTTAGATTCCATGATTTATTAGGTAGATTTCATATTAGAATCGATCTTTAAGTCCGAAAATTCTTACCTCCAAGTGATTCCCCTTGAAACCCTCTTCAATACCCTTCAAAAAGCTCTAACAATGACCAACAATGGAAGAAATAAACCCCTAATTTGCGGTCAAGATGACTATTTAAACCTTCTGTCCAGACCTGAAATCCTTATCACGATCGCGGGACATCCTTCGCGATCACAAAGCACAAATTCTCAACACACAAAATTAACCTTATGCGAATGTGTAAAATCCCACGCGAACGCGATGCTCAGGTATCTTACACTACACGATCGCGGACTGGCTACTGCGTTTGCAAAGAACAAACTCCAAATCAAGACCCCTGGTCCACTTAACTCTACGCGAACGCGACCTTCTCCACGTGTTTGCGATCAACAATACCTACACCTTATGCTATCGCATCCCCATCTTCGCAAATGCACTAAGCAAACTGGACTGCCCATACAACAGCTCTACGCGATCGTGAGACCCCCTACGCGATCGCGAAGAGGAAAAACTCTGCAACAGCTAAAACCAAAATCTGCAACTTTTCTTTAACTTAAAATGATCCGTTCAATCCTCCGAAACTCACCTGAGGCCCTCGGAACCTCAACCAAAGGCACCAACATATGCCAAAACCTTATTCAAACTCTTACCAACCTTCAAAACATCTCAAAAAACATCAAATAAACCAAAACATATCGGATTCAAGCCTAAGTTTCCAAAATCTTTCGAATTTCGCTTTTGATCAAAAACCTAACCAAACCAAGTCCGAATGACCTAAAATTTTGCACACACATCCACAACAACACAACGGAACTATGCAACTCTTGGAATTCCATTCCGACCCCTATATCAAAATCTCACCTACCAATCGAAAATCGCCATAAATCCAATTTCGCCAATTCAAGCCTAAATCTACTCCGGACCTCCAAAACTCTTTCCGATTACGCTCCTAAGTTCCAAATCACCTCCCAAAGCTAATCGAACCATCAGAACTCACATCCGAGCACTTTAACACATAAGTCAATATTCAGTTGACTTTTCCAACTTAACCTTCCTCAAAAGAGACTAAGTGTCTCAAACCTTACCAAATCCTTTCTGAACCCTAACTAATCAACCCGATCACATGTAGAACCATTATACAAATCAATAAGAAGCAGAAATGGGAAAAATGGAGCGGTAACTCGTGAAACGACTGACCGGGTCATCACATTTATTATCTTTATAATTTAGCAACGAAAGTAGCCACTACTGAGGTGTAGGAAAACTAAGTAGGATATTTATATAACTACCCATACCCAAAGCATTCCAATAATTTTTTGCGTTCACACAGTTAAGAAATAGATGATTTAAAGATTCATCCTCTTCATGACAGTATGTGCACTCAACATTAGCAGTGATGTTAAGATGTTGTAGGTATTGAAGAGTTGGTAGCCTATTATGGTTAAGTACCCAAATGAAATATTTGATTTTAGGATGTACTGGCAGGTCCCATATAATTGAATAGACGGCAGAATAACAGATCAAATTTCACAGTTTAAAACTAGTTTCGTCGTAAAATCCTAAATTTTAGTTTAAATACTTGAGATCATATACTTAGCAATTTTTCCAACAGAGACTTATGTTAAAAGAAGAGTGAAATCAGTGGAAATATCATAACTGGGCCCCTCGGGCATTGTATCACTCAGCATATGGCCTCTCGGGCAGTCTCTCAGTCACTCGTGACTCAACTCTCGTCACTCAATACTCACTCTCAACACTTAGGCTCATTAATATCTCATAATAACATAAATCATAGCAACCGCTGCGGCGTGCAACCCGATCCATAGTTTATAGTCGACTATGCTCACTAGGGTGTACAGACTCCGGAGGGGCTCCTACAGCCCAAGCGGCATATCATTGTGGCGCGCAGCCCGATCCAATATGTATATCGCTGCGGCGTGCAGCCTGATCCATATAAGTATCGCTGCGGCGTGCAGCCCGATCCATAACTCATACATATATAAATACCCTCACCATTAGGTTCTCAATCTCTCTCAGTCATTAACCTCACAGCCTCTCAGGCACAACAGTAGAAATTAGGAAACTCAGTCTAAATAGTCCTCACATTTAGAAGTAGAGTGATAAAACCAGTTTTAAGTATTTAAGCAGGTAAAACATGACTGAGGATATGCATTCAACAAGTAAAGTGAGGAAAAATAGTAAAAATGCCCCTAAGGGTCTCAACAGGTCGGCACAAAGGCCCCAAACATGGCATACAACCCATAATATAGTATAAATGACTAAAGTACGAAATATCATAAGGTTCCAAATCAAATATGCGGCTTAACAGTCGCTACATGACGGACCAAGCCACAATCCCTACCGGTGCACACCCACACGCTCGTCAACTAGCATGTGCGTCACCGCATTTATCAAAACAAGTCAAATACCGGGGTTTTGTACCCTCAGTTCTAGATTTACAATGGTTACTTACCTCAAACCGGTGAAAATACTACTCCACGACGTCTTTGCCCCTTGAATCGGCCTCCACTCGCGTCGAATCTATCCAAAATCAGAATCACGGCGTAAAAATATGCTAAGAGAACAAATCCTAAGCGAAAACAATCAAATAATACCAAAAATCCCGAAATTTGCCAAACCCGACCCCCGGGCCCACGTCTCGAAACTCGATAAAAATTACATCAACGGAATCCTTATTCTCCCACAAGTCCATACATACCAAGAACATTGAAATCGGAGTCCAAATGACCCCTTAAATTCTCATTTTAAAGTCTCTTAATCTCAAACCCTAATTCCTAAATTTTAGGCTTAGATTCCATGATTTATTAGATAGATTTCACATTAGAATCGAGTTTTAAGTCCAAATATTCTTACCTCCAAGTGATTCCCCTTGAATACCCTTCAAAAAGCTCCAAAAACGACCAACAATGGAAGAAATAAACCCCTAATTCGCGAACAAGACGATTATTTAAACCTTCTGTCCAGGCCTGAAATCCTTCATCGCGATCGCGGGACATCCTTCGCGATCTCGAAGCATAAATTCTCAGCACCCAAATTAACCCTATGCGAATGCGTAAAATCCCACGCGAACGCAATGCTCAGGCATCTTACATTACGCGAACGCGATGCTCAGGCATCTTACATTACGCGAACGCGATGCTCAGGCATCTTACATTACGCGAACGCGATGCTCAGGCATCTTACATTACGCGATCGCGGACTGGCTACTGCGTTCGCAAAGAACAAACTCCAAGCCAAGACCCCTGGTCCACTTAACTCTACGCGAACGTGACCTTCTCCACGCGTTCGCGATCAACAATACTTACACTTTATGCGAGACCCCCTACGCGATCGCGAAGAAGAAAAACTCTACAACAGCTGAAACCAAAATCTGCAATTTTTCTTTAACTTAAAATGATCCATTCAACCCTCCGAAACTCACCCGAGGCCCCCAGGACCTCAATCAAATGCACTAACATATCCCAAAACCCTATTCAAACTTGTACCAATTTTCAAAACACCTCAAACAACATCAAATAAACCAAAACACATCGGATTCAAGCCTAAGTTTCCAAAATCTTTCGAATTCTTCTTTTGATAAAAAACCCAACCAAACCACGTCCGAATGGCCTGAAATTTTGCACACACATTCCAAATGACACAACGGAACTACTACAACTCTCGGAATCTCATTCTGATACCTATATCAAAATCTCACCTACCAACCAGTAATCACCAAAAATCCAATTTCGCCAATTCAAGTCTAAATCTACTCCGGACCTCCAAAAGTCATTCTGATCACGCTCCTAAGTCCCAAATCACCTCCCGAAGCTAATCGAAACATCAGAACTCACATCCGATCCCTCTAACACATAAGTCAACATCCGGTTGACTTTTCCAACTTAACCTTCCTCAAAAGAGACTAAGTGTCTCAAACCTTACCAAATCCTTTCCGAACCCTAACCAATAAACCTGATCACATGTAGAACCATTATACAAAGCAATAAGAAGCAGAAATGGGGAAAACAGAGCGATAACTTATGAGACGACTGGCCGGGTCGTCACATCCTCCCTAACTTAAACAAACGTTAATCCTCGAACGAGTCAAGAAACGTACCTGAAGCCTCAAACAGGTGAGGATATCTGCTCCGCATCTTCCGCTCGATCTCCCAGGTAGCCTCCTCCATGGGCCGACCTCTCCACTGCACTTTCACTGAAGCTATATCCTTTGACCTCAACTTTCGAACCTGATGACCCAAAATAGCTACTGGCTCCACATCATAAGTCAGATCATCATCCAACTGAACCGTGCTGAGATCCAGAACATGAGACGGATCCCCAATATACTTCCGGAGCATAAAAACATGAAATACTGGATGCACACTCGACAAGCTGGGTGGTAAAGCAAGCTCATAAGCCACCTCCCCAATCCTCCGAAGCACCTTAAAAAGCCCAATGAACCGAGGACTCAAGTTACCCTTCTTCCCAAATCTCATAACACCCTTCATGGGCGAAACCTTCAGCAGAACCTTCTCGCCAACCATGTAGGACACATCTCAAACCTTCCTGTCAGCATAACTCTTCTGCCTCGACTGCGCCGTACGAAGCCTCTCCTAAATTACCTTCACCTTTTCTTAGGCATCCTGTACCAAGTCTGTTCCCAATAGCCTAGCCTCACAGCGCTCGAACCAACCAATAGGAGATCTACACCGCCTCCCATACAAAGCCTCATACGAAGCCATCTGAATACTCAACTGGTAGCTGTTGTTATAAGCAAACTCTACAAGCGGTAGAAACTAATCCCATGACCCTTCGAAATCAATAACACAAGCACGCAACATGTCCTCCAATATCTGAATGGTGCGCTCGGACTGCTCGTCCATCTGAGGGTGAAAAGTTGTGCTCAACTCAACCTGAGTACCCAACTCTCGCTGCACAGACCTCCAAAACTGCGAAGTAAACTGAGTGCCCCTATCTGAGATGATAGAAACTGAGACACCATGCAAACGAACAATCTCCCGAATATAGATCTCTGCCAACCGCTCTAAAGAATAGGTAGTACACACAGGAATGAAGTGCGCGAACTTGGTCAGCCGATCCACAATCACCCAAATAGCATCGAACTTCTTCAATGTCCGTGAAAGTCCAACTACAAAGTCCATAGTGATCCGTTCCCACTTCCACTCGGGAATATCCATCTGCTGAAGCAAGCCATCCAGTCTCTGATGCCCATATTTTACCTGCTGACAATTGAGACACCGAGCTACAAATCCCACAATATCTTTCTTCATTCTTCTCTACCAATAATGCTGCCTCAAATCCTGATACATCTTCACGGCACCTGGATGAATGGAATACCGCGAGCTATGGGCCTCCTCCAGAATCAACTCTCGAAACCCATCTATATTGGGCACACAAAACCGGCCCTGCATCCTCAACACCCCATCATCACCAATAGTCACATCTCTGGCATCATCGTACTGAACTCTGTCCTTAAGGACATGCAAATGCGGATCATCATACTGGCGCTCTCTGATGCGATCATATAAGGAAGACCGAGGAACCACACAGGCCAATACCCCACTGGACTCCGAAATATCTAACCTCACGAACCGATTGGCCAAGGCCTAAACATCAACTGTAAGAGGTCACTCCCCATCTGGAATATATGCCAAACTCCCCATACTCATCGCCTTTCAGCTCAAAGCATCGGCCACCATATTGGCCTTTCCCGGATGGTACAATATAGTGATATCATAATCCTTAAGCAACTCCAACCTCCTACGCTGGCTCAAATTGAGATCCTTCTGCTCGAACAAGTGCTGGAGGCAACGATGATTAGTAAACACCTCACAAGACACACCATACAAGTAATGCCTCCAAATCTTCAACGCGTGAACTATGGCAGCCAACTCCAAATCATAAACGAGGTAGTTCTTCTCATGGGGCTTCAACTAACGAGAAGCATAAGCAATAACTCTACTCTCTCGCATCAATACACAACCAATGCCAACTCTCGAAGCATCACAATACATGGTGTATGAACCTGAAGCTGATGGCAAAACTAACACTGAAGTTGTGGTCAAAGCTGTCTTGAGCTTCTGAAAGCTGTCCTCACACTCATCTAACCATACAAATAAAGCACTCTTCTGAGTCAACTTGGTCAAGGGCAGTGTGATAGATGAGAACCCCTGAACAAACTGGCGATAATAGCCTGCCAAACCAAGAAAGCTGCGAATCTCTGTGGCTGAAGACGGTCTGGGCCAACTCTGAACCGCCTCTATCTTCTTCTGATCAACCTGAATACCCTCGCTAGACACCACGTGCCCCAAGAAAGCCACTGAACTGAGCCAAAACTCACACTTGGAGAATTTTGCATAAATCTTCTCCTCTCTCAATCTTTGCAACACAACTCTCAAATGCTCCGCGTGCTCCTCCTGACTATGCGAATACACTAGAATATTATCAATGAAGACTATGACAAGTGAATCGAGATAAGTCCGGAACACGTTGTTCATCAAATGTATGAACGCTGTTGGGGCATTGGTCAGCCCAAAAGACATCACCAAGAACTCATAATGACTATATCGGGTCCTAAAAGCTATCTTAAAAATATCCGAGTCCTTGATCTTCAATTGGTGATAACACAAACGGAGATCAATCTTAGAGAACACCCTCACTTCCTGAAGCTGGTCGAATAAATCATCAATGCGAAGCAAAGGATACTTGTTCTTAATTATTACCTTGTTCAATTGCCTATAATCAATGCACATCCTCATAGTGCCATCCTTCTTCTTCACAAATAGAACCGGTGCACCCCAAGGTGAAACACTAGGCCGAATGAACCCCTTATCAAGGAGTTCCTGAAGCTATTCCTTTAACTCTTTTAACTCCGCTGGTGCCATATGATACAACGGAATAGAAATGGGCTGAGTGTCCGGCACCAGGTCAATGCCAAAATCAATATCCCTGTTCAGTGGCATGCCAGACAGGTCTGCAGGAAACACATCGGTAAAATCCCTCACAATTGGGACAGAATCAATACTGGGAGAATCTTCATCGATATCCCTCACAAAGGCTAGATACGAAAGACAACCCTTCCCAACCATACGCTGGGCTTTCAAGATTGAGATCACTCTATTGGGAACATAATCAGTCAAACCTCGCCATTCAATCCGTAGCACACCCGGTATAGCCAATGTGACTTTCTTGGCATGACAGTCCAGAATAGCACGACATGGAAATAGCCAATCCATGCCCAAAATGACATCTAAATCCACCATACACAATAATAAAAGATCCACTCAGGTCTCCAGACCCCTGATAGTCACCACACACGACCGGTACACATGGTCTACAACAATAGTATTACCCACTAGAGTAGATACATGAATAAGTGAAATAAGAGACTCACGGGGCGTATCCAGATAACAGGCAAAGTACGATGACATAAAAGAAAAGGTGGAACCGGGGTCAAATAATATAGAGGCATCTCTGTGGCAGACCAAAACAATACCTGAAATCATGGCATCTGAAGCAGCAACATTTGGTCTACCTGGGGGGCATAGAAACGAGCCTGACCACCACCTGATCGACCTCCCCCTCTAGGGCGACCCCTAGCTGACTGACCTCCACCCTTACCTGGCTGGGCGGGTGGTGAAGTAACTTGAGTAGAAGTCAAGGGCTAACCCCTCTACTGAGACAGACCATCATGAAGACGAGGACAATGCCTCCTCATATGCCCAAACTCTCCACACTCATAACAACTCCCTGGTGCTGGAGATAGGGACTGAAGGGAACCCCTAGCACTAGAATGACCAGTAGAAGGACCTGGTGTGGAAGAACCCTGAACTGATGGAGCACGGGATGAACTCAGAGATGGAAGGGCACTGAGTGATAAATGGCCCTGATGAGAACTGTGAGATCCATGACCTGATGATGCCCCACGATAACCTGGGCGAGCTAACTGAGCCTGCCTGAATGGATGGTCTCTGCCCTACTGGAACTAACCGCTCGAAAGAGCACTACAAAAGCTACCAGATCCCCGAGGCCTCTTGGCCTCCCTCTCCTCTCGCTCCTGGCGGTGAACCGACTCAATCTCACGGGCGATGTCAACAACCTCCTCGAAGGTAGCACCTATCACCATATCCCTAGTCATGAGAATCCGAAGCTGATATGTGGGGCCATCAACAAACCTCATGATCCTCTCTCGATATGTGGGAACCAACCAAACCGCATGATGGGCTAACTCAGAGAACCGCATCTCATACTGCTTCACAGTCATCTCTTCCTGATGCAACTACTCAAACTGTCTGCCCAGCTCCTCTCGGCGAGACTGTGGCACATACTTCTCCAGAAAGAGAAAAGAGAACTGCTGACAGGTAAGGGGTGCTGCACCAACAGGCCTACGCCTCTCATATGCCTCCCACCAAGTAAAGACAACCTCAGAAAACTAAAAGGTAGTAAAAGCTACACCACTGGTCTCTAGAATCCCCGCTGTACAAAGCATCCTCTGGCACTTATCTAAGAAACTCTGGGCATCCTCTCCCTCTTCACTATTGAAAGTCGAAGGCTAGAGTCTACCAAACCTCTCTAGTCGACGCTACTCGTCGTTCAGCATAACTGGTACAACAAACTCTTGAACTGGTACAACCGGCTAGGCTGGAGGTGCCCCCGGTGTTTGGAGTCCCTGTACAACCTTCTTAGGTGTGCGAACAATGAGAGTCTGGGTACCTCCCCCGACCTGACAAGTAGCTGCGGCCGTAGTAATTGAGACCGCCTGAGCCAAACCGGTACACACTGATAAAATCTAAGCTAAAGCCTCCTAAAGGCCTGGGATCATTATAGGCACAGCTGGTGCCTGAGCTGGTGCTGTTGTAGCATCCACAACTGGGACCTAATCCTAAACTGGGGCAGCTGGTGGATCTGTAGGTGCTTACCTAGCTGCTCTACCCCTACCACGGCCTCGACCGCGTCCTCAGCCTCTGGTGTCCCCAACTGGTGGTATGGGTGGTCGTCAATCCTGCCCAGTAGCACGTGTCCTCACCATCTTTAAGAGAATGGAATAACAGAAGTTTAGTACTTAGATCAGCAGATTCGTACAACAAGAATTTCAAGAATATGAAGTTTTTTCTAAAGGTTCTGCAGCCTCTCGAGGATAAATACAGATGTCTCCGTACCGATCCGCGAGACTCTACTAAACCGGCTCATGACTTGCGAGACCTATGTAACCTAGGCTCTGATACCAACTTGTCACGACCTCAAAATACTATTCGTGATGGTGCCTATCACATTACTAGGCAAGCCAACCCAAACATTTAATCACAACCCTTTTCCTTATAATAAGTCATCTTCTAACACATTAGTTTAAATACCAAATTTTCATAATAAGCATTTAAAACAACATAATATATGCGGAAGTCAAATAAACATGAAACTATACAATCCCCAAATATCTGGTGTCACGAGTCTAGAGCCTTTAATACATGACTGATTGTCTACTACATCATAAGTCTAGAAAATGCGGAATACAAACAAGATAGGAAGGAGAAAACAGGGCTGCAGACGCCATGCAGCTACCTTGTAATCTCCGGCAAACTCTGGATTAGCTAAGGACCCTCACTCTACCGCTCGGGCACCTGGATCTACACACAAGGTGCAGGGAGTAACTTGAGTACGCCAACTCAGTAAGTAACTAGAGTAAATAAGGTCTAAAAGCAGTGACAAGCAGTTCAAAATCATATAAATGAATAGACAGCAGAATAATAATTCAAATTTCACAGTTTTAAAGCCAGTTTCATTGTAAAATTATCAATTTCAGTTTAAATACTTGAAATCATATACTTAGCAATTTTTCCAACAGAGGCTTATGTTAAAAGAAGAGTGAAATCAAAGGAAAATATCATAACTGGGCCCCTCGGGCAATGTATCACTCAGAATATGGCCTCTCAGGCAGCCTCTTATTCACTCGTGACTCAACTCTCGTCACTCAGTACTCATTCTCAACACTTAGGCTCATTAATATCTCATAATAATAGAAATCATAGCAACCGCAGCTGCGTGCAGCCCGATCAATAGTTTATAGTCGACTACGCTCACTGGGGTGTACAGACACCGGAGGAGCTCCTACAGCCCAAGTGTCATATCACTGCGGCGCGCAGCCCGATCCAATATATATATCGCTGCGGCGTGCAGCCCGATCCATAACTCATACATATATAAATACCCTCACCATTTGGTTCTCAACCTCTCTCAGTCATTAACCTCACAACCTCTCAGGCACAACAGTAGAAATTAGGGAACTCAGTCGAAACAGTCCTCACATTTAGAAGTAGAGTGGTAAAACCAGTTTTAAGCATTTAAGCAGGTAAAACATGATTGAGGATATGCTTTCAACAAGTAGAGTGAGGAAAAATAGTAAAAATGCCCCTAAGGGTCTCAACAGGCGACACAAAGGCCCCAAACATGGCATACAACCCATAATATAGTATAAATGACTAAAGTACAGAATATCATAAGGTTCCAAATCAAATACGCGGCTTAACAGTCACTACGGGACGAATCAAGTCACAATCCCTACCGGTGCATGCCCACACGTTCGTCACCTAGCATGTACATCACTACATTTATCAAAATAAGTCAAATACCGGGGTTTTGTACCCTCAGTTCCAGATTTACAATGGTTACTTACCTCAAACCAGTGAAAATACTACTCTGCAATACCTTTTCCCCTCGAATCGACCTCCACTTGCATCAGATCTATCCAAAATCAGAACCACAACGTCAAAATATGCTAAGGGAACGAAGCCCAAGCGAAAACAATCAAATAATACCAAAAATCCCGAAATTGGCCAAACTCGACCCCAGGGCCCACGTCTCGAAACTCGGTAAAAATCACATTAACAGAATCCTTATCCTCCCACGAGTCCATACATACCAAGAACACTGAAATTGGAGTCCAAATAACCACTCAAATTCTCATTTTAAAGTCTCTTAATCTCAAGCCCTAATTCCTAAATTTTTGGCTTAGATTCCATGATTTATTAGGTAGATTTCATATTAGAATCGATCTTTAAGTCCGAAAATTCTTACCTCCAAGTGATTCCCCTTGAAACCCTCTTCAATACCCTTCAAAAAGCTCCAAAAATGACCAACAATGGAAGAAATAAACCCCTAATTTGCGGTCAAGACGACTATTTAAACCTTCTGTCCAGACCTGAAATCCTTTATCACGATCGCGGGACATCCTTCGCGATCACAAAGCACAAATTCTCAACACACAAAATTAACCTTATGCGAATGTGTAAAATCCCACGCGAACGCGATGCTCAGGTATCTTACACTACACGATCGCGGACTGGCTACTGCGTTTGCAAAGAACAAACTCCAAATCAAGACCCCTGGTCCACTTAACTCTACGCGAACGCGACCTTCTCCACGTGTTTGCGATCAACAATACCTACACCTTATGCTATCGCATCCCCATCTTCGCAAATGCACTAAGCAAACTGGACTGCCCATACAACAGCTCTACGCGATCGTGAGACCCCCTACGCGATCGCGAAGAGGAAAAACTCTGCAACAGCTAAAACCAAAATCTGCAACTTTTCTTTAACTTAAAATGATCCGTTCAATCCTCCGAAACTCACCTGAGGCCCTCGGAACCTCAACCAAAGGCACCAACATATGCCAAAACCTTATTCAAACTCTTACCAACCTTCAAAACATCTCAAAAAACATCAAATAAACCAAAACATATCGGATTCAAGCCTAAGTTTCCAAAATCTTTCGAATTTCGCTTTTGATCAAAAACCTAACCAAACCAAGTCCGAATGACCTAAAATTTTGCACACACATCCACAACAACACAACGGAACTATGCAACTCTTGGAATTCCATTTCGACCCCTATATCAAAATCTCACCTACCAATCGAAAATCACCATAAATCCAATTTCGCCAATTCAAGCTTAAATCTACTCCGGACCTCCAAAACTCTTTCCGATTACGCTCCTAAGTTCCAAATCACCTCCCAAAGCTAATCGAACCATCAGAACTCACATCTGAGCACTTTAACACATAAGTCAATATTCAGTTGACTTTTCCAACTTAACCTTCCTCAAAAGAGACTAAGTGTCTCAAACCTTACCAAATCCTTTCTGAACCCTAACTAATCAACCCGATCACATGTAGAACCATTATACAAATCAATAAGAAGCAGAAATGGGAAAAATGGAGTGGTAACTCGTGAAACGACTGACCGGGTCATCACATTTATTATCTTTATAATTTAGCAGCGAAAGTAGCCACTACTGAGGTGTAGGAAAACTAAGTAGGATATTTATATAACTACCCATACCCAAAGCATTCCAATAATTTTTTGCGTTCACACAGTTAAGAAATAGATGATTTAAAGATTCATCCTCTTCATGACAGTATGTGCACTCAACATTAGCAGTGATGTTAAGATGTTGTAGGTATTGAAGAGTTGGTAGCCTATTATGGTTAAGTACCCAAATGAAATATTTGATTTTAGGATGTACTGGCAGGTCCCATATCCATTTGAAATGAAGAGATGTATTGTGTTCATTAGCAACTTGATTTTGCAAAGCTTTATAGCAAGAATTTACCGAAAATTGCCCATCCTTTGTTAAGGCCCAGAATATACAATCAGCCTTGTACTTATACATGGAGATATAAGTGGTTGCTAACAAATTTTTCAGTCATCAGGGAATTGAAAAGGGAGGTTGTTCCAGTTCCAACTATTGTGGTTGTATATTGAGTTAATATTAATATTTTGTTATGACATAGGTAATGGACCACTTATTAATGATCGAACAGTCAACCCAGGCTTTATCCATGTGTCATACCAGAATTTAATATGCTCACCTGTACCAATTTGCCACTGTATGCCTATTTGGAAAAATTTCTATCCTTTAAGTATGTTATGCCAAATAGTGGAGTAATTTGTAGTAGAAGTTGAACGAATATATTTATTAATTAAAACTTTTGACCAAAGACTTTGATGTGAATGGAAGGCTCTCCATGCCAGACTTCCAAGTAAAGATTTATTTTTTTGATGAAGACTCTGAATCCCTAAGCCTCCCACTTCAGTTGGTTGTGTGATTTTTTTCCATTTAATAAGATGAATTATTTTCCTTGTTGTGGTAGATCCCATAAAAATTACGTTGGTACTGTTCCATCCTTTTTATAATCGATGTAGGAATGTGAATATATTGCATAATATGATTTTGCAAATTATTAAGAGTTGATTTAATAAGCGTAACTCGTCCCGCCATTGTGAGAAATTTTGTTTTCCATCCTGCTAGTTTAACTTTGAAATTATCCAAGAGAAATTGAAAGTCCGCCTTTTTTTGGCGTGTATGGAACATAGGGAAACTCAAATACCATCCATAACTTGTGCCTTCCCTAATTTGGAAACAGTCCATTGCCAATTCCTTAGCATTTGTCGAACTGTTTTTAGAAAATAATAATTTTGATTTCTCAAAATTTATTCTTTGACCTGAATGTTAGCTAAAATGATTGATCACATCTATGATAGCATTGCAAATTTTATTAGTAATTCTTGAAAAAAGAATAATATCATCCGCAAAGAACAGATATGACAACTGTGGACCTGTTTTAGTAATATTGATTGGTTGCCATTGTAGATATTCAACAGATAAGGTAATGTTGCGTGAAAACATTTCCATACACATTATAAACAAGTATGGCAATAACGGATCACCCTGTCTAATGCCTCTGGATGGTCAAAAATATTCTGTACGTGATCCATTTATAAGAATTGAAGTAGTAGTTATAGTAACGCAGGATATGATCAACTTAATCATAGCTGGAGGGATATTAAAATATTGAAGAGTTTCCCTAATGAATGACCATTTCAGTCGATAAAATGCTTTTTCAAGATCTAATTTTAGCATCATATAACTATTTTTACCTTTTTTTTGCTAAATGATTTATAGCTTCCTGAACTATAATTGCATTGTCAGTAGCACATTTTCCTTGTTGAAAACTAGTTTGTGTTGGTCCTATTATTACAGAAATAATTGGCTTAAGACGGTTGACAATGATCTTAGTAATTATTTTATAAGTTGTGTTACACAGACTTATGGGTCGAAATTGTTATATGGTTTGAGCATTCCTTACTTTTGGAATAAGGCATATATAAGTTTGATTGAGTAATGGGGGTATAACTCAAGCATTAAAAATGTCATGGCAAAATTGCCTAACCTTATTACTAACATCGGGCCAGATTTTTTGATAAAAGAAAGGATGAAGTGCATCTGGGCCCGGTGCTTTATAAGAACCAAAGCTAAACATGGCATGATCAATTTCACTGTATTCAAGAGGTGCTTCCAGAATATGATTGTTAATATTATTTAATAAATTAAAATTCGAACTGGAGCTAATATTTGTTGACTGATTTTGCTCAGTTGTAAAAAGATTCTTGTAGTAAGAGAGTATATGCTCTTGAATAGCTTGCTGGTCATAAAATCAATTACTTACAGAATCTTTTAGTGAAGTAATTTTATTTATCCTGCGTCTTTGTAAGGCAGACATAAGGAAAAATTTCGTATTAGCATCCCCTTCATTAAGCCAAGTTACTCTTGATTTAAGTTCCAAAAGTCCTCCTCCATTCTAAGTATAATACTAAATTCATTATTCAATTGAGCTTCTAAGTTTTGAAGGAATGAACTAGTTGGGTAGTGAATAGAAGACTGAATACCTTCTAATCTAGCTAGTATTTTTCTCTTACGATTAAAAATGTTCTCAAAAGTATTATGATTCCAAGCTGTGACTATTTTCTGAAAATTAGAAATGGTTTCCAAAAGAGGAGGTGTATTAGTCCAAGTGTTGTTAAGCAATTGATGAAATTGTGGATGCGATACCCAAATAGTTTCAAACCTAAATATATTCCTAGAGTAATGTTTCCTATTTTCTAAATTTATTAGTAAAGGACAGTAATCGGAGTATCTTCTAGGTAAATGTTGCACTGTAGCCTCAGTGTACATATTAAGCCAGTCATAATTTGCTAAAAACCGATCTAGTCTTTCTAGAATTGTATGACCATTTTTTCTTTTATTAGTCCATGTAAAACGACTACCTTTAAATCCTAAATCTACTAAATTGCAATAGTTAATGCAATTCGAGAATTTATCTGCCCTAGTGACATTAACAGGAAGTCCTCCAAATTTTCATTTAAATATAAAATATCATTGAATTCTCCTCCTATTAGTTAAGGATAATTAAAATTATCATGAAAATCCATTAAACTTTTCCAAAGTAAATTATGTGACTGGTATGAATTACTAGCATATATAGTAGATAACAACCATTTAGGTTTAGTGGGACATACTTGGATAAGACAGTGAATTTCTTGCTCAGACATCCTCAGTTCCTCTACACCAATCAAAGCCTCATTCCACAGTACGCCTAAACCTCCTACTAGGCCATTAGCAGAAACTTGGGCCATGTTAGTGAACTCAAAAGCTTGACGGAGTCCTTCATGGTCCTGCATGTGTGTTTCTAGGAGGATTGCTAGAACTAGTTTGTAATTATCTAATAAGGATCTAAACTGACACCTAAACTCAGGATTGTGAGAAGCCCTACAGTTCCAGATGATAAGATTCATTATATTAATCATGTTTTGTGTGACTGGTGGAGTAGGCATCAACGGGTTGGCAATCGCTGATGTCATCTGATCTTGAGATTCCAATAGTGGAGGAAGTTGACGAAGAGTCGAAATGATCACCATCAAGTATTTCCTTGCTTCTCGATTTGTTGTTACATGGAAGTTCAGGCTGCATGAGATCATCTTTTGTGGACACTTGAGGATGAATTTTTTGCATACTCTTCCTTTAGATTGTAAAGATGAATCCCTTTTAACCATAAGAACTTTGTCCTTGTCTTCCTTATTTCCGCCAAGTTTTATGCTAGCTCCTCCCTTGTTTGCATGTCTAGTTCGTTGGGAGATGGAGGTGGAGGTGGTGGTGGGCTGCCCGGTGGAGACTGTGTCTCGAATGGACTGATTGTACTGGAGTATGGGGAGAGGGGATTGAAGGAGTCGAGATGTTGGAACCATGGTGCATAAATCTGCCCCATGTGATGTGGTGGATAAAATGGCAGTAGGTTGGTCGTTGTTGGAACTGGGATCTGTGACTGCATGGGATAACTCCACTGGTGGGGATTCGAAGTTGAAGCCTGATGCTCCAATAGTAGGGTGTTTGGGTGTTATACCATTGATGTTGAGCGTAAACCTCCATCCCCAATCTCATTCCCTCGGTGACTATTTCTACCAGGTGAGTGAGATTTTGTACAAGCAGAACAACCTCCTGGTTGTTGATTTCCATCGAAAAGACAAGAGCATACCCCTGTAATCCTATCTCTAACCAAGACTGAAGAGGAAGATCCATTGAGTTCGCTTGAGATGTGTATATCAAGGGTGTGTTTATGTGTGGAAGTTTAGGTCCCTGCATATTCAGGCGAGGAAGATGAAAGAAGTGATTGTTGTCCATGTTCCTCAGGTAAGCAGGGTTGTAATTTGTTGGGAATGTTGGTCTTTGCATTTTGAGTTATTGAATTGTCGTGCCCCCTTTTTCTAGAGCGAAATCGGGTTTATGACATTTGGAGGGACAACCCATTCCTTTTGTGAATTGGGTTTGCGTTTGAAGAGTCGCTACCTAATGATTAGGGTGCATTAGGACACCAAAAGAGTTTGATTTTGAATAACCAGAGATTAGGGTAAGGGCTTGAAATTATTCCAAGGGGAAGGTATTAGGCACCCTTCAGAATCCACTAGTGTGGTTCCCAGCCAGACAATTATTGTGAATTTGGGGTGCAATTAACATATAGACAAATAAGGCTCAAATAAGCGGGGGTTTCATATAATGGTTTGCAAACAAACAAAGTTTGGAAGAGCAAAGAGAGCTGATTTTTTAAAGAAGGAGTTGAAATGATAAAAGAAATAAAGAAATAAGGGAAAGGGGGTCCTAGGTTGATTAACAATATGGATCACCTCACACAATGCCCGGTAATCACTCCTCAATGAGGGGCTACATGTGACATTATCGCATGGTCATCATATCCATATCTACCCTTCCCACCCCGTTAAGGTATTTAATGTGCGGATTGGTCTCGTTTACTTATTGCATGCTATTACTCGCCTCAATCTTATCAGTCTCGGAGGCATTTAGGACTACTAATCCTAAAAGGGAGGGATATTAGGCTTATTTGTAGCTTCAAAGGAAAAAACTCTAAGGCGACATACAAAGCACATATGCAAATTGGGGAAAGCATATAACAAGCAGAGGCTCAGATATACCTCCTTAAATAAAGAAGCACGTAATTAGCATGACTTACATATACTGTTTAGGTCTGATTTAAAAGGTATCAAAGACGAGTGAGAGAAAATTGTTGAAACAGTTTCAGCTTATCACATAACTCAGATAAGAAGTCCGAATCAGGCCTGCTTGTTGGTTGTAATTATTAACAGAAGCAGATTCAGTTTATATTTATTACTCTAAGGCTTGCCTAAGTGTTGGACAAGGATCCCATAAGCATGGTATCTACTAGATTCAGAAAGCAATTAAACAGTAAGGCTCGAAATGAATTGTTTGAATGCATACTCGTTAAACTTGCTAAGTGAGGGACTCAGATTATTGAAAGGGGGAGGCAGAATTTAAACGAATTGATTACAAGTTCGGTAAACGAGAGCAGCCATTACTACTGGTTTTATATCTAACACTGAGTGAATCGAATCAAATTTTTTTAGAAACTCCTATAGGCATGCTTTCTATACGTTGCTGATTTTTAAAACCTTATAGACATGGTATCTTGATGAAGAATTTATTTTAAAATGTTTCTATAGGCATGGTCTCTAGGTGAAGTTTGAATATGCATAATCCTATAGACATGATTTCTATATGAAGTTAAATATGCAGAATCCTATAAAACATGATTTCTAGATGTAATTGAATATGCAGAATCCTATAGGCATGATTTCTAGATGTATTTTGAATATGCAAAATCCTATAGCCATGATTTCTAAGTGAAGTTAAATATGCAGAATCCTATAGCCATGATTTCTAAGTGAAGTTAAATATGCAGAATCCTATAGCCATGATTTCTAAGTGAAGTTAAATATGCAGAATCCTATAGACATGATTTCTACCCTTTGCATACATAGTTACCCACATTTTTTTCACTAACCAGCACCAAATATTTATTACAAATTATTACAAACCAGAATAAATAAAATTACATCAGGAAAAGTAAAAAAGTACAACTAGAGGAAGCCTGATTCTGACTTCATCTCTGAGTTACAAGATAAACCCAACTCAAAGACTATTGATCCAAAGCCTTTCTCCAATTTGAGTGTGTTAGAGTTCCCTAAGAGCCTCAATGGGACTCCGGGTACTGCTCACACCCAAATTATATTATCAGAATAGGGGCAAGTGCAGTATGAAAGTGCCAGCCCTCAAGTGTCCAAGTTTAGAGGGAGCTCAAGGGGTCCCAAGGCAAGGCTCACAAGAGGGGGAAGAACTTAAAGTCTAAGAGAGAGTGCACGTGAGGAACGGAGTTCTAAAGGGATAAAGGAGAGAAAAAAATCTACAAACAAGTACACAAAAGGGGTTCAGAGGAATAGGGAAGTTGCAAAGAGCCTATTTACTTAGGCATTTAGCTAGTTTTGGGCATGCACAACAATAGAGAGTGTTGTTATGCTTACAAATCAACAAGAATGCACAACATATGATAGTGACATAGAGGTTATGATTTCAGGGGAATCAAGTTTGAGCCATAGGCAATAATACTTAATACTGTCATTCCTCAACAAATAATTAGTATCAAACACATTAGGGTAGGGGTTTGGGATGAATAATAAGAAGGAAATTACAGAATGCTAAAGTAAATTCTGAACTAAACACAAGCAATAGGTAGACATGCAATTGAAGGTATTAAATAAACACATTGTTGTGGTTGCTGAAAACCTTTATCAGGACATACTAGTTTCAAAGAAGCAAAATATAACAGTAGGAGTACTTGAAAGAAAATAGGCCACAATACAAGTTACAAGAAAGAGAGTGCTTTCTGAATATGAGTGTGAGTTCAGAAAACTAAGAGTGTTCGTGTCCTTGTGTCAATGAAAGAGCATGGTATTTATAGTTTGAAAACAGGCAGAGAATAACCATGTGCCAATTAAAATCAATCAGTGGAAGAACTTCTTTTAATTAAAGAGTTCAAACTTAAAAGGTAATGAATAGAAATCATTTAAGGAAAGAGATCAAATAAGCAATTAGTACATAGTAAATCAAGGAGTCAGAGAATCAAAATTATTGGTTCATGAATAAACCAAGTCAGAAAGGCTAAGGAAAGTTTTCAAATCAAACCAAGAAACATGGAAATTAGTAAAACAAGGAAAGAATCAATTAGACTTACACAAGGAGGTCAGAAATTAGTCAAAAATTGAAAGTCATTTTAGAGGAGAAGCTGAGCATATATAAAGAGCACACAAGTATTAGGTATACGAGGCTGAATTTAGGATAAAGAAAAGTGTCATGCAATTGCAAAATCAGTAAGTAGTGGACTATAGGAACATGGTAGTCACATAGGTCAGTTTCAGTAACTCAACAATGGAGAAGGGAGAGAGTATCAAATAGCATGCAAAGGGTCAGTAGAAAGACCTTAGAAGAGTTTAGCAGGGATTCAGAATCATATAAAGAAACAAACGATTTTGAAACTCAGTCGAGCAATAGATGAAACAACTTCAAAAACGCAAATAGGTCCAAAGAAATTAGGGTTTTGAAACCAAACAATTTCGGAGATAAGGAACAAACAAATCATAGAGCAAATAATATCAGAACTCGAATGAACCCCAAATCTTAGGGGTTTTGCCATCAATCGAGTTTAGAGGTGAAAGACAAGAGAATCAGGCAAAAATATCAACAAAGAAAAATAAAAAATTAGAAAGAACATAAGATTTTAACATAAAGAAACACAGTAGAAGAATCAACATAAAAACATAGTAGAAGAACAACATAAGAAACACAGTAGAACATGCTAAAGATCAGAGAGACTTCCAAATATCTTGCCAAAACTCTAAATCGGAAAAGATAAAGGTTTTGAAAGCAGAGTTTTGAAAGAAACTTTAAGAAAGCGTTTGAAAGTTTAGGGAAAACACAGATCTAGAACAGATCTAAAGAAATCAAAAGAACCTCAAAAGGTAGGGTTTCAGAAGAACCTAGATAGTGAGAAAAGCTTGGAAAGTCATTGATCTAAGCAGGAGAAGTCGAGATCAGGCTCGAATAGCCATGGCTGGCCGGAGCAAGGTCGGAGACGGCCATAGAACTCGAATCGAACAAAGTCTGGGCCAAGCTTCTTCAGCGTCAGGCCTTGAAACTATAGTAACCAGACGTGTAGGAGTTATAGGAAGCCGGTGTAGGACTTCTGTGGCCTTGGAAGCCATGGATTCCGGTGATTTTAGGGTAGAAGCGAAGGGAGGCGGCTAGGGTTTGAGGGGAGCTTGAGAGAGAACTGGGAGAAAGGGGGGATTCAAGGGAGGCTACAGAAGGGAAAATGATTAGGTTTAGGGGTTAGGTCGGGTTAAAAAAGGAAGGGGTTAAGGATGGCCGTTGATCATTTTGATCAACGGCATGGATTAAAGGGGAATCCGGGCGGGTTATTTTAAAGGGTCGTGGGTCGGGTAGATTTAGGATTTGGGCTGGGTAATTGGATTTGAAATTGAGTTTAATTGGGGTGTCAAATCTGGCTAAAATTGAAATGCAAATGGGCTAACATTTAAATAGCCATTTTTCCCTTATTTATTTTATAACAAATTGTAAAATAATTTCTGGAAATAAATTAAAGGTACTAAAATGATTAATAATATGTAATTATCAAATTAAAAATACTGAAGTCGATTTTATAAATATAATTACAATTAAATCTTGAAAGAGGCCAATATTGCAATTATATGCAATTTAGCTTTAAAAATACTAAATAAATTTGTAAAAATATGAAAAACTTATGCTAGCTATATTTTAATATAAATATGAGAATCCAATAAATGAATCACCCAAAATGATAATTTTGAGAATAATTACTGGGTTTTTCTTGATAAAATAGGGCAATAAATTGATTTAAAAACTTTAAAAATTAAGAGAAAAATAATAAAACCTTGGGACATACTTATATATGCACATACATGCTATTTTGAGAGTATTTTTCATATTAAAAATATACAAGGAAAAATTGGGTATCAACAGCTGCCCTTCTTTACCCGTGAAGGATGAAAGAGTTGTCGGGTAAAGATATGATGGCCAATTTTGACCGAACGAAATGGTTCGAGGAGACTTAGGCCGTAATCTACTTTCTGATCTGCCTACATATACCTGGTTTTACAGGAATCATGTCGTATGTAGTTCGGGATCCATCGGCGGAATATGTCGATGGAGACTTTTCAAGAACGGACGCAATATTCATGTTGGGGTGAATGGTTTGAAACGTGACAGGGCTGCGGGAATTGGAGTAGGATCACTCCTGATGAGACGGTCATTTCTCGCTGGTTTACCTGCAAGTAAGCGATACAAAAATATATTGTGCGTAAATTTACACATGATGCAAATTCTCATTGGACCATGAAAGTTGTCTTTGGATGGTTGGGATGACGTCCTTAGACCATGACGTCCTGGGCCATAAAGCATATAATAAAGGATTCATAGGCCATGAAATGATGCTCTCGGGCTATGAGAATGATGCCTCCGAACTATGATGCCTTTGAATAATGATATGCAAAAGATAGAAGGGGTCCTTAGGCCATGAATGGTGTTCTCAGGCTATGAGAATGGTGCCTCCAAACAATGACGCCTTCGGATAATTTGGTGATCTTTCAGCCTATGAGATGCAGTGTCTGGCGATCTTTCAGCCAATGCAAATGTAAATAAGGTGGCGATCTTTCAGCCGTGCACATGTAAATAAGGTGGCAATCTTTCAGCCGTGCAAATGTAAATAAGGTGGCAATCTTTCAGCCATGCAGATGTAAATAAGGTGGCGATCTTTCAGCCGATGCGAATGTAAATAAGGTGGCGATCTTTTAGCCAATGCAAATGTAAATAAGGTGGCGATCTTTCAGCCGTGCACATGTAAATAAGGTGGCGATCTTTCAGCCAATGCAAATGGAGGTAGAGCTTAACCTTGGAAGGCAGAATGGTAGCCTTATGCAATGCAAGAAATGCAGATAGAGGTAGAGCTTAACCTCGAAAGGCAGAATAGTAGCCTTATGCAATGCAAGAATGCAGATGGAGACAAAGCTTAGTCTCGGAAGGCAGAATGGTAGCCTTATGCAATGCAAGAATGAAGATGGAGGTAGAGCTTAACCTCGGAAGGTAGAATGGTAGCCTTATGCAATACAAGAATGCAGATGGAGTCAGAGCTTAGTCTCGGAAGGCAGAATGGTAGCCTTATGCAATGCAAGAATGCAGATGGAGACAAAGCTTAGTCTCGGAAGGCATAATGGTAGCCTTATGCAGGAAGTAAAAAAGACAAATAATAATAGAATTTTCTTAGCTGATAGCAAATTGCGATATTGCAACTGCTGGGGATACTGTGTCTGCTGGGGACACTGCGTGCGGATAGCAACTGTGAGTAAGTGCAACAGTTCTGAGAGTTTAATTCCTGGCAATGTTTGTCTCGTAAGCGTATAGTATATTTATTTGCAACTCAAGTGCCTGCACCTAAAGAAAAATTGTGAATTTTGTAAAAGGGGGGAGGTTAGTTCGTATCCCCGCTGGCTCTGCTTGACTTGCTCGGCTTTGATCTGGTGATATTGTATGTATCATTGGGTAGTGTTGCTAAATAGATAATTTTCGTCAATAAACATGCATGGCTTAGTAAAAACATGACACAAGTACATAATTAAAATAGTTTTTAGATGAACCGATGACTGCGACATGGTTCAAGACATTGCAACCTCTCTTGCTACGGAATTTTGAGGGTCCTCCTCAAAATTCTGCCCCAGTTTAATGGATTGACATTTCTGACTATTGCTTCCGGTGATTGGCTGAAATCAACTTTGGAATTTTGAGGTTCCTCCTCAAAATTCTTCCCCAGTTTCCAATTGTGGGGGGAAATGAAAATTTTACTGAATTGTGACCAAAACCATAGGGCTACCTATGTATCCCCTATTATACGGGAATCAGGTCAGGCGTAGTTCAATTGCATCATATGAGGAAAGCATAAAGATTACACATAGTAACGCTTGACTATATCTGAATTGATCGGCTGCGGCCAGACTTCTCCGTCCATTTCTGCGAGTATGAGGGCTCCTCCTGTCAAAACCTGGTGAACCATGTATGGACCCTGCCAGTTGGGAGAGGATTTCCCCTTGGCTTCATCTTGATACGGAAAAATTTTCTTTAACACTAGCTGCCCTGGTGTGAACTGTCTCGGCTTGACTCTTTTGTTGAAGACTCTGGATATTCTGTTCTGATAAAGTTAACCATGGCAAACTGCATTCATTCTCTTTCCATCGATAAGAGCCAGCTGCTCTTAACGACTCTTCACAGTGAGGTCATCACTTGTTTTATAATGAAATTCTGTGTTTTGAGGCCTTAAAACCTCTTTTAGTATCACCTCGATTTGCGTGCGCAATCCGAGTGCGTAACCAGAAAGCCTAGATGTGAAAATCTGTGAAAAATAATAAATTTTGACTGTAAAATGAGCTAATTTGACTTCGGTCAACATTTTAAGTAAACAGACCTGGACCCATGATTTGACGGTCCTGGAGGGTCCGTAGGAAAATATGGGACTTGGGTGTCTGCTCGGAATCGAATTCCGAGGTCCCAAGCCTGAGAAATGAATTTCAAAGAAAATTGTTTAAAGGAAATTGAAATGAATTTTGATTAGAACATGTTGGTATCGGGCTCATATTTTGATTCCGGCACCGGGTACAAGTCTTATATATGATTTAAGATAATTCTGTGAAGTTTGGTAAGAAACGGAGCCTGTTTGACGTAATTCGGACCATAATTGGAAAGTTTGATGTTTAAGAAGTTTTGATAAATTTCATTGATATTGAGGTCTCATTCGATGTTTTGATGTTATTTTGGTGATATGACTACATAAATGAGTCCGTGAGATGTTTTTGAGGTTATGTGCATATATGGTTTGGAGCTCCGAGGGCTCGAGTGAGTTTTGGATCGGCCACGGGTGCATTTTGAACTTTGAAAAATAGCTGGTGTGTTTCTAATTTGCAGGCTTCGCATTTGCGAAGCCAGTCTCGCAAATGCGAGCTCGCATCGAGCCATGCACCGCAAATGCGAGAGTTGGCCTGGGCAGCCTTCTTCGCAAATGTGAAGTAGCTGTCGCAAATGCGATGCCCGCCTAAATCCTCTATGATCGCAAATGCGAAACGCATTTCCCAGCTTATTAGAGGTCGGGGTTCGCAATTCTCATACCTGCAACCTGCAACTTTTATACTTAACTGATTTT
This sequence comes from Nicotiana tabacum, assembly GCF_000715075.1. Lineage (NCBI taxonomy): Eukaryota > Viridiplantae > Streptophyta > Magnoliopsida > Solanales > Solanaceae > Nicotiana > Nicotiana tabacum. The sequence continues at coordinate 18,072,795 of NC_134097.1, read as the reverse complement.
AAAACCCATTTTTCATATTCTCTCAAATACAAACACACTTAGGCGATTTTTCAAGGATTCCTTCTTCTCCAAATCAATTGTAAGTCATTTTTAACTAGTTTTCCTCAATCATTAACATCTTTTTACATGATTTCAACTTAAAATCAAAGATTTTCATAGGAGAAATTGGGTGTTTTGGGTAGAACCTAGGTTTTTAAAAAATTGGGGATTTGGACCTCGATTTGAGGTCCGATTTCAAAACAAATCATATACTTGGGTTCGTGGGGGAATGGGTAATCGGGTTTTGGTTCGAACCTCGGGTTTTGACCGTGTGCGCCGGGGGCGATTTTTGACTTTTTGGGTAAAACTTTGAAAAACTCATTTTTATGCATTGGGGTTGATTCATTTAGCATTTATTGATGTAATTAAGTAATTTGTGACTAGATACGAGTGAATTGGCGGTGGAATTAAGGGGTAAAGCTATAATTGAACCTTGAGTTGTGTTCGTGGCATCGAGGTAAGTGTTTGGTCTAACCTTAGCTTGAGGGATTAGGAGTTGAGTCTTAATTGCTATGTGGTAATTGTTAAGTACGATGTATAGGCATGGTGACGAGTATCTATACGTTGGTGTCAAGCATGACCGTGAGTCTTATATTGTGATTTTCATGATTTTGTTATATTATTCATGCCTTGGTGAAGATTTCTAATTGTTGTATGAAGTTTGTGGAAAGAATTGTGAACCATGATCATTGAGGAGCGTTGGCTCAAGTTGTATAACGAATTGTGAAAGTGTAAGTGACAATTGAACTTTTAGAGCATTGGCTTGAGTTGTGAAGTGAATTGTGAAGTAAAAGTGACAAAGAGAAGAGATCATTTTGTTGTCACCCTTGTCGGGCTATTGTTGATTTATTTGTTATCTCCTTTGCCGGGATGTGGATATCATTGATGTTGTTCCCTTGCCAGGATTTAATTGTTGACTTGTTGCTACCTTGCCGGGATTCTTATTGCAAATTTCCCTTATGTCCTTGCCCTATTGTTTGTGATTGCTTCTTGGGTGAGGAAGAAAGTTAAAGCATGAAGGGTGATGTCGTGCATTGTTTGTTTTGTGAGGAAAGAGTGTAAAGCACGAAGGGTGATGTCGTGCCGCACGATGTACCATTCCGTGCCTATTAAATTGATTTCATGGTGAGGATGAGAGTAAAAGCACGAAGGGTGATGTCATACAATTTATATTGACTCTTATGGTGAGGACGAGAGTAAAAGCACGAAGGGTGATGTCGTGCACTTGTCTTAGATTTACCTGATTCTTACTGATAATTGAGTTAAGTTGTCATTTACGTTTGTTTACTGATTATCTGTTGTTACTTGATTTTATTTCGATGTTATAGATTTCCTTACCCTATTTGCCTTGTGATTGTTGTTTGGGTGAGGAAGAGCGTAAAGCACGAAGGGTGATGCCGTGTATTGTTTTGGTGAGAGATTGTTAAAGCACGAATGGTGATGCCGTGTATTGTTTTGGTAAGAGAGAGTTAAAGCACGAAGGCTGATGCGGTGCACTTGTCTTTGATTTCCTAATTTTTATTGATAACTATGTTATGATTTCTCTACACTGAATTGCTGATTTCCTGTTGATACTTGTTGTACCCCACAACATGGTTTCCCCTTCCTATTTTCAATTGACTGTGGCGATCATCATACTTATTTGTTTCTCTTCTGTTACTATTCAATGTTTCCCCGTAGCATGCTTCCCCCCCCATACTTGACTATATATAATTATTTCTTTCTGTACTTTTTTTCTACTGTATATAGTAAAATTGCACAGGTTTATTTGGTAGTCTGCTCCTAGCCTCGTCACTACTTTGCCGAGGTTAGGCTAGGCCCTTACCAGCACATGGGGTCGGTTGTGCTGATACTACACTCTGCACTCTTTTGTGCAGACCCTAGTGTTGTGGACTTCGGGCCGCGGTGTGATTGCTGATTCTTGATCATCAGGTGACCCGAAGTTAGTCCTGCAGGCGTCCGCAGGCCTTGGCGTCTCCTTCTATCTACTATTTATGTTTCTTTCATGCATTTCTAGAGACAGTATTGTATTTATTTCTTCATACCCTTTATTTGTAGTATTCTTAGACCGTCTATGAAACTGTGACACTAGTTCTGGGTAGTCGAGACTCAAATAGTTGTATTGGATTCATGTTCAGCTAGCTTATTGCTTTTTCTTCCGCTTATGTTAAATTCCGTTGTTTAAATGTTATTATTTCGAAATTGTTAATGGATATAAAATGGGTAAAAAGGAAAATTGTTCATGTAATTGGCTTGCCTAGCTCACAATAGTAGGTGCCATCACGACTCCCAAGGGTGGGAGTTGCGGGTCGTGACATTCACCCACTCTGCATCGTCGAGCTCAGCTTCCTATATGATCCTTAGGGAGGGAATTTCCACTTTGGCGGGAATGACTGCCTCTGTACCATAAACCAGCATATAGGGGTTGCCCCAGTTGATGTGCGGACTGTGGTGCAATATCCCAGTAAAGAAAAATAATAACTTCTCGTGCCACTGTTTATGCTTCTCTATCATTTTCCTCAATATCTTCTTGATATTCTTATTGGCGGCTTCTACTGCTCCGTTCATCTGAGGTCTGTAGGTTGTAGAATTCTTGTGTCTGATGTTAAAGGTTTCTCACATGGCTTTCATCAAGTAACTGTTGAGGTTGGAGCCATTATCGGTAATGATTGACTCTGGAATCCCGAATCGGCAAACAATGCGGTCGCGGACAAAGTCTGCCACGACCTTCTTGGTTACTGCTCTGTAAGATGCTACTTCAACCCATTTGGTGAAATAGTCAATTGCTACCAAGATAAACTTGTGCCCGTTGGAAGCAACGGGCTTGATTGGTCTAATAGCATCCATTCCCCAAGCGGCGAACGGCCATGGTGAGCTTGTTGCATTAAGCTCGCTTGGAGGTACCTTTATCATGTCTGTATGTATCTAACAACGATGGCATTTCCGGACATACTGGATACAGTCCGTCTCCATAGTCATCCAAAAGAAACCAACATGAAGTATCTTCTTTGCTAAGACAAAACCGTTCATATGTGGACCGCAGGTCCCAGCATGAATTTCCTCGAGTAACCTAAATGCTTCTTTCGTGTCGACACACCTTAGCAATCCCAAATTAGGAGTCTTCCTATGCAGGATTCCTCCTCTGTGAAAGAAATTGTTGGATAACCTTCGAAGTGTGCACTTCTGAGTAGGATTTGCGAGCTCCGAGTATTCTCCTTTCGCCAAGTATTCCTTGATATCATGAAACCAAGGTTTTCCGTCTGCTTCTTCCTCAACATAAGCACAATAATCTGGCTGATCATGGATCTTTACTCGAATGGGGTCAATGAGGTTCTTGTCTGGATGTTGTATCATGGATGATAGGGTAGCCAATGCATCGGCGAATTCATTCTGGACCCTGGGAACATGTTGGAATTCTGTCTTCATGAACCTCTTTTTCAATTCCTATACATAATGCAGATACGGGAGTATTTTGGAGTTCTTGGTTGCCCATTCTTCTCGAACCTAATGTATAAGTAGTTCCGAATCTCCGATCACTAACAATTCTTGAATGTTCACGTCAATAGCCATTTTGATCCCTAAGATGTAGGCTTCGTACTCGGCCATATTGTTGGTGCACGGGAACCTAAGTTTGGCGGACACCGGATAATGCTGACCGGTTTCTGATACCAAGACTGCTCCTATGTCAACTCCTTTGAAATTTCCTGCTCCATCAAAAAATAATCTCCAACCATCATAGGATTCCGCAATGTCTTCTCCTATAAATGACACCTCTTCGTCAGGAAAATACGTTTTCAGGGTTTCGTATTCTCCATCTACGGGATTTTCAGCAAGGTGATCTGCCAATGCCTGACCCCTAATTGCTTTCTGAGTCATGTAGACAATGTCAAATTCACTCAACAGGATTTGCCACTTGGCTAGCTTGCCAGTGGGCATGGGCTTCTGGAAGATGTACTTTAAAGGATCCTTCCTTGATATGAGATATGTAGTATAGGCACAGAAGTAGTGCCTCAACTTCTTAGCTACCCAAGTCAAAGCACAGCAGGTGCATTCAAATAGAGAATATCGGGCCTCGTACGGGGTGAACTTCTTACTGAGGTAATAAATGGCCCGCTCCTTCCTCCCTATTTTATCGTGCTGCCCCAGAACACAACCGAATGCTCCATCCAATACTGCAAGGTAGAGTAATAAGGGTCTACCTAGATCAGGTGAAACTAACACTGGTGGTGTTGACAGGTATTCCTTAATTCTGTCGAAAGCTTTTTGGCAATCATCAGTCCATTTGGTAGCGGCGTCCTTATTCAAAATCTTAAAGATCGGCTCACAGATAATTGTAGATTGTGCTATGAACTGGCTAATATAGTTAAGTCTCCCCAAGAAGCTCATCATATCCTTCTTGTTCTTTGGCGGTGGCAATTCTTGAATAGCTTTGACCTTTGATGGATCCAGTTCTATTCCTCGACGACTCACAATAAACCCAAGTAGCTTTCCACTAGGAACCCCAAATGCACACTTTGCGGGATTCAGTTTCAGGTTGTACCTACGCAGTCTATTGAAGAACTTTCTCAAATCTTCCATGTGATCAGTGGCTTTCTTGGACTTGATAATAACATCATCTACGTACACCTCTATCTCCTTGTATATCATATCGTGGAAAATGGTAGTCATGGCCCTCATGTAGGTGGGTATTCTTCAGGCCGAACGACATCATCTTGTAACAGTACATTCCCCACGGTGTAATGAAAGCCGTTTTCTCAATATCTTCTTCATCTATCCAGATCTAATGATACCCAGCGAAACAATTCACAAATGGCTGCAATTCATGCTTGGCACAATTGTCGATCAAGATGTGTATGTTTGGCAAGGGGAAGTCGTTTTTCGGACTAGCCCGGTTGAGATCCCGGTAGTTGACAGAGACTCTGACCTTCCCATCCTTCTTTGGTACTGGCACAATGTTGGCTAACCATGTTGGGTATTCTACTATCCTGAGAACTATGGCTTTGACTTGCTTAGTGATTTCTTCCTTGATTTTCATACTCATGTCAGGCTTAAACTTTCTGAGCTTTTGCTTTACCGGCGGACATGTTGGATCGGTTGGTAGTTTGTGAGCCACAATAGATGTACTCAGACCAGTCATGTCATCATATGACCAAGCGAATATGTCTTCATATTCCCTTAGAAATTCTGTGTATTCCTTCTTTTCTGATGGCGATAAGTGGACACTGATTCTCGTTTCTTTGACGTTCTTTGCATCGCCCAGGTTAACAATCTCGATCTCGTCTAGGTTGGACTTAGGTTTGTTCTCAAAATTCTCAACTTCCTTAACAACCTCTTTTGGTATTTCATATTTCTCTGAATCTGTGTCCGTTTGTTGCGTTGTCTCGTTGCATGTCACATTCATTGGTTCATCAAGATAAGTAATAGTAATGTTGTATAAGTAAAGTAATGAGAGAAAATAATAGTAATAAGTGTTGATCCATAAGAAAAGTTAGAATGCTTTGATAAATTGCATAATTGTTTTGAACATTTGAAGATCTTATTGCAGGAATTGAAAACACGCGAGACAAAAATAACAATCTTTCAGTAAATCAAAACAGTGCTTGTTTTAGCCTTGCTACCCCCAGGCTCGTTGGGCTCTGGTTGTCCTGATGGTCCAGTTATTAAGGCGGGTCTCTCTGCTTACGGCTTGTATGGAAGGGCCTTCCTCCCTATCCTACTCAAGAATGACACATCAGTCCATATCACTGTCTTCTAAGAACAAATTCTTCACCGCTGCCAACTTCCTCTTCTTCTGACCATAAATAATATCGGCCAGTTGGAAAGTCCGCTCCAAGTGTGGTATAGGCTGCTCCAGCGTATAGTAAGGACCATGACATGGTGGCGACCAGCTGTTGAACTCCTCCCAGGTATACTCATATCCCAGACCGAAAGTAGTGTCATGCTTCTTGAGTTTTATAGGCTTAGCGATTCCTTGGAGATTCTTGCCGAGCCTTTTGCCAGGTTCGTACCCACACCAATTCAGTATACTCTCGATCTTGTTGTCCCACCATTTGTCTTTGTCAACAGCATTCACTCGTTCAATGTGATGGTAAGTCTCTCCACCTAGCTTCTTTCTCCCTTCGATGAAGGAATCATCTAGCGACTGTATATGGGGTTTCTATCGTCGTCGTGAATGATCACTTCCTGGTGGTTTCATTCAAACTTTACTGCCTGATATAGTGTTGATGCTACAGCCCCAGCGGCATGGATCCATGGCCGTCCCAAAAGTAGATTATAAGATGTCGGCACGTCTATCACTTGGAAATCGACATCGAACCAAGTTGGCCCCATTTGCAAACACAGACTAATTTCCCCAATAGTAGACCTCTGAGAACCGTCGAAGGCTTTCACGTTGATGGCTCCATCCTTTATCTCGTGCAGTCCCTTACCCAACTTCTTGAGCATTACCAGCGGACAAATGTTGAGGATGGAACCCCCATCAATCAGGATCCTAGTGATAAAGTAATCGTCACATTGAAGAGTGATGTGCAGTGCTTTGTTGTGCCCCAACCCTTCAGACGGTAGCTCATCCTCATGAAAAATAATTTTGTGACTCTATAATACCTGTCCGACTATGTTAGCCATTTCTCCGCCAATAATGTTGCTGGGTACGTAGGCTTCACTCAGCACCCTCAACAGAGCATTCTTGTGTGCCTCTGAGTTTTGTAGCAAAGCAAATATGGAGATTTACGCCGGTGTTTTGTTCAACTGGTCGATGACCGAGTATTCCTCGGCCTGTATCTTTCTCCAAAGATCATTTGGACCCGTTTCAATGATGGGCGGCCGATTGGAAGTCTGCTTGCTTGACTCGGCTAGATGTTCAGGGGTATAAACTTTACCAGTTCTTGTCATACCCTATGCGGAAACAGTTTCCTAGGTCCTACCCTTGCCCTTTCTTCTTGCCTCGGCTGTATAGTCCTATGGAATAGCCTTGGCATGGAATGGTGTCATGGTGAACATCGCCACTGGAATCGGCGTGGACATCTTCACTCCGAATGGAGCATGTGCTTTGGGAAGTAAAACTGCAACTTCAAATGGTGGAGGTGCATTTGCTGGAGTCACGAATTCAATCTCAATTGGTGTTGGTGTCTTTGGAGTTGCTTCGAACTCAAGTGGCACAATCATGTTTACCTCAGCGTCCCCAGATGGCTGAATCTGGACTATGATTGGATTAAGAGTAACCATTGGTTTCTTTGGATCATCACCTTCTGTAATCAACCCAATCGACCCCTCGGGATCCCAATCATCCTCTATGTCGATCATGTGAACGCCTCCACCCTTATGGTCTGGCAGAGGGTTATTGCAGCCATTTGGAGCAGGTTCCTTTGCCACAATAATTGTTGTCAATCAGAGCCTAGATCTTGTCTTTCAGAGAATGACATTCATCGATGGTGTGTCCCTTTATGCCGGAATGGTATGCATAGGATTTTTTTGGATTGACACATTGAGAAGGGTTCTCAAGGGTTATATCAGGGATAGGGGTGACATAACCAGTGGCTTTGAGTCTCTCGTATAACTGGTCAATGGGTTCGGCAATGGCTGTATACGGTTTAGGAGGTCTGCGGTCAAAATTTGGTCGAGGTCTAGGGAATTTTTGGCGTGTAGGAGGTGATTGATAGTGAGATGGTCGAGCATTGTAGGCTTGGTAAACATGTATAGGTTGGGAATATCTGGGTGAAGTAGGCTGAATGTGGGAGGCGGAGGTGATTGATAAGTGGGTGATGGAGTTTGGTAAGAGTGTTAGGGTGCTTGGTAATTTGGTATAGGCTGACATGTGAGTGGAGGCATCGGATAGGTTTGGTATTTGATGGGAGATTTGGTTCCCTGTGCAACCATTATGGTGCCTACGTCCCTTTTCTTGGACGCACCACCAGACTGTATGGCCTTATTTGTAGCTTGCAAGGCCTCAAAGTTCGTAACCATACCGCTTTTGATGCACTCTTCGATTCTTTCACCCAGCTTGATGATGTTAGAAAATTTATGGCTCTCAATCAATATCATCCTTTCATAATACTGCGGGTCCTAAGCCCAGACAAACAATTTGTTCATCTGTTCTTCTTCTAAGGCAGGCTTGAGTTAAGCAGCTTTGGACCTCTAGCGAGTAGCATACTCACAGAATGTTTCTGTAGGTTTCTTCTTTAGATTCTAAATGTAGAACACATCCGGTGCATTTTCTGTGTTGAACCTGAACCTGTCCATAAAATTGGATGCCATACCTACCCAGTTTAACCATTTCTTCGGATCTTGGCTAATGTATCAGGATAGAACATCTCCTTTCAGACTCCTCGTGAACAGCTTCATGTGGATTCTCTCGTCTTTTCCTACTCCAACCAGCTTGTCACAGTACGTTCTCAAATGGACTCTTGGATCCCTTGCCCCATCAAACATTTTGAACTTCGGAGGTTTGTACCCCTCAGGCAGTTCGACATCGGGTTGTATGCAAAGATCCTCATAGTTCAGCCCCTCAATTCCCTTGCTTTCTTCGACGCCTTGGATTCGGCTAGTCAATTTCTTAAGTTCTTCCGCCAGGTTCCTGATGAGCGAATCTTTATCAACAGACTCGGGTGTGCTTGAGATGTGTCACATGGAGTGTGGCATGGTCTCCGCGTAGATGGGAGTGTTGTGATGAGTGTGGAAGTGGTCATTTGTGGAGTTCAAGGATTCTGGGACGAGCAGTGGAGTATTGTTGGAAGTATGGCAGGTGTTGCAGTGGTGGTGAGGAGCGAGATGGTTTTGTGGTTTTGGGATAGTTTGTGGCGGTGTAGGGCTCTGAGCATTTGGGAGATTGACATCTGGAATGGTGAGGGGAAATGAAAGATTCGCCAGATTCCGAACCCGATCAAGTTCTTCTTGGAATTTCAGCAGCTTTTGTTCAAGTTGGGATGCACTTTCCTTAGGAACCAGAGTACCATGACCATGAGTGACCTCTACCCGTTCAGTTGAGTTCTCCTTTCTGGCGTTGTTCGAATCTTCCATTTTTCTTTTGTTCTTGTTTTTGACTAGACTAAGAGGAAGGGTGGGTGGAGGGCCCCTGTATCTCGTTGAATAAGATGATGTTGCCAGAGTGCACGAACTAATCTTTGGGGAAGGGGAATAAATAAACAAAAAGTAAAAACAAAAAGGTAACAAGTTAGTGAGGATTATAAGAAAATGTTGCAATATTTAAACACATAATGCAAGAATGTAGATCGTGTCCTAATTTGGAAACCCTTTTGTGCCCAAGGTAGTCCTAGCGACAAGTTGATTTGGAGAACTTAGAATACTAAATGCCTCATTTTATTGATTAAAAATAGACGAATCCCAAATCGAAACTAAATAACAAGAAATAAAATCACTAATGGCCATTGGCCTTATTACATTTCTTAAAGTAAGAGAAACTCCTATCTATTGGGTCCCACAAGGACCTTCCTCAGGTTTAATGCTCTCGTTGATCAAATCCTCCAGTTCGCGTAGGTTCACCAGTAAAAATTCCTTTGCCAAGTGTTCTTCTTCGTTTCCCTCAGTGTTCTGGCAGTCGGTGACTCTCTTCCTCACTTTTCCTTCTAATTCCAGCAGACTGTATTCCAAATATTCCAACTTTTCGCTAGCTCTGGCGGCCCTCTCTTTCCACTTATTGATTTGGTCATCTGATGGAAGACTCCTCTACCAGTCTAGCAAGAGTGTGGGCGTGCTAACCATACCGAAACAGGGGACCTCGTTCTTCATTTTCTGCAAGACAAATAAGGTTAGGCCCTTACCCCCGCTAGACTAGACTATTTAACATCAACAATTAGTATAAAAGCATTTAGTTCTCCAAATAAATGCACAGAACATGGTAATGCCCGTTTGGGTTTTAGGGAAATCCAGTGGGCTTTGGACAAGGCTATCTTAAAGAGTCATTATGTTGACAATATAATTGACTCAACTAGGTTTGACCATGATGCATGCACAGTTAAACAGAGTAAGGTTTTTATGGGGTTTTAGACTGGTACCCTTGAGCGGACAACTCAAGGGGAAAGGCATGGAACCGTCGACTACACCATTGATCGACTGGTTTTACCGTAAATATGCCTTTTCTGGATTCAGGGGGTGATAATATCAGAAGAGCGCAACCACTCATTATAAGTGTTGCTATGGTATTTTGTTTGGCACGAGTGGAATATGATGTTGAACATGATTATGCAACAATTAAAGCAGGTTGTCACGTATTTGCACGTTAGAAAAGCAGTAAATACAACAGGTTTTTCATAACTTAAAGCAGTAGTAAAGGAAAGTAGTAAAGGAAAGTAATAAAGGAAAGAAACAAAAAGACAAGTCAGTTTTGCAATCGAAAAGAAAATTGAATGCTTGAAAGAAATAAATAGATAATGGCGCATAAAGAAGCATAAATTCACAAAAATAGTCTGAAATGGTAAAAGCCTAAAAAAAATCCCCTGCAGAGTCGCCATGCTGTCGTGCCCCCCTTTTTCTAGAGCGAAATCGGGTTTATGACATTTGGAGAGACAACTCATTCCTTTTGAGAATAGGTTTGCGTTTGAAGAGTCGCCACCTAATGATTAGGGTGCATTAGGACACCAAAAGAGTTTGATTTTGAATAACCAAAGATTAGGGTAAGGGCTTGAAATTATTCCAAGGGGAAGGTGTTAGGCACCCCTCAGAATCCACTAGTGTGGTTCCCAGCCAAACAATTATTGTATATTTGGGGTGCAATTAACACGTAGACAAATAAGGCTCAAATAAGAGGGGGTTTCATATAATGGTTTGCAAACAAACAAAGTTTGGAAGAGCAAAGAGAGCTGATTTTTTAAAGAAGGAGTTGAAATGATAAAAGAAATAAAGAAATAAGGGAAAGGGGGTCCTAGGTTGATTAACGATCACCCCACACAATGCAAGGTAATCATTCCTCAATGAGGGGCTATACGTGACATTATCACGTGGTCATCATATCCATATCTACCCTTCCAACCCCGTTAAGGTATTTAAAGCGCGGATTAGTCTCGTTTACTTATTGCATGCTATTACCCGCCCCAATCCTATCAGTTCCGGAGGCATTTAGGACTACTAATCCTAAAAGGGGGGATATTAGGCTTATTTGTAGCTTCAAAGGAAAAAACTCTATGGCGACATACAAAACACGTATTGCAAATTGCAGAAAGCATATAACAAGCAGAGGCTCAGATATACCTCCTTAAACAAAGAAGCACGTAATTAGCATGACTTACACATACTGTTTAGGTCTGATTTAAAAGGTATTGAAGACGAGTGAGAGAAAATTGTTGAGACAGTTTCAGCTTATCACATAACTCAGATAAGAAGTCGAAATCAGGCCTGCCTGCTGGTTGTAATTATTAACAGAAGCAGATTCAGTTTATATTTATTACTCTAAGGCTTACCTAAGTGTTGGACAAGGATCCTATAAGCATGGTATCTACTGGATTCAGAAAGCAATGAAACAGTAAGGCTCAAAATGAACTGTTTGAATGCATACTCGTTAAACTTGCTAAGTGAGGGACTCAGATTATTGAAAGGGAGAGGCAGAATTTAAACGAATTGATTACAAGTTTGGCAAATGAGAGCAGCCATTACTACTAGTTTTATATCTAACACTGAGTGAAGCGAATCAAATTTTATTAGAAACTCCTATAGGCATACTTTCTATACGTTGCCGATTTTTTAAAACCTTATAGACATGGTATCTTGATGCAGAATTTGTTTTAAAATGTTTTGATAGGCATGCTCTCTAGGTGAATTTTGAATATGCAGAATCCTATAGACATGATTTCTATATGAAGTTAAATATGCAGAATCCTATAAAACATGATTTCTAGATGTAATTGAATATGCAGAATCCTATAGACATGATTTCTAGATGTAATTTGAATATGTAGATTCCTATAGCCATGATTTCTAAGTGAAGTTAAATATGCAGAATCCTATAGCCATGATTTCTAAGTGAAGTTAAATATGCAGAATCCTATAGACATGATTTCTACCCTTTGCATACATAGTTACCCACCCTTTTTTCACTAACCATACCCAAATATTTATTACAAATTATTACAAACCAGAATAAATAAAATTATATCAGGAAAAGTAAAAGTGTACAACTAGAGGAAGCCTGATTCTGACTTCCTCTCTGAGTTACAAGATAAACCCAACTCAAAGACCATTGATCCAAATCCTTTCTCCAATTTGAGTGTGTCACAGTTCCCTAAGAGCCTCAATGGGACTCCGGGCAGTGCTCACACCCAAATTGTATTATTAGAAAAGGGGCAAGTGCAGTGTGGAAGTGTCAGCCCTCAAGTGTCCAAGTTCAGAGGGAGCTCAAGGGGTCGCAAGGCAAGGCTCACAAGAGGGGGACAAAACTTAAAGTCTAAGAGAGAGTGCAAGTGAGGAACAGAGTTCTAAAGGGATAAAGGAGAGGAAAAAATCTACAAACAAGTACACAAAAGGGGTTCAGGGGAATAGGGAAGTTGCAAAGAGCCTATGTGCTTAGGCATTTAGCTAGTTCTGGGCATGCACAGCAATAGAGAGTGTTGTTATGCTTACAAATCAACAAGAATGCACAACACATGATAGTGACATAGAGGTTATGATTCTAGGGGAATCAAGTTTGAGCCATAGGCAATAATACTTAATAATGTCATGCCTCAAACAAACCATTAGCATCAAACACATTAGGGTAGGGGGTTTGGGATGAAAAATAGGAAGGAAATTACAGCATGCTAAAGTAAATTCTGAACTAAAGACAAGCAATAGGCAGACATGCAAGTGAACGTATTAAATAAATACATTGTTGTGGTTGCTGAAAACCTTAATTAGGACATACCAGTTTTAAAGAAGCAAAATATAGCAGTAGTAGTACTTGAAAGAAAACAGGCCATAGTACAAGTAACAAAAGAGAATGTTTTCTGAATGTGAGTGTGAGTTCAGAAAACTAAGAGTGTTCGTGTCCTTGTGTCAATGAAAGAGGATGGTATTTATTGTTTGAAAACAGGCAGAGAATAAGGCCAGAGAATAACCATGTATCAATTAAAATCAATCAGTGGAAGAACTTCTTTTAATTAAGGAGTTCAAACTTAAACGGTAATAAATAGAAATCATTTAAGGAAAGAGATCAAATAAGCATCTTGTGCAAAATAGACAATAAGGGGTAAATACATAAGAGTTTAATTAAGGGAAGGATCTTTGAAATACACGGTTAAACAAATAAGGTAAAAATCAATCAGTACATAGTAAATCAAAGAGTCAGAGATTCAAGATTACTGGTTCATGAATAAACCAAGTCAGAAAGGCTAAGGAAAGTTTTTAAATCAAACCAAGAAACAGGGAAATTAGTAAAACAAGGAAAGAATAAATCAGACTTACACAAGGAGGTCTGAAATTAGTCAAAAATTGAAAGTCATTTTAGAGGAGAAGCTGAGCATATATAAAGAGCACACAAGTATTAGGCATGCGAGGCTGAATTTAGGATAAAGAAAAGTGTCATGCAATTGCAAAATCAGTAAGTAGTGGACTATAGGAACATGGTAGTCACATAGGTCAGTTTCAGTAACCCGGCAATGGAGAAGGGAGAGAGTATCAAATAGCATGCAAAGGGTCTAGTAGAAAGACCTTAGAAGAGTTTAGCAGTGATTCAGAATTATATAAAGAAACAAAAGATTTTGAAATTCAGTCAAGCAACAGATGAAACAACTTCAGAAACTCAAATATGTCCAAAGAAATTAGGGTTTTGAAACCAAACAAGTTCGGAGATGAAGAACAAACAAATCACATAGCAAATAATATCAGAACTCGAATGAACCCCAAATCTTAGGGTTTTTGCCATCAATCGAATGTAGAGGTGAAAGAAAAGAGAATTAAGCAAAAATATCAACAAAGAAAAATAAAAATCAGAAACCCTAAGAAAGAACTTAAGATTTTAACATAAAGAAACACAGTAGAAGAATCAACATAAAAACATAGTAGAAGAACAACATAAGAAACACAGTAGAACATGCTAAAGATCAGAGAGACTTCTAAATATCTTGCCAAAACCCTAAATCGGAAAAGATAAAGGTTTTGAAAGCAGAATTTTGAAAGAAACTTTGAGAAAGCATTTGAAAGTTTAGGGAAAACACGGATCTAGAATAGATCTAAAAAAATCAGAAGAACCTCAAAAGTTAGGGTTTCAGAAAAAACCAGATGGTGAGAAAGGCTTGGAAAGTCATTGATCTAAGCAGGAGAAGTCGAGATCAGGCTCGAATAGCCATGGCTGGCCGAAGCAAGGTTGGAGACGGCCATAGCACTCGAATCGAACAAAGTCTGGGCCAATATTCTTTAGGGTCAAGCCTTGAAACTATAGTAACCAGGCGTGTAGGAGTTATAGGAGGCCGGTATAGGATTTCAGTGGCCTTGGAAGCCATGGATTCCGGTGATTTTAGGGTGGAAGCGGAGGGAGGCGGCTAGGGTTTGAGGGGAGCTTGAGAGAGAACTGGGAGAAAGGGGGGATTCAAGGGCGGCTACAGAAGGGAAAATGATTTGGTTTAGGGGTTAGGTCGGGTTAAAAAAGCAAGGGGTTAAGGATGGTCGTTGATCATTTTGATCAACAGCCTGGATTGAAGGGGAATCCGGGGAGGTTATTTTAAAGGGTCGTGGGTCGGGTAGATTTAGGATTTGGTCTGGGTAATTGGATTTGAAATTGAGTTTAATTGGGGTGTCAAATCTGGCTAAAATTGAAATGCAAATGGGCTAACACTTAAATAGCCATTTTCCCTTATTTATTTTATAAAAAATAGTAAAATAATTTCTGAAAATAAATTAAAGGTACTAAAATGATTAAAAATATGTAATTATAAAATTAAAAATACTGGAGTCGATTTTATAAATATAATTACAATTAAATCTTGAAAGAGGCCAATATTGCAATTATATGCAATTTAGTTTTAAAAATACTAAATAAATTTGTAAAATATGAAAATATTATTATAGCTATATTTTAATATAAATATGAGAATCCAATAAATGAATTACCCAAAATGATAATTTTGGGGATAATTACCGGGTTTTTCTTAATAAAATAGGGCAACAAATTGATTTAAAAATCTTTAAAAATGAAGAGAAAAATAATAAAACCTTGGGACATACTTATATATGCACATACATGCTATTTTAAGAGTATTTTGCATATTAAAAATATATAGGGAAAAATTGGGTATCAACATGAATTAGAAGAAACTGTTTTAGCAATATCAAGAGCAGAAGGCTTTTGATCAACAGTAGAGTGATTCAAAGAGGACTCGTTTAGATCAATAGGATTCTACTTTATTTGAGTTAACAAATCCTTGTGGGTATCACATGAATAGTAATTATTTGGTTTATGTTGGAATTGGGGTTGGCTAGAAGTGTAGCCTACTGTAGCATGCAACTCACTGTTGCTGCTATGTACGTGGATCCTAGATGGCTCTTCAAGGCCATGTGAAGAAGAGGAGTTTTCCTTTAGCAATTGGTTATAGGTAATATCATGTGGTGGGTCTGAATTAGTATGATGTGGAGGGTGTAGCTGTGTTGGCGTGTTAAGTTTAACAGGCATGGTATGATCATTAATGCCTAAGAGTGATATAGGGGAGTAAGTATTGTTAATAAATGTAGAAGAAAATTTATTGGGGGTTAGTGGCTAATATGTTTCATACTTTATTGAAGAGAAGTTATTTATTTTGGGTTGTCCAGGTATAGGAAAGGCCTTATTAGAAGTGTATTCAGTGATAGGGCCTTTCAACTTTGTATTGTTCAAGTCCATATTATCTAAGTCATCCAATCTGTTGAATTTGTTATTGAGCAGGTTCTTCGCAGGCTTGTCCTTGAAATTTTTTTGGGCCTCAGAAGGCCCATTATCAATAGTCGATGTACCTTCTTGCTTGTGTTGCCCTGGCTTCACCGCCTCTTGCGCCGCCCTAATGTTGACTGTGTTTCCACTATTGCTTTGGCGCTGCAAGGATTTCCTAGGAAAGCTCACTATTTTCCACTCTGTTTGTTGTGTTGAATCATTTTGTGTATATACATAAGGGTTCAAACTAGGTAGATTTGTTTATTTTTTTGGTGTAAAGAGACAGCCTAGATTTGTATGACCAAAGCGGCCACAACTTGTGCATAACATGTTTAGACCTTCGTATAGTAACATCTGTTTATGGTGTCATATGAGAATATGAGAATATGTGATTTTAGTGGTTTTTCCAGTGGAACCTGAATAATATCCTTGCATACTTGCCCCTCGTTGTAGAGGAGGTGCAAGCATCAACCTTTAGTAGTTGTCCCAACTTTGATCCCACCTTATATAGTATTTGCTCATCATAAAATTCAGTTAGAAGCTCTAGTAATCGAACCCATATTTCTGAGTATATGAGTTGTGTGGATGAGGCTATGAACTTTGGCTCCCATTGTCTAACCGATAGGAAGTGATTCAGAACAAACCATGGCCCTGCATGTAATGCCTTAAGCGTGTTCTCTTCCTTTTAAAATTTTATGAGGAAGAAATCAGAACCTAGATCAATGAGAGGTAGATCTTCTGATGGGTTCCATAAGGCAAGGATTTTGGTTTGTAGTATGTGGTGTGCAATTTTTCTACCAAATACTTTAAATATTATTGAGTATTTCCAAGGAGTATATAAGAGGCATTTATCTTCTGTAGTAATGGGTATAAATATGTCATCATCTTGATTGTAGTGAAGACTTTCATCAGACAAGTGTAGTTCAGGTTCCATGCTCTGTTGTATATATGGAATTGTCAATGGATGTTTATTTCATATTAAAGTTTAAAGACATGATGGTGTTGGAGTATTTAGTTTTGTATCTTCAATTTGCATAGCACCTATGTCGGGAGGTTCTTGAGATAATTTGTCGTAGTAGTCTGTTTGTATGGAGTTATTCATGGTTGGTAGAGTCGATATCACTTGAATAGGAGTGATGGGGATAATTTAGCATTAGTATTGATAGGGTGAGTCAGGCCAAGGCAATAGCACAACGACTAGACGACACATGAAGGCCCTAACAGTGTGGTCGATGATTCACATATCAAATATTAAATAAGAAGATATACTATACTTGATGTCACGATCCAAATCCTAACCTGTCGTGATGGCGCCTATTGTGGTACTAGGCAGGCCGACATTTCCAAAATATTCCCAACATTTAACAGAAAATAAATCAAGTAATTTTAAATAACCAAAATTTTCATAAAATGGGGTAAAAATCCAAAATACAAATGCGGAAAATTCCCAAATCGGGGTGTTACTGAGCTTATGAGCATCTATACATCACCAATCTAGAAAAAGTAATGACCACTAAAGACTGGATCTAAATACAATAAAAAGGAAAGATAAGAAAGGAGAAACAAGGACTGCGAACGCCGGGCAGCTACCTCGTAGTCTCCAAAGATCAGCCATGCAGGATATCAATAGCCACCATGTCCGAAAATACATGGACCTGCACACGAAGTACAGGGTATAGCGTGAGTACAACCAACTCAGTAAGTAACAAGACTAAATAAAGAACCAAAGATAGTAACATGCTACATAGTTATAGTTTAATTTCAGTAGTCTCAACAAGGAAAAGTAGACATACTTTCAAATCCGGCAATTTAAGTCAAATCAGTTTATACATGCGAAGTTCAATTAAAAACCAGATATAATATCTCTCAAAAGTTTTTAAAACAGTGATATATGACAATTACGTGCAACAACAATGAAATCATATACAGTTTCTCAGAGCAACATTCACTCAGCCCTCCCAGCCACTCCAACCTCACAATCACTCATTCCTCACATTCACTCAATACTCGATACTCGGCACTCACACTCCGTAGGTACTTGTGCTCATTGGGGGTGTGTACAGACTCCGGAGGGCTCCTTCAGCCCAAGCGCTATATCAAGCAAAGCATGGCATAAATCAATGAAACATGCTGCCACATGCAGCCCGATCCCATAAATATCTTCCCAATCAGATCCTCGGCCTCATTTAGTCATCAATTTCTCAAGTCTTTCGAGCTCTCATAAATCATGAAAATCATCCCAAACAACAATGATATGATGTATAGTAGAGACTGAGATATGATATGCGAATAAAAACTAAGACAGTGTACAAATTATATTTAGCATGTAATTTAACATGTAACACGACCTCTGTGGGTTCCAACAGTACCAACACATAGCCTAAACATGATTTCTGACATGATTTATGGTCAAATTTCTATAACACACGGAGATCATATAGCCTAGCAACAAGTTATTCAACTTACAATTCCACGGAATGGACCAAATCATAATTTTTACGGTGCACACCCACACGCATGTCACCTAGCATGTGTGTCACCTCCAAATCAATCACATAACACATAATCTGGGGTTTCATACCCTCAGAATCAGATTTAGAACTGTTACTTACCAAAATCTGAGCAAAAACTCTACTCCAATACGCCCTTGCCTCGCAAATCAGCCTCCAAATGTCCCGAATCTAGCCATAAGCAGTACAATACAATCAAAACGGGCTAAGGAAATTAATTCCACAAGAAAATACGAAATAATAAATCAAAATTCGAAATCGACTTCAAGTCGGCCCCCGTGTCTCGGTCTCGAAATTCAACAAAAGTCACAAAACCCGAAAGCCAATTCAACTATAAGTCTAACCATACCAAATTCATCAAAATCTGACACCGAATCGACACTCAAATCCCCAAATTAAACCCGAAAGCCCATTAAAATTTGTAAATTCTATAAACAACACCAAAACCTATCAAATCACGTCTGATTGACCTCAAATTTTGCACACAAGTCACAAATGACACCACATACCTACTCCAACTTCCGATATCTCAATCCAACCCCGATATCAAAAGTTCCACTACCGGTCAAACTTCCCAAAAATATAACTTTCGCCATTTCAAGCCTAATTCCACTACAGACCTCCAAATCACAATCCGGACACGCTCCTCAGAACAAAATCAC
This sequence comes from Nicotiana tabacum, assembly GCF_000715075.1. Classification (NCBI taxonomy): domain Eukaryota; kingdom Viridiplantae; phylum Streptophyta; class Magnoliopsida; order Solanales; family Solanaceae; genus Nicotiana; species Nicotiana tabacum. The sequence continues at coordinate 18,053,761 of NC_134097.1, read as the reverse complement.
CGAACGGAGCTAACAGAACCATCAAAATCCAATTCTGAAGCCGTTTACACATAAGTCAACATCCAACCAACTTTTCCAACTTAAGTTTTTAAATTATGAGACTAAGTGTCTCAATTCATTCCGAAATCCTTCTAGACCCGAATCAACTAATCGGGTAAGTCATACAAAAGTTATAAAGCACATAAGGAGTAGAAAAATGAGGGGGGCTACAACTCTCGAAATGACCGGCATGATTGTTACATCCTCCCCAGCTTAAAGTTCGTCCTTGAACGGGTCTAGAAACATACCTGGAGTCACAAATAGGTGTGGTTATCTACTCCACATCTCCCGCTCGATCTCCCAAGTAGCCTCCTCAATTGGATGACCTCTCCACTGCACCTTGATTGAAGCTATATCCTTTGACCTCAACTTTCGAACCTGTCGATCCAAAATGGTCACCGGCTCAACATCATAAGTCATATCACCATTCAACTGAATCGTGCTAAAATTCAAAACATGAGACGGATCGTCGACATACTTCCGGAGCATAGAAACATGAAATACTGGATGCACACTTGACAAACTAGGTGGCAAGGCGATCTTGTAAGCCACCTTCAACCCTCTAAAGCACCCCAAATGGCCTAATGAACCGAGGGCTAACTTTCCCTTCTTCCCGAATCTCATAATACCCTTCATGGGTGAAACCTCAAGCAGAACCTTCTCCCCAACCATGTAAGACACATCACAAACCTTCTTGTCGGCATAGCTCTTCTGTCTAGACTGCGCTGTGCGAAGCTGCTCCAGAATCAATTTAACCTTGTCCAATGCATTCTGAACCAAGACATTACCCAATTGCCTAGACTCACCCCGGCTCAAACTAACCCACCGGAGATTTACACCATCTCTCATACAGTGCTCATACGGAGCTATCTGAATGCTCTACTGATAGTTGTTGTTGTTAGCAAACTCTGCAAGTGGTAAAAATTGGTCCCATGAACCCCCAAAATCAATGACACAAGCATGTAGCATGTCCTCCAATATCTGAATAGTGTGTTCAGACTGTCCGTCCATACGAGGGTAAAATGTTGTACTCAACTCAACCTGGGTTCCGAACTCTCGCTGCACGGCTCTCCAAAATTGTGATGTAAACTACGTACCTCTATCTGAAATGATGGAAACTGGCACACCGTGAAGGCGCACAATCTCTCGGATGTAAATCTCAGCCAACCGCTCTGAAGAATAAGTAGTACCAACTGGAATAAAGTGCACGGACTTGGTCAGCCGATCTACAATCACCCAAATAGAATCGAACTTCCTCGAAGTGCGTAGGAGGAGCCCAACTACGAAATCCATGGTGATTCGCTCCCACTTCCACTCTGGAATCTCTATCCTCTGAAGCAATCCACCTGACCTCTGATGCTCATATTTTACCTGCTGACAGTTAAGACACCAAGCTACAAACCCCACTATATCCTTCTTCATTCTCCTCCACCAATAGTGTTGTCTCAAGTCCTGGTACATCTTCGCGGCACCCGGATGAATGGAATACCGCGAGCTATGGGTCTCTTCAAGAATCAAATCTCGTATCCCATCTACATTGGGCACACATATCCGGCCCTGCATCTTTTACACCCCATCATCTCCAATAGTAACATCTCTAGCATCACCATGCCGAACCATGTCCTAAAGGATAAGCAAACGAGGATCATCATACTGGCGCTCTCTGATGTGATCAAATAAGGAAGACCGAGAAACCACACAAGCTAGAACCCGACTGGGCTCCGATACATCTAATCTCATAAACTGGTTGGCCAAGGCCTGAACATCAACTGCAAGAGGTCTCTTACCAACGGGAATAAATGCAAGGCTACCCATACTCATTGCCTTCCTACTCAAAGTATCGGCCACCACATTGGCCTTCCCCGGATGATACAAAATAGTAATATCATAGTCCTTTAGCAGCTCCAACCAACTCTGCTACCTCAAATTTAGATCCTTCTATTTGAACAAGTGCTAGAGGCTCCGATAATCTGTAAATACCTCATAAGACACACCATAGAGATAGTGCCTCCAAATCTTCAATGCATGAATAATGACAGTCAACTCCAAATCATGGACATGGTAGTTCTTCTCATGAGGCTTCAACTGGCACAAAGAATAAGCAATCACTCTACCTTCCTGCATCAAACACACCCAATACTAATCCGAGAAGCATCATAACCAGAAGCTGATGGTGGAACTAGAACTGGAGTTGTGATCAAGGTAGTCTTGAGATTCTGAAAGCTTTCCTCACACTCATCTGACCACCTGAAAGGAGCACCCTTTTGGGTCAATTTGGTCAAGGGCGATGCAATAAACGAGAAACCATGCACGAAGTGATGATAATAACCAGCCAACCCTAGAAAGCTCCGAATTTTCGTAGCTGAGGACGGTTTGGGCTAACTCTGAACCGCCTCTATCTTCCTCGGATCTACCTGAATCCCCTCACTGGACACCACATGCCCCAAGAACGCCACTGAAATGAGACAAAACTCACACTTGGAGAACTTGGCATAAAGCTTCTCCTCCCTCAACTGCTGCAACACAGTTCTCAAATGTTGGGCATGCTTCTTCTGGCTACGAGAGTACACTAGGATATCATCAATGAATACAATGAAAAAAGAGTCGAGATAAGGCTAAAATACACTATTCATCATATGTATAAACGTTGCGGGGACATTAGTCAGCCCAAAAGACATCATAAGGGACTCATAGTGATCATAACGGGTCTTGAAAGCTATCTTTAGAATATTCGAGTCCCGAATCTTCAACTGGTGATACCCTGACCTCAAATCAATCTTAGAGAACACCCTCGCTACCTGAAGCTAGTCAAATAGATCATCAATACGCGACAAAGGATACTTGTTCTTAATTGTGACCTAGTTCAACTGTCTATAATTAATGCACATTCTTATAGTACCATCCTTTTTCTTCACAAACAAAACCGATGCATCCCAAGGTGACACACTAGTGTATAAACCCCTTATCAAGGAGTTCCTGAAGCTGCTCCTTCAATCATTTCAACTTAGTTGGTGCCATACGGTATGGAGGAATAGAAATGGGCTGAGTGTCAGGCACCAAGTCAATACCAAAGTCAATGTCCCTATCAGGCAACATGCCCGGCAAGTCTGCAAGAAACACATCCGGGAAATCTCGCACCACCGAACAGAATCAATAGTAGGGATCTCAGCACTAGCATCCCTCATAAAGGCCAAATAAGATAACCCTTCCCAACCATCTACTGGGACTTCAAGTATGAAATCACTCTATTAGGAGCATAATCTAGAGAACCCCGCCACTCAATCCGTGGCAACCCCGGCATCGCCAATATTACGATCTTAGCGTGACAATACAGAACAACATGACATGGAGACAACCAGTCCATACCCAAGATCACATCGAAATCAACCATACTAAGCAACAAGAGATCAACTCTAGTCTTCAATCCCCCAATAGTCACTACACATGACCGATACACACGGTCCACAATAATAGTATAGCCTGCCGGCATAGATATACGAGGCATATCCAGATAACGAGAAAAATATGATGATACATACGAATAAGTGGAACCAGGGTCAAATAATACAGAAACATCCTTGCGGCAACTGAGATAATACATGTGATCATTACATCTAGTATGGCGGGAACAACATAGAATCGGGCCTGACCGCCACCTGATCGGCCTCCCCCTCTAGGGCAACATCTAGCTGACTGGGCCCTACGCCGAGCTGGCTGAGTGGGTGGTGTAGCAATGGGTGCAAAAGTCACAGTCTGACTCCTATGTTGCACTAGAGCTCCCAGGCGACGAGGACAGACTAAAGGGAGCCTTGAGCATCGAAATAACTGGTAGAGGGACCTGGTATAGATGAGCCCTGAACCGATAGAGCATGGGACAAACTTTGAGCTGGAAGGGCACTGAGAGATGACTGGCCCTGATGAGAATTGTAAGAACCCTGGCCGGATGATGCACCACAATAAACTGGACGAGCCGCCTGAGCATGCCTGAAAGGATGACCCCTACTGTGGTAAAACTAACCCCTAAAAGGAACACCGCTAAAATCTCCCGATCCACGAGGCCTCTTGGCCTCCCTCTCACCTCGCTCCTAGCTGCGGACCAACTCTATCTACCGAGCAATGTCAACAACCTCATCGAAAGTAGCAATAGATAACCTCTTTCTAGTCATAAGCAACTGCAGGTGATATGTGAGTCTGTCAATGAACCTCTTGATCCTCTCCCTATCAGTGGGAACCAACCAAACTACATGACGGTCCAACTCAAAAAACCTTATCTCGTATTGTGTCATAGACATACCATCCTGACAAAGCTGCTCAAACTATTTGCGCAGCTCCTCTCTGCGGGATTGAGACACAAAGTTCTCCAAGAAGAGAAAGGAGAACTCTTGTCATGTAAGTGGTGCTTCATCGACCGACCTACGCCTTTCATAAGCCTCCACCATCTGAAGGCATCCCCAGTGAACTAAAAAGTAGTAAACGAGACCCCACTGGTCTCCAGAATACCTGTTCTACGAAGAATCCTCTAACACTTATCCAAGAAACCCTAGGTGTCCTCCGACTCTGCCCTATAGAAAGATGGAGGCTGGAGCATCCCGAACCTCTCAAATCTTCTCTGCTCATCATCAGTCATAATAGAGAGCACATGAGCCTGAGCAGCTGCAACCGGCTGGGCTAGTAGTGCCCTCAGTGTCTAGAGTCCCTGCATCACCTACTCTAATGTGCGGCCGGCAGGAGTATGAGTACCTCCCCCGGCTTGAGAAGTGGTTGTAACGGCCAAAACAGAGAACACCTGAGCAAGACTGGTGCACACGATCAGAATCTGAGCTAAGGCCTCCTGAAGGCCTGGAATCATGATGGGCACAGCTGGTGCCTGAGCTGGCCCCACTAGCTCATCCACAACTGGAACCTACTCCTGAACTGGGGCAACTGGTGGATCTGCAGGTGCTGCCCGAGCTGTTGTACGAGCTGCACCTCTACCCCTACCGCGGCCTCTACCACGACCACGACCTCTCACCGCCCTAACTGGTGGTACTTGTAGCTATCTATCCTTTCCGGTAGTACATGTCCTCACCATCTGTGAAAGAATAGAGTAGCAGAAGTTTAGTTATCAGAATCAACAAATTCGCACGACAAGAATTCAAGAATGTGAAGTTTTCTAAGGGTTCGGTAGCTTCTCGAAGATAAGTACAGACGTCTCTGTACCGATCCGCATGATTCTATTATACCTTTTCATGACTCTGAGACCTATGTAACCTAGACTCTTATACCAACCTGTCACGACCCAAATCCTAATTTGTTGTTATGGCTCCTATTGTTGTACTAGGCAAGCCAACATTTCCAAAATATTCCCAACATTTAACAGAAAATAAATCAAGTAATTTTAAATAACCAAAGATTTCATAAATCGGGGTAAAAACCCAAAACACAAATGCGGAAAATTCCTAAATCGGGGTGTCACTGAGATCATGAGCATCTATACATCACCAATCTAGAAAAAGCAACGACCACTAAAAACTGGGTCTAAATATAATAAAAAGGAAAGATAAGGAAGGAGATACAAGGACTATGAACACTGGGCAGCTACCTCGTAGTCTCCAAAGATCAGCTGTGCACGATATCAACAGCCACCGTGTCCGGAAACACCTAGATCTGCACACGAAGTGCATGGTGTAGCATGAGTATAACCAACTCAGTAAATAACATGACTAAATAAAGAACTGAAGATAGTGACGATCTACACAGTTATAGTTCAATTTCAGTAGTCTCAGCAAGGAAAAGTATACATACTTTCAAATCTGTTAATTTAAGTCAAATCACTTTATACATGCCAAGTTCAAGTAAAAATCGAATATAATATCTCTCAGAAGCTTTCAAAATAGTGATAAATGGAAACTATGTGCAACAACGATGAAATCATATACAGCCACTCAAAGCAACAGTCATTCAGTCCTCCCAGCACTCCAACCTCACAATCACTCATTCCCCACAGCCACTCATTCCTCACAGTCACTCAACACTCGGCACTCGGCACTTGGCACTCACACTCAATAGGTATTTGTGCTCACTGGGGGGTATGTACAGACTCCGGAGGGGCTCCTTCAGCCGAAGTGCTATATCAAGCCAATTATGGCATAAATTAATGAAACATGCTGCAACATACAGCCCGGTCCTATAAATATCCTCACAATCAGGCCCTCGGCCTCACTCAGCCATCAATCTCTCCAGTCTCTCGGGCTCTCAGAAATCATGAAAATCAGCCCAAACTACAATGATATGATGCATCAACAAGAAAATAGTAGAGAGTGAGATATGATATGCGAGTAAAAACTGAGACTGAGTACAAATAGCATTTTGCAGGTAATTCAACATGTAACACAGCCTCTGTGGGTCCCAACAATACCAACACATAGCCAGAATATGATTTCTAACATGATTTACAGAATTTCTATAACACGTGAAGAGCATATAGCTAGCAACAAGTTATTCAACTTTACAATTCCACATAATGGACCAAATCACAATTCCTACGGTGCAGGCCCACACGTCCGTCATCTAGCATGTGCGTCACCTCCAAACCAATCACATAACACATAATCTGTAATTTCATACCCTCAGAATCAAATTTAGTACTGTTACTTAACTCAATCCGAGAAAAAACTCTACTCCAATATGCCCTTGCCTCGCAAATCAGCCTCCAAATGTCCCGAATCTAGCCACAAGCAGTACAATACAATCAAAATGGGCTAAAGGAATCAATTACACAAGAAAATATGAAATTATGAATGAAAATCCGAAAATGCCTTCAAGCCGGCCCCCGAGCCAATGTCTCGAAATCTAACAAAAGTCACAAAACCCGAAAGCCCCTTCAACTACGAGTCTAACCATACAAAATTCATCAGAATCCGACACTGAGTCGACACTTAAATCCCCAAAATCAACTCTCCAAATCCTTAGCCTTTAATCCCTAAACTACACCGCAAAACTACACCAACTAGGTGGAAAAATCAATGGAAAAACATAATTATTGAAGAAATTTAACCACAAGTGACTTACCTCAAGAATTCATTTAAAATCTCTCTCAAAAATCGCCTATGCCCGAGCTCAAAATTTTAAAATGAAGCCAAAATCACGAACCCTAGCATTTATATGTTCTGGCCAGTCAAACCGCACCTGCGGGTTCCAAAATCCGCTTCTGTGGTCCTGCTTTTTGGTGAAAACTCCGCTTCTGCGGAAGTCACTTAATTCCCCATCTATCGCACTTGCGCGCACCTATCAGTTTTCGCGGAAGCGCTTCTGCGCCAAAATGTCTGCTCTTGCAAATAACCCCTGGCCCCTAAACTCCTTCACACTCCGCTTCTGTGCCCTCTTTACCGCATCTGCGGCCTTGCAGGTGCAGAAAGAACCTAGCACCTGCGACCTCTGCCATTTCCTCCTTGCCCGCTTCTGCGACTATCTTCCCGCTTCTGCGGGCTCACACCTATGGTGCCCACTTCGCAGGGGCGATTATACCAGCAGTCCTCAAACTTCAGCAGCTCTTCAACTTCAAACTTTGATCCGCTAATCACCCGAAATTAACCCGAGGCCCCTGGGACCTCAACCAAACATACCAACGCGTATTAAAACATCATACGGACTTAGTAGAATCCTCAAACCACCTCAGACCACCTATAAAACACGAATCGCACATGGATTCAAGCCTAATAAACTTTGAAATTCCAAATTCTACAAATGATGCCGAAACTTATCAAATCACGTCTGATTGACCTCAAATTTTGCACACAAATTACAAATGACACTACAGGCCTATCCAAGTTTTAGAATCCAAATCCGGCCCTGATATCAAAAAGTCCACTCCCGGTCAAACTTCCCAAAAATTCAACTTTCGCCATTTCAAGCTTAATTCCATTACGGATCTCCAAATCACAATCCGGACATGCTCCTAAGTCCAAATCACCCAATAGAGCTAATGGAACCATCAAAATTCAATTCCGGGATCATTTACGCATAAGTCAACATCCGGTCAACTTTTCCAACTTAAGCTTTTAAATTATGAGACTAAGTGTCCCAAATCCTTTCGGACCCGAACCAACTAACCCGGTATGTCATATAACAGCTATAAAGTACATAAAGAGCAGAAAAATGAGGGGGGAGGGGAGGGAGGGGGAGGAGCGGGGCTACAACTCTCGAAACGACCGGCCAGGTCGTCACTTGATCTTAGCCAAAAGTCCGAGAAATGTATATTTTACATGTTTTACTCGGCTCTCTCATATCAAATTTTACATATAGAAGCTCTGTTACTCAGCCGATGTGGGACTAGAAGAGCTTCTACACATCTCCTACGAAGCAAGAATCATTATAGTATAGGACTAAGGAGAGTGTAACATCTTTCCTACTTAAACTCGTATAGAGACCAAAAACATACATTTTATTTAGTTAAAGGTTAGATACGTTTCGTCAAATATTACAAGCAGTAAAATCATAGTTTACTAATAAAGAGGGATAAAAAATATTGTTATCCCTCGTTTAGGGCAGTTTTGTCCCATTACAATCCTCCTCCTCTCTTGCTTTTGTGCATTCTTCTTTTGTTTTTACTTGAAAATTTTGACCTATCGATAATGTTGCCAAAAGATCACATAATTTCCCAAACTGATTAGTACTATTAGAAAATTTCAGCTCAAAAATAGCAAAATTTTGAAGTACAAATATTTTGACGGAAATTTGTCCAATGTTCGCATTTACTATAAACTTGTATATTTATAATTAAATACATTGTAAAACAAAATGTATAATCAATAAAATTTACATATATGATTTAGAACTAGAATTGGTGGGGTGCGCCACGCCAAGGCAATAGTGCAACACCTAGGCGACACATGAAGGCCCTGATAGCGAGCTATTATGATGGACCTTCTCCCTTAAAAAAATAAGTTAATATCATGTGAGTGGATAACTCACATATGAAATATTAAATTGATAAGAACAAATACTACACTTGATCTTAGTCAAAAGGCCGAAAAAGATATGCTTTTCCATGTTCTGCTTAGACTGAATAAGAGCTCTGCTATTCAGTCGATGTGGGACTAGAGGAAGACAGATTTATAGAAATCTTAAGATGAGTCTATAATACTTGTTTATATGTGCAAGCAATCAGGGGCGTACGCAGAATTTTTTGTAAGCGGTGTCGAAATTTAGAGAGACATACAAACGAAGAGATTACTTTAATGAAATCATACTTTAGAAAAACACAATTCGAATATAGTAGTATAGTTCTCCCCCACGAACTTTATTTTTATAAAATGTACTCATAATAGACTCAGTACAAATATTACCCAAAAAAAAACTATATAAGGCAGCAAAAATTTACTCAATAGCTCATTATCCATTCGAATCCATAGGACACTGCTTCTTTCAATAAATTTCCAGAAGAATACTAAAATATATTAAGAATAAAGCTGCTTTCACCGTGGGGAGTCGAACGCCTGACCACAAGCAAAAGCTGGATTACTTCACCAACGGGCCAACGTAGTTGTTAACATCAAGTTGTGCCATTTATTATATTTAGATTATATTTCCTTTTGCAGATTATTTACATATATATTAATAAATAAAACTTTCCGGCCAAGAGGTGTCGGATGACACCGCTTGGCTCAATGTGCCTCCGCCCCTGCAAGCAATTATTCCGACACCGCTTGGCTCAACGTGCCTCCGCCCCGGCAAGCAATTATTTTACTTTCTAATGTTAATTCACTAATCTCTGGCTTGTTAAGGCAATGCATGAAAAATAATCTAAAATTTTGAAAAATATTAGATTACGAACTCTTAATTTTAATGAGTTAAGTGCTAAAATGTTTAACGATTGAAACCATCAAATTAAAATTTTATATCTGCCTTTGTATATTGTATAGTGTTCTATCCTTTAATCTCGAGATATATATATATATATATATATATATATATATATATATATATATATATATATATATATATATATATATATATATATATACACACTTTGCACGTGTACCAAGATCAATAGATATTATTTAAAAAATACATAAATATTATTAAATAGTGTATTGATTTATAAAATAAAAACTAAGTAAAAAGTGAAACTTCCTGCAAATAACAAATGTGGATCTCATTTAGCAAGATCAATAAAGTAAGAAATCAAACCTACAAAATTACTCAGAGGACTTACTGTGATTTATAACAAAATTGCTTAGAAGACTTACTGTGATTTATAAGGAATTTTGTGAGAATATCTTATAAATTATTGTTATTTTTATGAAATAATAAAAATACAAATAGCAAATTTTGTAAAAATATGTTTATCAACAAAAAGTTGTTAAATAAAACAAATTGAAGTATTGAATCTTTTGGTGTTTCTTGGAAAGAAGATGTTTGTGTTGTACTCATCGCAAAGAAATCGATAAATGACAATATAAAGTAATAATATGACTAATATTGACTTAATATTCTAAAAAAACTTAATATAAAATATATAAGTATTTGTCATTTGTTGGAATAAAAAAATAAAAAAAAAATAATAATAATAGTAATTGAATTGAATTCTTTAATTAATTAGTTCGTTCAAAAACTTATTTTCTAAATAAATTTTTAATTATTTGTTCTTAACATTGGAGGAAATATTTTTTCTTGAATCATATTATTAATATTACCTCGTCCTAAGTCTTTATGGTTTAAGTATATCTATATTTTTATCCAATAGAATTTTATGTTCTAAGGATTGGAAAAATTGATCTGTCATTTCAAGAATTTTGAATGTTTTAAAATCCTAAGTATTAAAAATATAATTAAATTATAATTTTTTTTAATGTATAATCTAGTGGGTAAAAAAAAATACCAACATGTCATTATAATAAATTCTAAAATTATATAATTTTTAACCACTTTATTGAGTGTAAATATCCAAACCCCTCGATGTGTTTAAGTAAATTACCAAAATAAAAAGAGGCTACTTTGAGTCAGACTACATACGTTTGAAAACAAACTTAGTTTGGGATCAATCAACATAACCCCACAAAAAAAAAAAAAAAAAAGGTTTTAGTTGGCTTCAAAATTCTATATATTAGGAAAATTAATATGGAAGGTACACCGTAAGAGTTAAAAATGCAGAACTTTTAGAACTAAAAAGAATTGAAAAATTAATATCCTAAATATTAGAAAAATAATTAAATAATTATTTCTATATATAAGGAAATTAATTAAATGACTATTTTTAAATATTAATTAAATAACTATTTTATCTTGTGTGAACTCTATTTTTTTAAGGGTAAAAAAGGCGAACGACATTTCGCTAAGGCCTTCGTGCTTTTAATATAATACTCCCTCCGTTTCAATTTATGTCAACTCATTTGACTGGGCACGGAGTTTAAGAAAAGAGAGAAGACTTTTGATCTTGTGGTGTAAAATGAGGCACATATATTTTATGTGGCTATAAATCATTGTGTAAAAGTAAATTGTTTCCAAATAAGGAAAATGGTCATTCTTTTTGGCACGAACCAAAAAGGAAATAGGTTCATATAAATTGAAACGGAAGGAATATAAATATATATATAACCATCGGTTGGTGGGGAGGGGCGGGGGGTTAGACCTATTGTGATCATTTGTAATTTCCTCGTAGACAGAAAGAACAAAATAAAAGCAAATGTTAACATGCCTAACTTTTGGTTTTCCAAGATTCATCTTGTGATATCTGCAGCCCCCCACCCCCACCCCTACCCCCACCCCACCCTTTTTTTTAATTGACTAGTCAATATGGAAAAATGTTAATATCACTAGGAGAGAAGTGCAAGGGGTCATGACTACCCTACTCGTTATTTCTCTATCAACTTTTTAGTAGTGTGGGAAAAAAAAGTAATTTGCACTCAATCTTTATTTGTACTGATGCTTCGGAACAACCACAAATATTAATAAATTTATGAGATGTCTAGTATTGTTCGTTGGGAAGAGTACCCCCTAAAATCCATAAATCTATTTGCATATCACCAAGTTTATTAGTTGTTTAGCTTTTTTGGGCTATAAGTTATCCATCATCCCATCAACATCAAAAAAGTGATCCCATTATCTAATTCCTTTCTACTAAAGAATATGGCCAGTGTCAACCAGATGCAAAAATTGTCCAAAAATAAGATATATAAGAGCAAATACGGCAACACTACTAGAAGTGGTGCACACAAAAACTGCAAAGAAAATACAAAAGCATTTGACACAATGAAGTATCAGCTCAAGACATATCAAACGTACATATATATGAGTAGCTATAAACTCACATAATAAATTAACTGTTAGTTATTCTTTTTTATCTTTTGATCATGAATGATATTGAGTGAATAGTCACATCTTTGTAGCAACCTAAAATGTCACTGCATGATAACTCTTATTAACTGTCTTCAAAAATAGGGATTATAATATATAACTCTGCTTGGTCTAGCTTACTCCATGTTAAATTTGTCCGGGGCGTAAGAAGCAACTGCAGGTCCATAATTCTTCTATAAAATGTACTTGAAAGACCAAATTTATGGAAACTTGCTCTTTATGTCAGAATGTGCCCTATACAAACTTTTCCGATATGGTATGTAATCTTCACCTAATTTCGTAAGATTATTATTATTACTACTATTTAGAAGCGGGAGTTAAGGGCATGTTCGTCGTCCTGCTTGCTGTCCAAAAGGGTAATTTCGGGATTTTATAAATTGGACATTTTGGAGAGTTGTGCATAAATGTATGCGTGTCAGAATTTACTTTTTGGGGTGACATTTTGCCCTTGGTTTAGCCTTTTATCACTTTAGTTTACCTTTTAGAATTTGTAATATCAACTTTTTTTAAGACCTTTTTGGTAAATCAGTGTTTACCATCCCAACACTTGTCACCATCTTGATCTTTTTTCTTTCTCTCTCTTCTTTCTGTTTATCCTTATTCTCTATATCATCTTTCCTTCACTCCAGTAGAAGAATCGTCTTCAACTTCATATGTTACTCAGAAGTAGTTGGACTCTTCGTCGTCCTGCTTCCGATTTACAATTAGGTCCCTTTTTGGATCAAAAGTCGGGGTATTTTTGTCACTCTGCTCACTTTATATTTTCTGTTGCAGTTTTTTCACTTTGTGCGCTCTCTGATACGCGCCTTTTTCGTCGATGTGGAAGACAAACCAATTCTTGCTTCTGCTGCTGTCAGTTGTTTCTCCAGATGTGTAACACCTGTATTTCCATGGATATCCGATTAGGGGTGACGCTAATAATAACTACATATACTAAATTTACTAAGTGTGCGTATAAACACAATAACTGAGAGTTTCAGCAAATGAGCAACTTTTTTTCTACAAAACTTATTATCTACTTAAAGTCGGCTTTTGTTTATTGGTTATGACGGAAAGAATATCCGAATAGCACTTCAAAGTTTACAAATTTTTATATGACAATTAGCGAAAAAGAATATTTTTATCATCTTCAACCTAGCAATATCTGTGATTAAAGTAGCTAATAAGATAACTATGGAAAGATAATAAAGTCTCAGTGATTTCATATATACTACACAACAGTAAAAGTTAAAACACAATAAAAGGTAAACATTTGCACATAATTACATTAGAAATACCTAGAGCACTACAGGTTCATAACATATAATGACAAACAACGTTATATTAACACTTGGAACAAAGAGAATTTTTTTCAGTAACTAAAAAGGTAAGATCTATAGAAACTCTGAATTTTTCAATCCAAAATCAGTTGTCTTACTGTTACGGGATTATGAAATAAAATTAACTCACTGATTACTAACCTAAAAAGAGAATTAGAAACCTACGACATGCTACCATCACATCTTCTTCCTATGACCTAAAATAATAAGTTATAGAAACTCATTCATCAACATTCAACTTATCATAGACATAGTAACCGTAACTTTCACTGCTATGTGTTGGTATTACTGTGTTCAAAATCAGAGAAGCAAACAAATGTTAGTCCAATAAACAAATCGTAAAATAATTCCGAGCCCACTGAATGCACAGTGTGTCCTTAAGGAATTTAATCCCCTCACTGTTGCCCAAGGTATACAGATTAATTCCTCCCAAGATAGAACGGAATAACTATTCTGTGACAGCGACACTTCAAATCACAAAACTTCAGCGAACTCAACAAATGGAGCAAATCACACTTGACACTTGTATTTATTTAAAAAATAATGCAACAATATAGAAAAGAGGGGAGAAGATTTTAGATTTTTCCATATCTAAAAAATGAGGTCGAACCTCTAAATTTATAGACAAAGGAAGGGTGAGATGGAGAGGTGCAATCCAAAAGGTGCCTCTTCCATTTCCCATTCACACCCCTTAATAAAAATGCAACAATCCCCCACATGAATGGGGAATGGGCATATGTGTAAAAAAACATGCATGAAAATATTGTGTGATTTACAAGTAAGGATTAATCGCAACTGGATAAGTAGGTTTTCCTTTGAACTTTCCGTAGTGAACTTATGTTGGATATACTCGGTCAATCGGTGGATTTAATATCTTTGAACCGTCGAGCTTTGGTGTATACCTAGACAAGCATAAGTCACACAATCAATCCTTAACCGTCTTTGGTTCTCACAGTTGTGTTCGTTTCAGCCATGAATACCACCTGGTTTCATGAGTGCTTAGAGAATTGGCCTTTACTTTCATTCCCCTTAAAGCGGCTTACACTTAACACTCACATAGGTGATTTCTAAACGTGTAATCTTATAGACACACTATCTGGTCATATCCTGCCAGACTTAGAAAATCATTAAAAAGCTTTAAGCTTTATTGACTTATCAAAAAGCCTTAATGTTTTACCTTGATTTCTGAACATTGTCTTCATCACGAGAATAGGTTGAGTTATTTGACAATGTTGAACCGTCATTCATAACTTTGTTTGATGTCTTTGAACCTAGCTCTTGGGATCTCCAGTCTGCTAGGTAGAGTTACCGCCATGATGACTTGTCCTAGGCCTTAGCCCCATTCCCTTCGATGATTTTTCAACTGCCTCTCTAGATAGGCCTTTTGTAAGTGGATCCGACATTGTGAGCACGTGATTTTTGTTTCGCACGACAATCGCTCCGAAAGGAAATAAAAAAATAATAATTGGCCCTGCTGTACAATTTTCGGATTTCTGTGCTGCACTTTGTTGATTTATTCATGACTTTTACCCATTTTTATTTTTTCTTATTTATTTATTTAAAATACAAAATGTGTGTGTCAGGCGTAATTCGAACCGTAATCCGGTCGTTAAAAAGAGAGAAATCATAAATAGGCATCTTCGTCCGTGATTTTGATTTGTTTGATTTTACCTGTTTTGAAATATTTTAGTGTGTGTGCAAATAATTGTATTGAGTGTGTATTTAATTTTTAATTTTGATTTTTTTTTGCTTAGTTTTGTTTTTAAAATAAAAAAAAGAAGAAAAAAAAATCAGCAATTATTCCGGATTGGGCCAATTTTAATAAATTGGCCCAAACAAACAACGTTCAAACCAAGCCTGCCCGGTCCAGGCCACCTGATGCCCAGGACGTCCAAACGACGTCGTTTGAGTCATACCTGATCCGGGCCGTTGATCTCAGAATGATCAACGGCCAAGATCAATTCCCCGTAACCCACCAATAAACCCGACCCATCTTACCCGGACCGACCCCAACCCTTTACCCTTGAAACGACACTGTTCCACTTAAGCTATCAGATCCAGACCGTAGATCTAGATTGATCTAACGGTCGAGATCAATCCACCCATTAACTATATAAGGCCATAATCCTACCCTGCCCCCCCTATCCGAACCCCAGCCTTCGTCTTCAACCTCATCCCCTTCAAACCCTAGAGCCGCCCTTGTATCCCCCACCATGAAAACCGGCGGCATGAACGCCGGTGACCTCGCCATGAACACCATAGAACCCCCTCACCACCCTGAACATAGACCTGTTAACCGTTTGGTTCGAATCACCCCCCAGGTCCTCGAATCTTCATTTGAAGATTCGAGTCAAAACTCGATCTACACCAAACAACCCCAGCTTCATACCAGACACTCCCCGGACCTTCCTCGTGACCAAACCATACTTGGTTTGGTCCGAATCTAACCAGGGAAGCACGAATATTAGATCTGAGTTTTGAAACCACAAGGTCCCTCGTCACTGGTTCAAACCGGTTCAAACCAAAGAGTTTAAGGTCTGATGGACTTTAATCAAAGTGTTTCTCATTTGAGAAACACTTCGATTAAAGCCCGTTCAGCCTTAAGAAAGTTGTCCGAGTCCGAGTTTGAGGTTTTGATTTTTCAAGATTTAAGGTGAGTTTCTTCCTCTTCTTTATTTGTTTTGGCCCATTTGATTGTGTTAAAGTCTGTTCATGCTTTGATTTTGTGTCTTTGAATTTTGTCAACTGTGCCCCGTCCATTTGCCTGAACTTCTGTTTGTTTGAATAAGCCTTTCCATTTGCTCTAATAATGTATATAAATGTTGTGCAAGTAGCGGATTTTCAAGTTTGGACTGACTAATGACTCCTCGAGTGTATTTCTGCTTAGTCAGTATAATTCGAACCATGTTTAAATGTCTGATTTTGGCTACGATTGTGTATGTTAATGCTAATATAGTCGAGTCGACATGTGTCGTCAATTAGTTTCAACTGTCTGAGCAAAGTTAAATCGATTTGCTTCTATTGAACATTTGCCTGAATCAATTAAGAGCCAGTTTAGTTCACTTATAGCTGTTGGATTGTTTGTGTTTAGATTCTGAATTGGAAGGCATGTGCACTCGTGCACAGCATGTGCACTGGTGCATCTCATGTGCTTTGTGCACAGCCTGTGGCCTGCATAAAGGTCCTTTGTTTGATTTTAAAATGGTTTGACAGCATATGCTGTCAACATATTCCGCTGCCCATATCTGCTTTTAGTTAATAAAATGGGAAAGTTAAGCCTGCCAAGGGAATGATGGGGTTTAATAGTTAAATAGCTAAAGTAGAACTGAAAAGAAGATGGGCACATGGGAGTGGTTTCTTTTGATCTATCAGGCTGTAAAAGGAGTAAGATTGAGGCTTATAAAAGGGGGAGCTGAAATACATAGAGGGAGATAGACAGAATTGGGGAGGGAATCAGAACTGAAAAAGAAAAATACACACACTGTGAGGAGTTTTTGAAAGAGAGAGTTGATAGAGATACACAAAAAAAGCATACAGACATAAAGGGATACCTAGACTGAGAGGATTGAAAAAGGATAGAACTGATTTTAGGAAAACACAGAAAGAGAGAGGTTAAGAGATAGAAAGTATACAATCAACAATCAGAAACTGTTTCTTCCTATTATTATTTGGGTTTCAGTTGTTCAACTTGTTCAATCAATTCTGATTCTTTGAAGTTCCAGTTGTGTCTACTAGTCGAGTGTTTTCATTGGTTTACTACTGGTTTGGTCTGCCTGGAGTTCTGATTCTACTCCACTGGGTGTTGCTGTCATTTGGCTACTTCTTTCTATCGGCCATAGTTGCATTTCTGCACTCGAGCCTGTTCTTGCTGTGTTGCTTTGTTTGCTGCTATCCTGTCCTGCTGCTACTGTTAATTCTGTTTCTTGCTGCTGCTGATTCCCCCATCTTCTTCCTCTTCTCCTTTGCATTTTTCAGTATTTCCAGGTACACATCTCAAGTCTCACATTGGTGTAGCTGATTGTAACATTGAAAAGCATGAATAGAAAGATTTGAAGGAGTTACAATCGCCTGTTATTTACTGACTCCCTTTTCATAAATGTTGTAAAGTTGTGTAAATTTCAGTTTATAGCTAATAGAGAATACATTAGTAAGTCTGTACTTAAGTAAAGTTTATGTTAATCTGAAACTGCAATATTTGATTCGTCTAGTAGCATACAGGATGTAAATACAGTCCATGGAATGTGATACTACTTATACAATTGTTAAACTTAGATTCATTTTTTTAGCATGCTTGAATAGGTAGGGGCAAATGGCTGTTAAATCTAGCCAAATATAATACAGTTTTGAATCATCCAGTTTCGATTCCTTTAGGCAGTTTATAGGACTAGTTTTGAACATCATCAGCTACATCTTATAATAAGAAACTCCCTTAATCCTGTTTAAGCGATTTGGTTTGAATTCGACTTAAGGATATTGTTCGGATTTAAGTATTGCATTTCATCAACCTCATATGTAATCTCTTTGTTCGACCAAAGCATTTTCGTAAGGCATGACGTCTTTTCACTTTATAAGTAATTAATTAGAAATTGATAGGAGTCTGGTTTAGGCCAAAGCATATACTTCAATTAGCATACATTTTTCTTTCTTCTATCTCTGGAAATAAAATAATAGAAATGTAGTCACTGTAGGATACCCTTTTAAAATAATGAGACGAGCCTCGCCAAATAAAAATGCAAATTGCGGGGCCCTCAATAATTGATCATAATAAATATTTTAGAATTCAGGCTAGGCCGTTTAGTGAATCTCACGGTCTTCCACCAAATAATAACGCGCTAGACTCTTCAGGCACGGTTTAAGTAAATTATATTCTTAAATTCGGGTGCACATTGATGTGACCCAAATCCAAATCTCAACAAAGTCAAAATGTGTTGACGATCACGGGCGCATTGATTGTGACGTGGTTCGAGATGCATTTTCACGACGTTGCAATTCTATAAAAATAAGTGATAATAATAAAAGCGGTTTTAAGTTTAATAAAAGCACGTAAGTCATAACATGTATTTAAATCAGATATTTAGCCTTTATAACAATTTAAGCGACCGTGCTAGAACCACGGGATTCGAGGGTGCCTAACACCTTCCCTCGGGTCAACAGAATTCCTTACTTAGAATTTCTGGTTCGCAGACTTCATTTGGAAAAGTCGAATATTTTCCTCGATTTGGGATTCAAGATAAACCGGTGACTTGGGACACCAAAAGCCAAATCTTTCCCAAGTGGCGACTCTGAATTAAATAAATAATCCCATTTCGAATATTGTCACTTAAATTGGAAAAACTCCACCCGCGCATTTAACCCTTCGGGGCGGGGCGCGCAAAAAGGAGGTGTGACAGCTCTGGCGACTCTGCTGTGGATTAAACCCAAAACCGCTGGTTCAGGGTTCAAGAATTCGAGCTTAGAATAATTGTTATATTTGGCTTTATTATCTGATCTTTATTACATGTTTTTGCGTAACGTGCTAAATGTTGTCTTTTACCGCTTTGATATTATCTGAACTGTATATAAACTGTGCCGAAACCTTTCTCTTCTTACTTCCGGGGAGAAGCTCGCTGGTCGGGACTCCCTATTCTGTTAATGTCAATACCTAAAATAAGAAAGAGGACGGACAAGTTACAAAGCCGGACGATCTCGCGGGTCCCCGGTACGTAGCCCCCTCCTCGACTCGAGTTGTCCGCTCGGGTGCACAGTCTAGAACAAATACCTAGGTTACGAACCTAGAATAACTTGACTTCATGCCGGATCCCTAGTAGGAACGCTTATCTGCATCATGTTGCATTTGACTTAGGGGACTCAACACAAGGGTTGGGTCCATCTAGGACAGGCATCCTGAAACGAAAAGACCACCCTGGTGCATCCTATTTGTGTTGTGCATTTATTTGCTTCGGTTCCGCATGTCGACCGGTTCCTAAAAAGGGGAAAATAGCAGCGTAGGGGAGATAATTACTTATTTTTGGAAAATAAAACCAATGTCCAAGTAGTGTCAAAACCTCGCCGGAAGTTTTCTAAAAAAAAAACTGTCTTTTATTGAGAGTTATTAAAAAAAAAATATAAAATTTCTTTTATCACTTTCAAAATCAAAAAAAAAAAAGTACTTATTTTAAAAGTAAAAAAAAATGGAAAATCCATAATTCAAAAAGTGTGTTGTTTCTTTTGTAGTACCCATTTTTATAAATTCAGACTAATGGTCCAAATATTGCAAAAAAAAAATAATAATAATATTTTTTCTTTAGTCTTTATCTTTTTTCAAAATACTAATACTTATTCTTGATTTCTAGGTTTTCTCTATTCATGATATGCCTGAACTACGCCGGTTTGATTCTCACCGGAAGTGAGATACGTAGGCAACCCTCGTCGGGTTCAACCCCATTTTTTTTAAAATAGCCAAAAATCAGTAAATAAATAAATAAAAGATGTGTCAAATTTTTTAATAGAGTCGTAAATAAGTCAGGTGACATTGTTTTATCATAAATAGCCGAATGTTCCCGAAAGGGACGCCGGAAGGCTAACTTTGCATAAATAACCACCTTTGGGTCTTGTTGAGCGTTTTTTAGACCCGCACAGCCTTAAAGTCTTTGTCTCCGAAGTGTTTAAAGGCCGTGGTCAAAGCTCGATCCTCTCTAAAAAAATATATATATATATATATTTTTTGAGTCAGTCAATTTTGTTAAAATCACCTTAATAAATGTGCAGGATGAGCACGATGCAAAATGAACATTTTTCAATAATGACCAAAATCCCTGTCAAGTTACGGCTATGGTGGAATGATCTAGGTGTTTAAGGACAAAATGAGGTTAAGAAATATTTGAAAGGTCTTGTGGGTCTGTTGGAAATCCAGCCTCGGGGAGATATCATAAGAGCTTTGGTTACCTATTGGGACCCGGCACACAATGTTTTCCATTTCTCTGATTTTGAGCTCACCCCAACTTTGGAAGAAATGGCCGGATACATCGGGAATACTGAACTTCCGTTGAGGGAAAAATACTTGGTCGCCCCAAGAGTCGTCACGGTACATCGATTCCTGGATTCATTGAAAATACCTAGAACGGTCCACAACTCAGATCTAGCAGCCGGATTCTGTACTCCATGCTTCATATATGATAGATACGGTCACGAGGGGGGATTCAATAATCCAATCAACAAACTGTGCAGCAAAGGAGTTCGTCAGAAGTGGGACGAGCACAGACGGGTGGCGTTCATGATAATGTTTCTGGGTCTTCTGGTATTTCCGAGAAAAGATGGAAACATTGATTTGAAGATATCTGGGGTCGTCAGCACTTTACTCACACAAAGTGGCAGCACTCTCGCGCCAATGGTGGTATCTGACATCTTTCGAGCTCTCACAGCTTGTAAAGCTGGGGGAAATTTCTTCGAAGGTTGTAACTTGCTCCTACAGATATGGATGACCGAGCACCTCTGCCATCATTCCAGGGTATTGAGCCATGGTCCCCCGGAAAAAACCCGCATAGAAGAATCTTACACGAGAACCAGAGAGATCATTTAGCCCAAAGGAGTCCTGGCATGGACCTCGTTCTTGCAAGCTCTTACTGCCAGCCAAATACAATGGACGTTGGGATGGTTGCCTGTTGATGAGGTCTTATATATGTCGGCGGCTAAAACTCATTTTTTACTGATGGGGCTTAAGAGCATTCAACCTTACGCACCCGGACGAGTTTTGAGACAGTTCGGAAGGTGCCAGACAGTACCTCATGAAGAAGATCTCAGCGCTCAAACAGTTGAGATAAGTCCTAACGGACAGTTCCCAGAAGCGAAGATTCGCCAAATCTGGAATGAGGGTCAATATTTGAAATCAGATACTTGCGTGCGGGATCGAGCCAAGGGAGAAACGGCGCCAGGTTACCTTGCATGGTATAGAAGGGAACTCGAGCATGAAAGGCCAGCTAAGAGACCCCACATCTAGGATTTCACCGAGTCATCGCAAAGGCATTGGGATTGGTTAGCAAAGGAAAGAGGTTATTGTGCCGAAATCAGCAGATTAAAGCAACAAGTAGAAGGCATGAAATACGAGCACAGCGTGCAAATTGCTACCGATCTGGGAGAGCGGAACAGGTTAACTCAAGAAAATGAAATGCTCAGAGCCCAGATCAAACAGATAAGGTTGGATGCAGATAGACAACCAAGGCGTCGATCGGACGAGCAGCTGATAAAAGGGCTAAAAGGTGAAATCAGGGAATGGCGAGATGGCTTGGAGAAATCTGAAAACATCATAGCAGAGTTCAAGGCACAGTGGGATACAAGAGCAGATAAGCATCGCAGATACCTGAATCAATTGGAAGGCGACCACGAGAAGACTGTTGCTAAAATAAAGAGAGAGATGGCAGCACTTGAGATCAAAGCAGCTAGTCAGGCCAAGGATTTCCAAATTGAGAGCAGATACTGGTATGACTCAATAGCCCAGATGAAGTTGGAAGTACGGCGATTGAAGCATCAACACGTACAAGATGTTCAAGTCTTCAAGATATGCAGCGATCAGATAAAGCACCTGCTTGTAGAGAAGAAGCAAACCAGAGATAGGATCAAAGCCATTGCCCACGCCATCACCAGACGATGTCTACGATGTGAGAACATGTCCAGTGTTACCTTCCTCTCGGCAGTAATGGTTTATGTCAAGCAGACTATGCACGAGCTGGAGCAACTTGAGAGGGATCTCACGCCTAGGACCGCGGCGAGGCCGAAAGATGCCCCGCGGAAACCAATTTTTAAAACCATAATGCATTCATAGGTCAAATCTGTATTTTAGCATCTTCTGCCTTTTTTTTTTCATCAAGGTGATTTTCAGTCTATTTTGAGTCTAGGTTCATTTTCCAAGTTTGCTCTTTCTTTTGCAAAATGTAGCTTGTAATAGAACGCTTCAACAATAAAGAGGTTGTTTCTTTTACGTCCATTTGTGTTTTTCGAACTACGTAATGATCTGATTCACGTAGGCATCGTGATACGTAGGCAATCCTCATCGGATCCGGTCACATTTCTTTTACTACAAAAATAAAAAAATATATATATATGTATAATAAATAAAATAAAAGGAAAACAAAAGAGAAAAAGAAAAGAAAAGAAAAAAAAGGGGGAAAAAACTAATAAGAGAAAAAATGCCGGAATGACGCATGCTCTCGTAGCAAACATATAGTAATCCACTTAACTGTATAGGTGCATCATGCCCAACGTGAGATTAACTATCTGTTATTTGCTACAAATTAACCGTGCATTTGTCATTGAGCATTTTTCCAGGGTGTTGGAAAGATGGTTGGTTTGGTGAAAGTCTGGCCTCGCACTCATACTTCACGAGGTCAAAGAGAGGTGTTCAACTACCTGTTGTTAGGACCAGAAGCAATACTCACACTTACTACACCAGGTCAAAAGGAAGTGTGGAAATGTCTTCAAAAATTCCATCGCAAACAATCCCGGTTTCCGAGGAAAGCTCGGTCTCAGCCATCCTCACACCTGAATCCGCAACTGCGGAGGAAAATAGAATCCTACGGCTCCGCATGCTGGAAATGCTGGACGACTGGAATAATGGGAAAGAGCCGCCAAGTGTCGTCCCCGGATTCCCTGAATTATTCTCCAGGTCAAGTGGGACTTCTAATGTCCCCATAAATTACCCTGCTACCCCATTCGGGTACCCAGCCAACTCCGCCTTCTCCGCAGGATCACCTTCTGAGCCTCATCCCCGAATGTCGGCCACTGATGCAAGCATGAACATCTTTACTGCATCGCCTTGCCCAGCTACGGCACAGCCTGCCACATACAAGCCAAGCTTTGACTCATCCTCTTTTACATTCCAAGCACCATCGTTCTCAATGGAACCAACCAGGTTCGCTACCAACAATAATCCTCTACCGCCTCAGTGCGAACTCGCACCGGGACAGGACCAGAACCCCAGGATTGCAGAACAAAATGAGATTGCTAAGAAAATGAGAAGCCTTGAACAAAGTTTGAAGAATATGCAGGGGTTGAGCGGACAAAAGAGCGTCTCTTACGCCGACTTGTGCATGTTCCCTCACGTGCACCTGCCAACGGGTTTCAAGACCCCCAAATTCGAGAAATACGATGGGCACGGTGACCCCATTGCACATCTTAAGAAATACTGCAACCAATTGCGGGGAGCCGACGGAAAAGAAGAACTGCTAATGGCATATTTTGGGGAAAGCTTAGTGGGGATAGCTTCGGAATGGTATATGGATCAGGAAATGTCCCGATGGCATATATGGGATGATCTCGCCAGAGATTTTGTAAAGCAATTCCAGTATAACATCGACATTGCGCCAGACCGAAACTCTCTGTCGAATTTGAAGAAGAAGCCTTCGGAAAGCTTTAGAGAGTATGCTATTAAGTGGCGTGAACAGGCGTCGAGAGTGAAGCCTCCCATGGATGAAGTGGAAATGGTCACTACCTTTCTCCAGGCTCAAGAGTCTGACTATTTCCAAAACATGATGTCGGCCATGGGTAAGCCATTCGCGGAAGCGATCAAGATAGGAGAGATGGTAGAGAATGGGCTGAAAACGGGTCGGATTCTGAGTCAAGCAGCCATAAGGGCAACCTCCCAGGCCGTCCAAAGCGGGTCTGGAGGAACGACAAGGGGGAAGAAGAAGGAAGAAACGGCTATGGCAGCCTCTGAAGCAAGGGAGTATCGTCATCCCAGGCCCCATTTTCCGGAAAGGGCCCCACAACACTACTACCCCCACTCAAATGTGGCATATGCTCATCAACCTTATATGGTCATGAATGCCCAACCTTATAACCATCCACCACAACAATCCAACCGAGGCCCAGCTCCACCTCCCAGAAATCAGCCTCCTTACCGCCACCACTATAACCCACAACCCCCGCAGAATAACTACCGCCCCCAGGAGCCACCTCGACGGCGGACTTTCACGCCCATCGGTGAACAATACTCTACATTGTTCCCTAAGCTAGTCCAGTTGGGTTTCTTGCAACCAATTCCCCAAACGAGGCAAAACCCAACATCGCCTTCTTACAAAGCCGGAGTCAGATGCGCCTATCACTCTGAGGCCGAGGGACATGATACAAACGACTGCTGGTCATTGAAAAGAGTGGTCGAAAATTTTATAGAGCAGGGGAAAATAGTGCTAAGGGACGAAGAGATCCCAAATGTGACTAACAATCCATTGCCCGCTCACAATAATGGGCCACTGATCGGCATGATTTGTGAAGACAAAGAGTTCGACCCTGCTTTGAAAGCCATAATTGCCATTGTCGACACGGGGAGGAGGCCTGAAATAGACCAGAAATCAGAAAAGGGGGAGGAGGCCAAGGCTGCAGAAAGCAAGCCTGAAAAGAAGGTGGAGAAGAAAGTGGTACCGGCAAAGGGTGGAGTTCTTTACATACCGCGAGGTCAAGCCAAGAAGACGCAGAACTTCGGGATCAAAAAGACAAAACCTATGTACGTGCCAAAAGGGGCCTATGTGGTCCGGGGGACGATTCAACCACCTCGGCTGAATGAGCCAGTGGTTATCGGACGCATGCCACAAAAGCCAATGACCAACCCATCCACAGTGCCGTGGAATTATCAAAAGACTTTGGTAACGTACAAAGGTAAGGAGGTCATGGAAGAACTTCCAGAAAATACTTTCGTTGGAGGGTACTCAAATACCCAAGAACTGAACAACGCCACACAAAGGCGCTTCCCTCCAAAGGAGCCCGTGAGTGTTGAAGAAGCGGAAGTGTTCTTCCAACAGATGAAGATGCCGGATTACGAAGTGATAGATCAGCTGCGCAAGCACCCTGAGCAAGTATCCATGCTGTCATTATTAATGAGGTCAACCGAGCATCAAAAGATCCTGCTGAAAACCCTGAATGAAGCATATGTACCGGTTGAAACCTCGGTGGAGCAACTAGAGCGGATGACAGAAAGATTCTTTGCCGTCAACCAAATCTCTTTCAGCAAGAATGATTTACCCCCGGAAGGAGCAGCACACAACAAGGCCTTGCACTTAACAGTTAAATGCGAGGACTACTACGTCAAGCGGGTAATGCTGGATGGGGGATCAGGTGTTGACATCTGCCCGCTCTCCACGCTACAAAGAATGGAAATTGGGGCAGGAAGAATCCGACCCAACAATGTCTGCGTGAGAGCTTTCGACGGCATCAAGAGAGATACCATGGGAGAAATAGACCTGTTGTTGGTCATAGGACCAGTCGAATTTCAAGTAACCTTCCAGGTGATCGACATGGACACATCCTACAATTTTCTCCTCAGCAGACCTTGGATCCATGCGGCAGGAGCCGTGCCTTCCACTCTTCACCAGATGGTGAAGTTCGAGTACGAAAACCAAGAGATCGTGGTCCATGGGGAAGACGAACATGCCATTTATCGGGACCCATCCATCCCGTATCTTGAACCGAGAGAGGGGAGCGAACATACGGTCTATCAAGCTTTGGAGGTGGTACTGGCCGAGCAGCACGAAGAGGGAGTACCTTGCCCCCAGCCTTTCTTGTCTAACGCCTCATTCATGGTGGCCAAGGAGATGATCCGGCACGGATTTAGGCCAGGGAAGGGACTTGGACGAACCCTTCAGGGAATAACAGAACCCATTACTTTGCCAGTCATCAAGAAACCGTTTGGGCTAGGTTTCAAACCTACTCCAGCAGACGAAAAATGGGCAAAGAAAAGGAGAAATGAGGGCTGGAAGTTGCCTCAACCACTGCCAGATTTATATACGACTTTCGTCAGGCCAAGGTACGTTGAAGAAGAAGATGATGAGGTCTTCACAGCTGAGGAAATCGAGGAAATATGTGGGGCGATGAGAGAAATGCTCTACGAGGTCCACATGGTTCAACCGGGTGAAGGCACAAGCACTGCTGAGATGCTGTACATGGGACCGAATGCCCAACTTCAAAACTGGGAGGCCACGCCATTCCCGACTAGACGGAAGTCCGGGTAGATCTGCCCTGCCACCTTTCCTGTATCACAAGTCATCTCCGGGACATAACTTGAACGTTTTCTTCTTTTCAATTGTTGTTTTGAATTCCCAGTTGTAAACATTGTCGTCTTCCAACTTTCCAAAGAAAATATACAAAAAAATCATCATTGCTTTCCTATTCTTTCTTTTTGCTTTGATTTTTTATTAGTTTTTCTTTTATCTTCCTTTTCAGTCCTAATAATGCGGCTTTGAATATGACATGCTTGCGGACTTCACGCCCAGACCACAATGAGCTATTTAATTCCGAATTAATGAACTCAGAACCAGAACATATACTACCATGGTATATGGTGGTATACCATGTCATGAGGTATTGATTTTTTCTCCCTATTGAAATTCCGACTTTTTTTCACTTCTCCACTTTCCGATTCTAGAACGTCTCGACTTACCTTAAAATTCTCTACATACCTTTAACTCCTTCAAATCTTTAGACATTGCTTCTTAGACCTTCTTATCTTCATCCTCAATCTTCATACATTCTCTTTGAATCTTCAACCCAGATCTTCATATCTTCATCCCATCGTCAAATCTTCATATTTTTTCTTCAAATCTTCTTAATTCCCATATCCCGATGGCAAAAACTTCCAAATCTATGTCTCACAAACCGCCCTTTCATCTTCCAACCCAGCCATAGACACCGAGGTGACCATTCCTGAAGTGTCCCAGGAACTTCCTTTGAAGAGATTCGTACCTAGGGGCTGCTCTGTCGGGACCGACTTCAATGTCACGAAGGCCTCTAGTCAACAGGACCAAGGCGAGGGAGCATGGGGGTACATATGCTCCATTACTAAGGAAACACTACCCACATTCCAGGTAGACTGTAACTGGAAGAGGTAGGAGTAGGTCGTCCCCGGGCCTAATGATGACATCACCACTCACTTGGAGGGGTACTTAAGTGTTTACACTTACCCCTTCACTCTCGCCATGGTGGACCCCATAGTCCTCGACTTCTGCAAAAGATATGAGGTCTTCCTTGGGTAGATTCACCCGTCCTTCCGTAGGATCATAATCCTCCACCAACACTTCGTGAACAACACCGATGTACCTCGGTTCACCCTCTACCATCTAGTTTATCTATACACTCCCAAATGTTCCAAGGGGGTTTGATCAAGCTCGTTCACAAAGCAATCAAGGCTATGTTCTCGAGCATCGACGAGGACCGAGATCGAGGCTGGCAGGGGAGGTTCGTTCAGGTAAAAACCGAAGGCCTTATCCCTTTCAAATTTCTACCATTCCCCAAAAAGTGGAACGCAACCTGTAAGTCTTTTCCTTCTCAAGTATTTGGCATTCCCTTTTATTCTTTTTCAAATTTCCTATGTTTCTCATTGTGCAGCGGTTGTCGAGGTTCCTAATGCAGTCCCTCGCTTCAAGAAGTGGATCGAGGGGATCTACAAACAAATGCTCTACCTCGAGCACATATAGCATAAGCTCTCGAAGGGCAAGTGGGAGGCCCGTTTGCATGCTGAGGCTCTCTCCTGAATGATTACAGTCACACACAACACTTATATTTCGCTAAATCTTCTTCCTTCTCACAGGTTTGCCCAAGACCACCGAGCTCAAACTGTCGGATGAGGACAAGGATACATCCTCACTCGCCAAACCCTCTACTTCGGAAACGCTCGGGGCTATCGCAAAGGAGAAGAATATGAAGTCCTCGGGCTCCTCAGATGCCGAGGTGAAGAAGAAGAGGGTGACTATCCAGGTCTGGAACAATAAAAAGAGCAACAAGTCCAGGGGACCGGACTTTGATTTCTTTACCAGCTCAGGGATTATCCCGAGGACGACGATCTTGAGTTCATTGCTCATGGGCCGACCCTTAACAAAGGGGAATATGGCGGCAATTGGGGAAGGTGACCATGAAGTCGATCCCCCTCTAGCTGGGGAACCAGAGGAAGAGACGAAGACCGCGGCCTCCTGAGAATCCACTCCTATCCCAAAAGAGGTAGCTGGTGTCATTGACATCATAGATACACCGTCCTATACTGAGTCCATGCTCAAAGAGGCTCAAGTGGGCAAAGAGAAATCAAATGAGAAAGCATCAGGCCCGGAGGATGCCCTCATCATGTTTTTCAATGGCAGGGATATGGCCGCATTAGAGGACTTTTTCGGGCTTAGTCACCTGGGGGTCGCAAAAAAAGACATGCCATCGGGGGCGGGCGAGCCGAGCTAAGCTTAAAACTAGTGAATTAGTTCCCTGCCCCGAGCGTGGACCCCGACCGAGGAGGATCGGGAAAAGATGAAGAAGTAGGCACGTCGAGCCTTTTTAACGAGGCACAACAAGCACTGAACCGGGCAAGATTTCTATCCTTCGTATCCCTTGCAAATTGTTCATGGTTTTGGACATGTTCTAACAATTTCATTATTTTTCAGGCTTTAGTGCTTCATCATGAAAAGCATTCTTTAGTCTTATTTGGAAATCAGCTAGCTTGAGTTCGAGGTCAAAGAGCAAGTCTATAAGAAAGACATGTATAGGGCTCTTAATGAACAACAAGACAAAGCCCTCAAGGACATCCCAATTATCCAAGCCGAGCTGGAAAAGGCTTAGAAGGAGGCCTCATCCTTGAAGCAAGAGCATGCCGACCTAGTCGAGAAGGTAAGCATATTTGAGGCTAATAATGAGAAGCTACTCGTGGTTACTAACAATGCAACTTCGCCGGTCCAAAAAATGGTAGACCTGATCGACCAGATTCGGGCAGAGATAGATGAGTTTAAGGCCACGACCGAGGTTTGGAAGGGCAAGATGGACCTGTTGGCCTTGGGAAAAGAGGCTCGATCTGGCATCAGCCAAGGAACTACTCCGGGTGGCAAAGGTCAAGGCCGACAAGTGGTCTCGACTAAATGATGAACTTCGGGTACAACTGAACTCGCCCTTCACGGAACAGGATGCCCTCGGCCAAGAATATGTCGCGTTGAGGTCCAAATTGTTTGCAACTTCTATTGATTCCTCTGACATCGAGGAAATGTTGGACCAGTATAAGGCTGATATGGAGATAGCCGAAGCTCATTTAAAGACGAAGACCGAGTACGTAAAGTGGCTATCCGAGAGAGAGACCCTCGATGAGATCCATGCCCGAGGTTTTGACCTATCGGCTGATATTGAAGAAGCCAAGAGACTTGAGGCCGAGGCAAAGAAACTCTAAGAACCTGAGGGTCTCGAAGCCACGGGGGTTCTGACGGTTCTGGTGATAAGATGAGCCTCGATGACGACCAAGCGTAAATGGCTTAGTTATTTTTTAGTTTTTCCTTGTGTATTTGCTTTTTTGTTTATTTTGAGGTTGTTTTATCGTGCCTTCGTAAATATTTTTTGGAATATATAGAATTTCCCCCTTTTGGCAATGCCTTATCTTTACTTTCCAACATCTATTCTTCTAAGGCCCAAATGGGGTTCGATATTGATGGCAACTCCGGATTACTTGTGGTTTCGGGTCTTCGATAAAACCAAAGGCCTTTAAGATGCTTAAGTATCTTACACAATGTTTTTGCCGAGGGTAACCAATTAGTAGTTTTTTATTTTTTGTAAGGACCTTACTTTCTAAGTACGGACTTCGGACATCTCTGAGCCATTTTTAGGGCGGTCATAGCCTTTCATATTCATGCACTGCCTAATGGGCTTGGTGTCTCTAGGATTCGATAGGCCGAGTCATCCGACTTTTTATCGATCGACAGACCCCGGTAGGGGTAGACCATGGGCTTTCAGATCCATGATCGAAGAAGTGAAAGGGGCAGTAATAAAGTGTAAGGGAAGTAGAGATTTCTTTCATTGTTTAATATGCAAAGTACATGATCGGAGGCGCATAAGCCTTGTGTCGTGGCTAGAGGGGACTATGTGTCGCGCCCCTTTTTTCTCGCGAAATCGGGTTTTGACATTTTTGGGACATCTCCTTTCCTTTTGGGATAGGTTAATAGATTTGAAGAGTCACCGCCTAACGGATTAAGGTGCGTTAGGGCACCTAGAACAGTTAACTCATATAACCAGTTTACATCACCAGAGATCGGGTAAGGACTCGAAATTACCTTGAGTGAAAGGTGTTAGGCACCCCTCGAGGTCCATAACGGTGGGTCCCGGCCGAACTTAAATTAGGCGAATTAGTCTTAAAAGGGAATAAAACAAATTGGGACAGATACAATATTATTTTAAAATAGGAATTAGAGGGGTCCTAGGTTTTTTAGCCTATAGGATCATTTCCAATCAATACTTGGTAACTTTCCCCAAGTTGGGGTGCTACACATAGCATTAGCGCACGAGTCATCATTTCCTTTACTATCTTTCAGTTGTTACCTAAGCGTTCTAGTAGCTTCTACTGTGCACCTTATGCGTGCACTACTCGCCCCTTACTTATGGTCCTGGAGGTATTTAAGACCTCTATTCTTGATAGTTCTAGACTTACCTATGTTGCTTAAAACGGGAAAAATCTAGGCGACAGACAAAAATCAGATAGGACTACCAGATATGGAACAAATAAGGGATCATGTTAACCTCCACAAGTAGCCAACGAATTTACGTAGTTAACTCAGCAGATTTCTTTAATTTAAGAGCCTATAGGCAGAATATCTAGATGAGCAAAAACAGAATGCACGACAGTAGTTTAGTAAGGCGGGCATCTAGGCCTATCCATTTGCCTACTGATTTTATTAAACCTTGAATCTGGGCATTTTCAGGCAGTAAGATATCATAATTATAGGCCCAGAATCATTAGTAATCCTACATATTTGCCTAAGTGATTAACAGAATCATATAGGCATGCTATTTATAAACGTTAATTATAGACCTATAATATGATTTCTAAGTGAATTATTGATTTTAACCCATGAAGACAGGTTTTATCCCTTTTAGATCCTATAGGCATGCTTTCTAAATAATTTAAACATCTATAGGCAGGATTTCCAGGTTTACAAACTGATTTCACCATATAGGCATGATATCTAGTAGTTTAAAAATGATTCCTTCTTTATTCCAATAGGCATGGTATCTAAGTTGAAACCAATTTTTTAGTTCCTATAGGCATGATATCTATTAATCATATGTGGGTAGAATATTAAACAACTAGCTAGGAAGGTTATTATTCAAACAAATAGAATCCTATAGACATGGTCACTAATGCATGTCAGTCAAAAATGTGTATGGATCCTATGGACAGAATTTCCAATGCAAGGAACCTATAAGCAGGATTTCTAGCATGCGAATTAAATACAGAACAAAGCAATCAAAAATCCTATAGGCATGATCTCTTAACAAGTAATAACATTCACATAATCACCAATGAACCTATAAGTAGGATTTCTACCCGCGTTTCAAACAAAGATATAGACCCCCCCCCCCACATCTTTTACTAATAAACCCAAAATATGTTTATTACAGAGATTATTATAGTCCAAAATGAATAAATTACATAACAGTATCTATTACACTATAGGGAGCCTTAGCAGGCCCAATATAAACCTGGGAGCCAGGCTTTCAAACACAATAGCTCTGAAACAATAGCAGGGATCCACAACACTTTAAACGAGGCTTCTAGTGTGTCAAAGTTCCCAAAGAGCCTCAAAGACCCGGGGCAATGCTCACACTAGAACTACACATTCAACACAAAATTCATAAGAGATTAGAAAACCAGCCCCAATGTGTCAGAGTTCAAAGGAGTCTCAGGGACCCTAAGCAGTGCTCACACTGGGGGTGGTAGGAACCTAAAGGACTAAGAGTATCAATTTGAAAACTAGCACATAGAAGGTAAGGGGGGATTGGAGACAATGCTTAGTCTCATGCGATGGAAGGCAGTGCTTAGCCTTATTCACATAGGGAGGTAGGGCTTAGACTCATGCAAGAAAGGTAGACAATTCTTAGTCTCATGCAAGGGAAGGCAATTCTTATCCTTATTCACATAGGGAGGCAAGGGTTAGCCTCATGCAAGATTTGGAGACAATGCTTAGTCTCATGCAACGGAAGGTAGTGCTTAGCCTTCTTCAATAAACAAATAGGGGTAGGATAATTCTTAGCTGGAGATATATTTGCGCTTTGCAGTCCGATTGTTATGAAGGTAATGGTTTTAAGACGTATGTACTTGTGGTTATTACTTGCCCCTGAATTCAAAGAAAGATCGTAAGTTTTGCGGGGAGGTTGGTCCGTGCCTTTGTCTGCTTGCTTTGCTTTGCTTTGCTCTAGAGACCCTGTTCGAGTTACCCTGGGTAATACTTGGCGGCCATGGAAATACAGTTTTCAAAAATATGCACTTATTTGCTGAAATAGAGTTATTTAGGAAACATAGTGGTATACAATATCAAGAAAATTAGATGAACTAATGTCTGTAACACTTTAGAGACATTGCAGTTTCCTTGCATTAGAATTTTGAGGGTCCTCCTCAAAATTCTGCTCCGGTTTGGTGAATGATCCTTCGGTCGTTCTTCGTGTAACAAACATTGTTGGATCTGCTTCGGAATTTTGAGAATCCTTCTCAAAATTCTGCCCCAGTTTCTTAACCGATTTTAACTGTCTTGCATATGATTGCATCGGCTGGACTTGTTCCGTAAGTTTGAGCTTCCTCCTCAAAAATTTTCCCCAGTTTTCGGTTTTGGGAAAATGAAGATCTTATTAAGATGTGACCGAACCCACAAGGATGCTTACGTATCCCCTCTTAAATGGGAATCAGATTAAGCATAGTTTAGTTACATCAGCTGAAGGAATTTAAACATAGTATCTCTTGACTACATCTGAATTGATAGGTTTTGGCCACACTTTTCCGTCTATTTTTGCAAGTATGAGTGCTCCTCCTGTTAGTACCCTGTGACTATGTAGGGACCTTGCCAGTTGGGTAAAAATTTCCCTTTGTCTTCATCTTGATGTGGGAACATCCGCTTGAGCACCAGCTGCCCCAGTGCAAATTGTCTTAGTCTAACCCTTTTGTTGAAAGCTCTGCACTTTCTATTCTGATAAATTTGATCGTGACACACTGCATTCATTCTTTTTACATCTATGAGGGCTAGTTGCTTATAGCGGCTCCTAATCCATTCTGCATCACTGAGTTCGGCTTCTTGTATGATTCTTAAAGAAGGAATTTCTACCTCGACTGGAATGACAGCTTCTATACCATAAACTAGTAACTAGGGAGTTGCCCTAATTGATGTGCGTACTGTGGTATGGTACCCCAATAGGGCAAAGGGTAACTTCTCATGCCATTACTTGTGATTTTCTACCATCTTCCTTAGTATCTTCTTGATGTTCTTATTGGCAGCTTTCAAGGCTCCGTTCATTTGAGGCATGTATGCTGTATAGTTTTTGTGTTTGACTTTGAAGGTTTCGCACATGGATTTCATTAGATCACTGCTGAGATTGGCGGCAATATCAGTGATGATGGACTCGGGAACCTCGAATCGACAAATAATACGATCCCTGACAAAATCTGTGATGACTTTCTTGGTTAGAGCTTTGTAAGATGCAGCCTCTACCCATTTTGTGAAGTAATCAATGGCCACTAAAATGAACTGATGCCCGTTTGAAGTAGTAGGCTCGATCGGACCGATGACATCCATTCCCTAGGCAGCAAAAGGCCAACATGATCATACCGGATGCAATCTATTTCCATGGTCATCCAAAAATATCCCGTTCTGAGTATCTTTTTGGCTAGCACAACTCCGGTCTTATGTGGTCCGCAAGTTCCGGCATGTATTTCCTCGAGCAATCTGGAAGCCTCTTTTGCGTCAACACATCTTAACAATCCCAGATCAGGAGTTCTTCTATACAGGGTTCCTCCACTTTGGAAGAAGTGATTGGACAGCCTCCGCAGTGTGCATTTCTAAGTATGGTTCGCCTATTCTAGGTATTCTCCTTTTGCCAAATATTCCTTGATGTCGTGGAATCAAGGTTTTCCGTCCGTTTCTTCTTCAACATGAGCACAGTAAGCTGGCTGATTAGGGATTTTCACTGGGATGGTATCGATGAAACTAGTTCTGGACTCTTGGAACATGTTTGAATTCTATCTTTGTGAACCTCTTCATCAATTCTTGCACATGATACAAGTATGGTTGTATCTTGGTGTTTTTCGTAGCCCATTCTCCTTGAATCTGATGTACCAGAAGATTCGAATTGCCAATTACCAGCAACTCTTGTATATTTATATCGATGGCCAAATTGAGCCCCATGATGCAAGCCTCACATTCTGCCATATTGTTGGTGCACGAAAACCTAAACTTTGCGGATACTGGGTAATGTTGACCTATTTCTGATACCAAAATCGCTCTAATACCCACTCCCCTGAAGTTTGCAGCCCCGTCGAAGAACATTCTCCATCCGTCATAGGCTTCAGCAATGTCCTCTCCTACGAATGACACTTCTTTGTTAGGAAAATACATTTTTAGTGGTTCATATTCTCCTCCTACGGGATTTTAAGCAAGATGGTCTGCCAATGCTTGTCCTTTGACTACCTTCTGATTTACATAGATGATATCGAACTCACTTAACAATATCTTGCACTTGGCTAAATTCCTGGTTTACATGGGCTTCTGAAAGATGTACTTCAGAGGGTCCATCCCGGATAAGAGGTATATGGTATAGGCACAGAAGTAATGCCTCAATTTCTGAGTTGTCCTTGTCAAAGCACAACAAGTGCATTTTAGCATAGAGTACCGTGCCTTGTAAGGCGTAAACTTCTTACTCAAATAATATATGTCTTGCTCCTTTCTTCTTGTCTCGTTATGTTGTCCCAAAACACAGCCAAAAGCCCCATCTAGTACGGACAGATAGAGTAGCAAAGGTCTCCCAGGTTTTGGTGGGACTAGGACTGGTGGCGTGGACAAATATTCCTTAATTTTATTAAAAGCCTTTTGACAATCTTCAATCCAACTTGTTTCATCATCCTTTCTCAACATTTTGAAGATGGGTTCACATATAACTGTGGACTGTGCTATGAAGCGGCTGATGTAGTTAAGGCGTCCTAGGAAGCTCATCACGTCCTTTTTGCTCTTCGGTGGTGGTAACTCTAGGATATACTTAACTTTGGATGGATCCAACTCGATTCCTTGCCGGCTGACAATGAATCCCAATAATTTTCTTAAAGGAACCTCGAATGCACATTTTGTGGGGTTTAGTTTTAAATTGTACCTTCTTAGCCTGTCAAAGAACTTCCTCACATCTGCTATGTGATCTGCGGCCCTCTTGGATTTTACGATGACGTCATAAATATGCACCTCTATTTCCTTGTGTATCATATCATGGAAGATGGTCGGCATGGCTCTCATGTAGGTAGCCCCAGTATTCTTTAAACCGAATGACATCATTTTGTAGAAGTACACTCCCCATGGTGTAATGAAGGCTTTTTTCTCTACGTTTTTTCCGTCCATCCAAATCTGGTGATAACCCGTGAAGCAATCTACAAAGGATTGGATTTCATGTTTGGTGCAATTGACTATTAGAATGTGTATATTTGGCAACGGAAAATCATCCTTGGGACTTGCTCTATTTAAATCTTGATAGTCAACACACACCCTGACTTTCCCATCTTTCTTCAGAACCGGTACGATGTTGGATAACCAGGTTGGATACTCAACTACCCTGAGGACTTTGGCCTTGATCTGCTTACTGGCTTCTTCCTTGATTTTCAGGCTCATGTCTGGTTTGAACTTTTTGAGTTTTTGTTTCACCGGCGAACACATTGGATTGGTAGGCAACTTATGAGCCACTATGGATGTGCTCAGGCCAGTCATGTCATCATATGACCATGCAAAAATATCCTCATATCCTTCCAGGAAACAAGCGTATTCTTCCTTTTTTGACGGTGATAGGTCAATGCTTATACGAGTCTCTTTGACGGTTTCGGAATCCCCCAAATTGATTGCCTCGATTTTGTCTAGATTAGACATAGGTTTGTTCTCAAAATTATCAACTTCCCTAACAACTTCCCCAGGTATTTTGTCCTCTTCTTTTGAGTCACTATCCTTATATTGCGTTGTCTCATTACATGTCACAGTCATCGGTTCATCAGGAAAAGTAATAATAATGTTGTAGAAGAAAAAATGTAAAAGATAATAATGAATACTAAATAACAATGCATTAATTAAATTTTGAAAATATCCAAAACAGGTACGACTCAATGACTCGAGCCATTATTTCGAAACAAAATAGGTCTTTAAAACAAAATACTGAAATTTTCCTAAATGCCTAGCATGGCTATTAAAATAAGTCAGGCTAATTGCCAAGCTATCTAGGAACTCGGCGGTCTCGGGATGGTGTGGCAGTCTAATTCTTAAGAACAACTCCCTTCTCCATGGTCTGAATGGTGAGGCCTTCTTCCTCCTCCTCCTCAACTATCATATTGCAATCCATATTCTCGTCTTCTAGAAACAAGTTCCTTAACCCAACCAAAGCTTCCTCCTCTGCGGATCACCATATCGTGTTGGCCTAGTGAAAAGTGTGTCTCAGATGTGGCACTAGATGCTCGAGAGGGTAATAAGGAACACGCCATGGTGGCGACCAATAATTATATTCTTTCCAGGTGTGCGGATATCCTAGCCCAAAAGTTGTGTCGTGACGTTTCAACTGTATCAATTTGGTAATGCTATATACGGTGAAATCAGAGGGTCCAATACCTCGTATCGAAGCACCTCACAAGATCATCTCAAAGGCTCGAGGCTAAAAGGCTATAGTCGAGTCTCCTCCCTCGAGGTTCGTCGACGCTCGACCTTGAGACAATGTTGACCACGGTTATGATAGAAATGGGGAGTTCCCAAAGCACACGACTAGGGCTGACAAAGTCTAGTGGGCTACTCTAAACCCGAATTTGGGCATCATCTAGCTGTCTCATCTCCATATCTTTGTAATTAATGCATTTTTTACTATGTTGGGATTCCCTTCATATACAAAGGGGACCCTTGTAATTTCGTAAAGATCTGTTTCTTCAGTTGCTCCACACGAAATATACAAGAACATTCTCTCTGCTCTCTAACACATTCTCTTGATATTATTGCTTCCATTTATTATCCTCTTTATTGTTCATTATTTATTGCTTATCATTGGCCATAAAGAGCCTTCCTTGATTTTATTATTACTGTTAGTCATATTTCTGATCACCTTCGATAGCTCACAGTCGAGCTCCGGAATCGACCTCAAGACCCCTGAATCGATAAGCTTGAGGCCCCAATTGTTAAATTATCGGTTTGGCTATCACCTTACTCCTTACTCTTATCTCGTTTCTAAGTCTCACACATAACATCTAAAAATAGATCATGTATTTTTACAGTCCCATAATCAAATTTAATTATTATTACCATTTTCACGGTAAACAGTTTGGCACCTACCGTGGGGTTAAAATAATAGTGATTATTTTTTTGTTGGTTTCGTTACACAACGCAAGTTATCTTTTACATCTTTTCTTGTCAATGATCTTTAATTTCAGGTCGAAATGCCTAGCTCAGTAAATAGAGTTGAAAACGACAATCTTGAAAGCCATGGAGAGAATGGTGTGGCTGCTCCAGGTGTTCGTGTGCCATCATGAAACCTTGAGAACGCACAAGGACCAATTCCGGTGGACGTAGTCTCGCGCGATGCCCAACAGGTCGATATAAGCTCACACACCAATAGGAGTGTGCACCAATGAGATCAACAGGAAGCTCAGAAAACCCCCACTAGGGAAGAACGAGAGGTTAGCCTTCATGTTATTTCTGAAATGTTGTAGGCACAACAACTAGCTATTGCTCAACTGTAAATTCAATAGAAAACTCCTAGCACAATAGCACCGGGGACAGCTCCCTCAGCCGAATAGGTACCGGAGAGATCGAGCAATAATGGGTCGGTAGCCGATCCCGTCATCGTAAAAATGCTCGAGGACCTCACTATAAGGATCAAATCGGGCAAGAAAATGATAGAAGGCAATGACAAAAAGTTCGAGACCTATAACTCCAGGGTCGACCAAATTTCGGAGGCACCCCCGATCCTAAAAGGGGTAGATTTGAAGAAGTTCATTCAAAGGCAATTCCCAGAGGAGGCAGCTCCAAAACCCATACCAAAGAAGTTCAGAATGCCAGACCTTACGAAATACAACAGAACCTCGGACCCCAACAAGCATGTTACCGCCTACACTTGTGCAGTAAAAGGCAACGACCTAAGGGACGACAAAATTGAGTCCGTACTGCTGAAGAAGTTCGGGGAAACACTTTCTAAAGGGGCAATGATATGGTATCACAACCTAGCCCCAAATTCATAGACTTATTTGCCATGCTGGAAGATTCCTTTATAAGGGCACATGTTGGAGGCATCAAGGTGGCCACGAGGAAATCCGATGTCTTCAAAATTAAGCAAAGGGAGAACGAGATGTTGCGAGAATTTGTATATCGCTTTCAAATGGAACGAATGGAACTACCACCGTTCTCTGATGACTGGCTAGTGCAGGCCTTCACTCAAGGTCTGAATGAGCGAAGCTCGATGGTTTCGAAGCAACTGAAATAGAATCTGGTCGAATATCCTATCGTGACTTGGTCGGACGTCCACAACCTACCAGTCGAAGATTAGGGGTGAAGATGACCAGCTAGGAGCCCCCTCAAGGTCAGTATACCCAAGTAGGCTTCTGTCGAAGGAGACAAAGCTAAACAAAGAAAGATATCATCCATACACCAAAGACAGAAGGAATGCCCCGAGGCGCAACCTACCTCACAACGATCGAAGGATAGACGGATGACAGAATCTTTGGGGACTCATCAACAGAGCCAGATTCGGATGACAGAATATTATATTCTTCTTCTTCTTCTCTTTTTCTCCAATATTTCAGCCTATAAACTTTCACAGGTTTTCATCTTTGACCAAACGATCTATACTTTCAATATCCCTCAACTAATTCTCACAATTTTATTCCAAAAAAAAACTTCTTCAATTCTCCATTTCAATGAACAATCTAGGCAAAAAACTTCCTTTTTTACTTTCAAAAAAGGAAAATAAAAAAGAAAACAATGAAAAATCTCTACATTACTTCATAAATGGAAGTGCATTACTAAAAGAGCAGCTTTCTTTTTGCAATTATGGCCAACAAAAGATCCCCCTCAGAAGCTTCACTGCAGAAGAAATCATTTCTTCAACAAATGGATTTCAAGAAAGTGTTGGCCCCTATTTATACAAAGGTAATTTTAATGAGAAAAAATTATTAGTAAAAAAATACGAGAGAAAAAAGAAAATGGATCGTCACGAATCTGGCCAATGAAGGCACCTCACTTATCAGAATACAACTTCAATGTCAATGTATTGGACATCGTGTTCGCCATCAGTAAAATCAGAAACGCCAGGTGGCCCAGGCTTGTACAATCAGATCCTTCACATAGGAATCATAACTTAGTGTGTGAATTTCACAACACGCACGACCACAGGACCAAGGATTGCCACCAACTCCAAGAAGAGGTCGCTTGACTACTTAACAAAGGTCACCTCAGGGAATTCCTCATCGACCGAGACAAAAATTAGTTCCGAGAAAGAGAGGCGACCAAGAATAATGAAACAAATGAGCCACAACATGTCATCCATATGATCTTGGGAGGTATCGATGCCCCACAGGAACCCGTGATAAGAAGGACAAAAATATCCATAGCCAGAGAAAAGTGGACCCGGGGGTACATACCCGAGGATGCCCTCAACTTTAGCAAAGAGGACACTGAGACCTTATCTCAACCCCACAATGACGCACTGGTAATCTCTTTCCTTGTAAATACATTTCAAATAAAATGGGTACTCGTGGATCCAGGTAGCTCGGCCAACATTATCAGGTCGAGGGTGATAGAGAAGCTCGGACTGCTTGACCAAATCGTGCCCACCACTCAAGTCTTCAATGGATTCATCTTGGTGAGTGAAACAAAGAAAGGAGAAATCACCCTCCTAGTCAACGTTGTCGGCATAACCCAAAATGTCAAATTCCATGTCATCGAAGGAGACATGAGGTACAACGCCTTGTTCGAGAGGCCGTGGATACACTACATGAGAGCAGTACCATCTACCCTCTACCAAATGATGAAATTCCCGACAAAGGATGGAATTAAAACCGTCTATAGGGAACAACATGCTGCAAGAGAAATGTTTGTAGTGCACGATGTGGAACTGGCACCAATACCTCCACCGGCAAATGGGCCAAAGGGTAAGCAAACTACATCTTCGGTTAAGCCCGAATAAACAAAGCAGAGGACCATACCGCATCCTCATCACAAGCGACTAGAACATATTAGACCTTGAAACATCGCCGGCACACCCCACACTGAGGTATGGCCATCTTCCTTCGTATTTTAATATATACTCCATCCTGACCTTCATGCAGGCATCCGACCAAGGCAGTCAAAATGCTAAAATGAAGCTCGATCGACACACTGCCTAATGAGGCAACATCCACACACTACCTAAGGAAGACTAAACAAATATTCAAGGCTTCTTTTGCAACCAACCTCGAATGTCGGTGGGCATCCCTCCCCCGAAAGGCCATCCACTCGAAAATGCCAAGAAGCGCCGAATGGGTTCCCAATAGGAAAATGATGTACCGGGCCAAACTGTCGAACGAACCATGTCCGTATAGTCGGGCCCCCGACGGCGAAAACATGTATACTTGTACCAAGAAATGGAAGAGTATCTTTTATCAAAGCATCTCACGCCCCAAAAGAAACTCGACATTTTCGCAAAAAATGACTCCTCTAACGAAAACGTCCGAACACTCGAGGACTGGCGTCAACAATCCAACACCTAAGAGATCGCCAGATCGGAACTCCAAACTTATAAGCCCTCAACGAGGCAAAATCACAAAATATCTCCAAGGCCAAAAGTGTCCCGAACACTCGGGGACTGGCGTCAAAACCTCTAAAATCGCACGGCCTCAGGGTTGGAACCTCCAAAATTGTAAGCCCTCAATGAGGCAATACCAAGTTCACAAGTATCGGTTACTGAGCCAGGATACCCTTGATGACTCGGGGACTATCGCCAATCACCATGCATTAAGAAACCCGAGGCTATAAGACCCCGATCGGGCAGGCTCGGTCTCGTAAGACCTCAAGCAAGGCATGAACCACACTTGTACCAAGTGGCAGTATCTGTAAGACCTCAAGCAAGGAATGAACCATACTTGTACCAAGTATCTAAAAACTGTAAGACCTCAAAGGCATGAAAATTTTGTAAGACATTACTAAAGACATAAACCCGATCTCAAAGTTAAGGCTATATATCGAACTTGTAAAACCCCCAAAAGGCATACCATCGATATAGAAGCCGAAAATACTTCACTCGGGATCAAAAATGGCTCCGACCAAGCAAAAATGACTACGGTCATAAGGTTATACCAGCCATACTAACGCGATGCAGGGACGCCCGATTGTCGCTACAAAATCACAGGCATTCAATTACTTGGAATCTACTTCGAAAAGAACCGGTTAAATAGTCTACCCTCGACATAGGCAAAAGAATTTCAACCATGTTATGCTACAAATCACAAGCTTTGAGATACTCAGCCTCCGAGCCAAACCTCCCGAGGTGCTTGATCATCGACACATAACGACTCGTAATCGAGGTTCTTCTCGAATAGTCAAAGATTCAGGAAAAAATTATTTCAAAAAGTCCTTAACAAGGGAAAACCAAAGCCTATAAAAGGTCACTTCGACCCAAGGCATAAGAGCCGTTATTGCTAGCCCACATTAAAAGGTCGCTTCAACCAAGGCATAAGAGCCATTATTGCCCGCAAAAATACAAAACTTGAGGGTCAAATGAGCTCGAGTCGAAACCCGATTCAGAGACTGAACCAAAATAGTTAACTAAATATGCCTAAGAGCAAGGCGTAAGAGCTGTTGTCGCCAGCCTGCACTAAAAGGTCGCTTTGACCCAAGGCGTAAGATCTATTATTGCCAGCCCGCACAAATACAAAACATAAGGGTCGAATGACCTCGAGTTGAAACCTAATTCGGAGATTAAACCCAAAATAGTTAACTCAATATGCCTAAGAGTAAGGTGTAATAGCCATTGTCACCAGCCCGCACTAAAAGGTCGCTTCGACCCAAGGCGTAAGAGTCATTGTCGCCAGCCTGCACAAATACAAAACTTGAAGGTCGAATGAGCTCGAGTCGAAACCTGATTCAGAGACTGAACCCAAAATAGTTAACTAAATATTCCTAAGAGCAAGGCGTAAGAGCTGTTATCGTCAGCCCATATAAAAGGTCGCATCAACCGAGCATATAAGAGCCTACAAGCCAGCCTAATGAGCCCTAGGGACATATCACGAATATAAGGATTCCTACCAACTCAAAGACCAGTTCACCTGGCCAAATTCAAGACAAAAAGAGATATAGAAGAAATAAAGCCGCAAGGTTTTCTTTTATACACATACACGAAAAAATGCAATCTCCATCTACAAACATACTTTGAAAATGTTGTATACAGATGGAAGAATCTACGCCCCCCTGGGGGATATGGCCTAACATCCTCATCTTCGCTTTCTTATGTGTCGGACAGAAGTAACCGAGCATCACACTCATCCGCCCTCGCTCACGCTAATCTTCCGAGAGGATAAAACCCCTAGAACGGATCTCCTCGAGAATATTTCTTTGAGACTTACAACGAGAATATTCTTTGATCCTCTCTTTGCAATTGAGGATCCTTCTTAATTTAGCTTGAGAATCGGTAGCGTCCTTTAAATAGATCGCCATACTCTGGTTAGCCTTAGTTCAGCTCATTATGGCTTCCACCCGGTCATCAACGATCTCAACCCTGACCTCCGAAAGCTCAGACTTGAGCTTCGTAATCATCTCTGATTGAACCAAAGCATTATCACGAGCTAAGCAAAGTTGAGCCTTAAAAGCAGGAACTTTGGCCAGAGCACCCTTCCCCTCTAAAGCTTGAGCCTCTGCCTGAGATTGTAGCTCATCATGCTCATGCTTGGCTCGGCCAGCTTCATCCCGAAGGCCCTCCAAGGCCTCCGTCTTTTTCTGCAACTGAAATAAACAAAACGTTAGCCTCAGAAGCTAGAAGGCATAATGCACGCTCACCCAGGACAAAAAATTAGTTGCTCCTTCTAGTAGATC
Source organism: Nicotiana tabacum (assembly GCF_000715075.1). Lineage (NCBI taxonomy): Eukaryota > Viridiplantae > Streptophyta > Magnoliopsida > Solanales > Solanaceae > Nicotiana > Nicotiana tabacum. Next base: position 18,010,047 of record NC_134097.1, on the reverse strand, counting down.
TCATAATTCAAGCTCCGGCTCACCTCATACCGCAAGTGTAACAACTCGGGTTCCTTTTCATTGCAAAGGATCCTAAGGGATATCTCCTCATCTAGAGCTTTCTGCAGCCTGGCTTCACGACGAAACAGCTTGGACTTAAGCTTGTCGAAGGCCTACAAAACAAAACCCAATAATGAAGGGAAGGCGCGGAGCTCGAAAGGCATGTGCCGAAACTCACCACGAAGTGAAGCCTCTGGGCTTCCTCGAAGGCCGAGTGCACATCTACCAACCTAGCTCCCTCACCTTTGAAAGGGTCGACTTCTATTGAGGCATGGTCTCTCGGTGTATGTGACGCTGGGTTTCGAGTATCCCTCGAAGTACTTTCGATGGAAAAAGAAGACGACAACAACGGAGAAACTACCTTTCCAAAGCCAAGAATCATGGGCACGGAAGGCCCCGACAATGATACCGCTCCGGAGCCTCGGTCCGGTTTCGCCTTGCTTTGAGCACCATCACCCCGTAGAGACACCTCTCACTTATTGTTGTTGTTCTTTAATCTGGAAGCTAGCAATCCTTCCTCCTCTCCAAAGGGGCATGGCCTCGCCTCGGAAGGCTCTCCGATTCCTACAATAGCAAGATTAATACGCAGAAAGGGAAAACCCCTCTCCAACTAAAGGAATGGAAAGGAAAGAATAACACAACATGCACCATGATGTTTTGCTTCCCATCTGCCATGGGACAAAGCTCGCCACTTGTGCTCATCGCAAGTCGAGTGGGTCGCCAACTTCCGAACTCAATCTAGCAGATCAAGAACGTTGCCCGGCACCCATGAAACCACTGCAGAAAAAGAAAAAAAGGCGCATTTACAAAACTAGCCTTTGCTATAAACAAAACTGAGAAGGCACGAAATGTACCACTTACGTGTGTAATTCCATTCCCCAAGGAATGGCATAAGCTCCACAAGGATAATGTCAGCGGTCCGCACTGAGACGAAGTGACTCATCCACTCCCGATATACATCTTCCTTATCATCAACAACGACGGGAGTGTTCGAACGGCACTACAAGGTTACAGACCTTGATGTTGAAAGGGTCGGTACAACCTGATAAGATGACTGAGCATAAGTTCAAGCCCCGCCTTCTCCACAAAAAATCTCATCATCAACACTATTCACCAAAATGATGGGTGGATCTGCGCCAAGGTAACCCGATACTTTAAACAGAAGTCGAGCACAACCCTATCAAGAGGGCCCATTGTGAAAGGATACGTGTAAACATTCAAAAATCCATCGGCATGATCCGTGATGCCCTCATCCAGAGAAAGTATCTATAATGCCACCTCTTCCCTCCCCCCCTATCCGCAATCTTTTCTCACTAACCCAAGATGTTCTTCTCCTATCAAAGAAGTAATCTTCAAGGTATACTCTCGTTGGTTCTGAATACTGGAGGCAGAACTCTCCCCTCTCTGGCTGACGGACCCCGATGTAGCAGCCATGGCTATGGCAAATTTAGAGAACTAAAGAAGGAACCTGTGCAAGCGGGTTATTACTGAAGTAATGAAAGGCTTAACGCAGAAAAAGAAAGGAAACTACTTAGAATGGTGGGATCTCTAAATAAAAGTAGAAACAACACTATATATGGAGAAAATGGCATCAACGCAAGTCCCGAGATGGTACCCGACCTTGAGGACCTCTACCAAAGAGAAGTTAGGCTCTAGGAAGCCAACAACATTGTCACAAGTCCCGAGGTGGTACCCGACCTCGAGGACCTCCATCAAAGAGAAGTTAGGCTCTATGAAGCCAATGGCATCATTGCGAGTCTTGAGGTGGTACCCAACCTCAAGGACCTCCATCAAAGAGAACTTAGGCTCTAAGAAGACAACAACATCGTTGCAAGTCCTGAGGTGGTACCCGACCTCGAGGACATCCATCACAGAGAAGTTAGGCTCTAAGAAGCCAACAACATCGCCGCAAGTCCCGAGGTGGTACCCGACCTCGAGGACCTCCATCAAAGAGAAGTTAGGCTTTATGAATCCAATGGCATCATCGCAAGTCCCGAGGTGGTACCCGACCTCAAGGGCCTCCACCAAAGAGAAGTTAGGCTCTAAGAAGCCAACAACATCGTCGAAAGTCCCAAGGCGGTACCCGACCTCGAGGACCTCCATCAAACAAAAATTAGGCTCTAAGAAGACAACGACATCGTTGCAAGTTCTGAGGTGGTACCCAACCTCGAGGACGGCTCGAAGAAACTATTGGAATCATAACAAAACTTAAGAAGGAAATACGCACTTAAACTCCAATTGTATGGGCTCTCCCCTGGGGTACCGTCTGAATTCGGACAAACCCTCGTCCGGGATCTATATACAAAACCTTAAGGCTATCTACGCTAAGTTCAAAGCAAGTTTCTAGGTGGCCCGAGTTTGAACGAACCCTCACTCGAGGACTGCTCTCGAAAGCTTAAAGGCAGTCCCTATCTTTGGCCCTCCAAGAGAATTTCCCCCAAAGAACGAAGTCTAAGTGATAAATCACGATCTTAAGGCTCGAAGCGTCACTTTCATTCAACTCAAAGTAAGGGTCCCGACGACCTGCGTTTATCGATCCAATCCAGGCTTAATCCAAGGAACTATGAAGGGTTCCACGAGAAGCCGTATTAGTCAATCAAAGGTCAGGAAGGATACTCATGCCTGGGCTCGATATCTGTAGCAGCTGATAGAATCATGCATTTAGAATCTCCATAAACGCAAATAAAAAAGAATATAGCAACATCGAAGACACTTGGATGAAAGGTTGATCTCAGGAGGCTCCCATTTATAGTGAGTGACAGTATGGCCGACAACGCAATCAATGCCTTCGAAAGAAGGATCGGCAAGCACAATCAATACGTTATTGAAAATTGAATCGACGGCGATACGGTCGCTTTGAATGATGGGAATTGGCAGCGCAATAAATGATATTGAAAAGACAAGTCCATGGGATGTCCCGTTATCGTGTAGGCTTACGTCATAAGCATGACATCATCAATGTGACATCATCATGGGAAGTCCAAAGAGTTGGATTTCAAAAAATTTTCTTGTCATTCTACTCCAAGAAACACGGGGACTATCTGTATATGGTGAAATCAGAGGGTCCAATTCCTCGTCATAGAAGCACCTCAGAAGATCAACTTGAAGGCTCGAGGCTACAAGGCTATGGTTGAGTCTCCTCCCTCTAGGTTCGTCGACTGTCGACCTTGGGACAATGTTGACCATGGTTATGATAAAAATGGGGAGTTCCCAAGGCACACGACTAAGGATGACAAAGTCTAGTGGGCTACTCTAAACCCAAATCAAGGCATCATCTAGCTGTCCCATCTCCATATCTTTGTAATTAATGCATTTTGTACTATGTTGGTATTCCCTTCATATATAAAGGGGACCCTTGTCATTTTGTAAAGATCTGTTGCTTCGGCTGCTCCACATGAAATATACAAGTAGAGAATATATAACTATATGTTTGTTATTTAGATAAACATAGACATGTACCCTATATATTACATTTATTTTAAAAGAATTTTGTTTTATTCAAATCTAGCTACAGTGTTTCAAAGAACTATACTGATAGAATTTTAAATGTGAAAGAGTTTTATAGTTATATGGAGTAACTTTTTTTTGCTAGAGGCGAAGTAGTATTTAAATAATTAGAAAAAATAACAAAAATTCTTAACATGATTGCATATGATCATTAACCGAATTAAGTATGATAACATGATAAAAAAAGATAAATTTTATTTTTAATTTAAATTCGAATTTTCGAACTTATCTATAAATTTAAAATTATCTTTTAATTCAAATTTCGTATATATGTGTGTATATATATATATATATATATAAATTCAAAATTATCCTTTATATATATTATATTTTTATTTAGCTAAAATAGTCAAATATAAAATAAAGTTACCATATACTATTGACATTTATTAGCTTGCCACTTGGTTTAACCATAATGTCAATTATATATGGTAGGCAGGGCTTTGCCTCCCTATTTACATAAGGCTAAGCGTTGCCTTCTCTTTGCATGAGGCTAAGCCCTACCTCCCTATTTGCATAAGGCTAAGCATTGCCTTCTCTATGCATGAGACTAAGCCCTATCTCAAATCTTGTACGAGGCTAAGCCTTGCCTCCATATTTGCATAAGGCTAAGCATTGCCTTCTCTCTGCATGAGAGTAAGACCTGTCTCAAATCTTGCATGAGGCTAAGCCCTGCCTCCATATTTGCATAAGGCTAACCATTGCCTTCTCTCTGCATGAGACTAAGACTTGTCTCAAATCTTACATGAGGCTAAGCCCAGCCTCTATATTTGCACAAGGCTAAGCATTGCCTTCTCTCTGCATGAGTTTATGCCCTGACTCAAATCTTGCACGAGGCTAAGCCCTACCTCCATATTTGCATAAGGCTAAGCATTGCCTTCTCTCTGCATGAGACTAAACCTTGTCTCAAATATTCCATGAGGCTAAGCCTTGCCTCCATATCTGCATAAGGCTAAGAATTGCCTTCTCTCTGCATGAAACTTAGCCCTGTCCCAAATCTTGCATAAGGCAAAGCCCTACCTCCATATTTGCATAAGGCTAGGCATTGCCTTCTCTGTGCATGAGACTAACCCTTGTCTCAAATCTGTCATGAGGCTAATCCCTGCCTCCATATTTACATAAGGCTAAGCATCGCCCTCTCTTTGCATGATACTAAGCCCTGTCTCAAATCTCGCATGAGGCTAAGACCTGCCTCCCTATTCGCATAATCTTAGCATTGTCTTCTCTTTGCATGAGACTAAGCCCTATCTCAAACCTCGCATGAGGCTAAGCCTTGCCTCCATATTTACATAAGGCTATGCATTGCCTTCTAATGAGACTAAGCTTTGTCTCCCTCTGCATAAGTGGCTCTATTCTAAACTTTGCATTATCTTCTTCTCTCGGGGCTAAACTCTGCCCCAAAACTCTGCACAAGGCTAAGCTTAGCCTTGTTATTACCTTTGGTATCATGTCTTTGCACTTCATAGGCTGATGTATAGCCAACTTGTCCAAAGGCGTCATAGTCCAAAGGCATTATCCTCATAGCCTGAAGACACTATGTCATGGCCTAAGGATCTCTCAATACCGCACATCATTATTCAAGGTGTCATGGTTCAGAGGCACAATTTTCATGGCGCGCGAACATCATTTCATGGCCTGCAAATCCTCTATTTCATGATTCATGGCCTAGGACGTCATGGCCTAAGAACGCCATCCTCTACGTCCAAAGACAACCTTCATGGTCCAAAGGGAATTTGCATCATGTTTAAACTCTCTCAGTAATCTATATATTTACATGCATTGTGTTTTAAGTTTTGTAGGAAATCTAGGAGGTAACCATCCTTCAAACAGGAGCAACCTTCACTCCGGTTTCCACTCATACTGTTTGTTGTTATTTCAAACGTAATTGATTCTCATCAATTACTCGCCTTTACCCTACGAACATTCAGATACCTACCCTGTGATATATCTGTTACACTTTAGACTCACAATCACAACTCCGCATAAACCCATCTGATACTATCCTTCACAAAAGAAACCCTTTTCTGAAACATACTACCATTCCTATAACAATTCCATCGGTTTCATTCACCGTTGGGTCCATAAATACACATGGCTTGATTTTTGTAAAACTGAGGATATGTAGGCATTACAAAGACCAGGGAATGACCCATATTTTTCAAATACCCCGTTCGGTCAAAATCGGTCATCATTTCTTTTCCCGACAACTTTTTCATCCTTCCTGGGTATAGAGGGGCAGCTGTTGATACCCAATTTTTCCCTCATATATTTTTAAAATGCATATATACTTTCAAAATAGTGCATGAACATCAACCAATATTTTTTCATAATTTTTTATAATCTTAAAAGGATTTTAATTAATTTATTCTACCATTTTATTATCTAAATAATTACTAATTGCATCACAAATAATTTATAATGATTTATTACTTGATTTTAGCATTGATATTCATATAAGGTTTTAATCATCTTATGCATAATTATATTTGTATCTTTAGGCTAAAATTACAATAACTTTGCAATAATAACCCATATATGCATAATTACATTATTTACACAAAAAATGAATTTTTATATTTTTACAATATTAAGTAATTCTGTTAAATCATCTTCATACATAAATGACATTTCTATATTTTGTAAATTATTTTACTAAATTAAATGGGTATTTAAAACATAGCCCATTTTATTAATTTTTTCGGACCTACCCAATAGCCCAACACCCTATCAGCCCAATAATCCCAACCCAAACCAACGACCCATTAATCAACCCGACCCAACCCCTACTTAAATCCTGGCCATTGATCTCCAAAATCAACGACCCAAATTCCTCACACCCCTTTAAACCTAACTCCATAACCCTAATCTCTCATAACCCCAAGCTCGCCGCCCCTGAATGCTCTCTTCTTCTCCTCTTCTGAAACCCTAGAGTTGTAACTTCATTTCCCTTTTTATTCCAACCCAGATATGGAATCCCCCAACGATCTTCTTACATTATTGATCTCATCTCGCTACTAGCTACTCGATTATGATATAACTTAGTAGCTTTCCTAACTTGGCAAGCTAATCTCTTCATTTTCGAACCAAATCTGGTTCGAACTCTTCGATCTTTCTCATCTACGTTCATTCTTCACCTCTTTGGGCACAAATCTCTGAGATTCTTTTGATTCTGTGTTTACCCTTAAAATTAGGGTTCAAATATTTTAGGACCTGTTTGATATTGTTATTACTTTTGTTAAAATCTCATAGCATGTGTATTTTTCTTTACGCTTTTATTCATTAAAAGCTCTGTCTGATTTATCTTTTCCAATAACGATCCCTACGACGTAAGTATCATTATACCATCTCTCTTTTTTCTTTGTAGTTCTATTTTTGCAAGATACTTCATAGTTAAGAAACGTGTAACTTCTGTAATTAAGTGTTTAAATATCAAGGAAGGTTGATAAATTGGTTTCCTAAAAGTTAGAACTCACGGGACGGTGATTGGAAGAAGTGAGTTCGATTTTTCCCACTTTTAATGGACTGTTTTGTAATCCATTTGTTCTAGCCTATTTTATTGCTGATTTATGGAGTTTGGAAGGATAAAAAGGCGTGGAAAAATTCCACATGTGGTAGGGTAGTAGGTTAGTTGCTCGTTGTTGTATTTTCAGGCTAATTGATAAGTTGTTGATTGGGTGTGTTATGGTATATTTGAGGGTTTTGTTGTATTGAAGGTTCCAAATTGTAATTAGGTTGGTTTTGAGTTTCTTCTTGTATTGTGTTTGTATCTCACCTATAGTAGGCTTGAGGGAGCAGTAAAAAATGCTGCTCGTTTTATTTTAAATTATGTTATCGTTTGAGATACATAATACACTAGCGTCATCTAAGTCGTACATGTATTTCTTTGTTATAGGGTTGGTGCTCTAGTTATCATAATCTTGTTGTGGAGTTGCATCGACAACTTGAGGTATGTTAAGTCTATCCTCAATTCCTTTTTGGCATGATCCATATGATACAACCAAATGAGCAAGCACATAACTTTCACAAATGATTCTATTCTTAGAAGTACTAGAGTTGCCTATGTTCTGGATTCCCCATATGTTCTACTATCATATCGTTTGTTCATGGGTCTCATGACATTTCGAGAGAGGTAAGGATCCCGTGGCCGGTTGTGGTATTGATCAGATGATTGATTTTAGGCAATGGGAACGAATTATTAGGGCACGCCTTATTTAAGTCTTTATAATCTACGCACATTCTTAACTTATTTACCTTTTTTGGGAACTACCACTACGTTGGTCAGCCATTCGGGGTACTTTACCTCTCTAATGGGCCTTATTTTAAGGAGTTTCATTACCTCATCCTTGATTAATACGTGTTTTACTTCGGATTGGGTCTTCTTTTTGGCTTCACTGGTTTGAACCTGGGGTCGATACTTAGTCGATGGTTGGTTATTTTCGGCGGGATTCTTGTCATATCTAAGTGGGACCAAGCAAAACAGTCGATGTTATTAATAAGGAATTGAATGAGTTTTTTTCCTGAGTTTGGGGGCTAATCCCATCCCCAGGTATACCTTTCGATCTGGGAGATGTTCGATCAAAACAGCTTGCTCCAACTCTTCAATTGTCGATTTCATTGCATCCGACTCTTCGGGGGCAACGAAAGTTCGAGGAGCTAGGAAATCTTCTTCATCACCCTCGGGGGTCTATACGCTTCCCGACACATCCGAGATATAGTGAATAGGATTCGGCACCTCCTGGTAAACCTCAAACATTTCTTTTGCCACATGTTGTTCTCCATATACTGTTGTTATACCATCCTTTGTTGGAAACTTCATCACCTGGTGTAGAGTTGACGGCACTGCCCTCATGCTGTGTATCCACGACCTGCCAAGCAATGCGTTGTACCTCATGTCACTATCGATGATGTGGAGCTTGGTGTTCTGAACTGTACCGGACATGTCAACCGAGAGGGAGATCTCCCCTTTCGTTACTTCATTGGCCATGTTGAAGCCGTGGAGGACCCGAGAGGTCAGTATGATCTGATCAAGCAACCCGAGTTGTTTTACTACCTTTGACATGTACGTTGTCCGAGCTACTTGGATCCACGAGCACACGTTTAATTAGAATGTTACTTAAAAGAAATAAAATTACCAGTGCGTCGTTGTGCGGTTGCGCCAAGGTCTCGATGTTTTCCTTACTGAATTCAAGGGTGTCTTCGGTCATGCAGTCTCGGATCGGCCCTTCTACTGCAGCGGATATTTTTACCCGTTTGATCATGGGTCCTTGGGGAATTTCGGTCCACCCGATGATCATATGAATGACATATTAAGGAATCTCTCTTTTTTCCCAGGTTGGAGTTTCCCGAATTTCCCGCTGAATCTTTCGACGTGCTCTCTTGTTAATGTGAGGACCAGCGTTGAAGTATTGGGCGTCACATTAGGTTTTCCTCTCGGTAATTGGTTCCGGTGTACTCTCAGGGCTTTGCGGTGGCACACCCATACCTAGAATGACCATACCGCCCTTTCCATAGTTTTTTAGGCTGTTATTTTCAGGTACATTTACTGGTTTAGGCATCTTGACCCGAAATCAAAGATCTTGGACAAGAAAAGTGTGAAAGGTAACTTGCGTTATGTAGTTAAACCAGCAAGAAAATAATCACTATTATTTTTATCCCCACGGTGGGCGCCAAACTGTTTACCATGAAAATGGTAATAACAATTAAATTTTTGTGGTTCTAAAAATCTTTTTTATGCTAGTTGTTAGGCAATGGATGTTAAGTAAAAGATTAGAAAATAAGATTATAGCTTAGAGACTATGTGATAGTCAAACCGAGCGACTGGAGATCTGGCCCTCGAGCTGGCGTATATGGCGCCTTGATGTCTAGTTAGATGATTGGCTTAGAGCAATCGAGGGAGGGCTAACAGTTATGAGAGCTTCGATGATGGCTCTTTATGACCAATGATCATCAATAAATAAAGAACAGTAAATAGAACACAATGAATATAAGCAATATATGGTGTAATGGGAGCAAGAGAATATGTTAGAGAGCAGAGAGAATGTTCTTTTATATTTAATATTGAGTATCCCATCCCTACGAAACAATGATCATCAATAAATAAAGAACAGTAAATAGAACACAATGAATATAAGCAATATATGGTGTAATGGGAGCAAGAGAATATGTTAGAGAGCAGAGAGAATGTTCTTTTATATTTAATATTGAGTATCCCATCCCTACGAAATATCAAGGATCCTTTTTATATATGAGGAGGAATCCCAACATAGTACAAATGCATTTATTACAAAGTAAGATAGCTGGAATAGCTACCTAGAAACCTGGTGCAGACTGGTATTACTCTTGCAGGTGACGCCAGTTCGGACCACATGCCTAATGAACTTCCTACTTACCCTCGATAACCACCGACTCATGTTGCGTCGAGGTCATGTGAATAGCCTTCGAGGTCGAAGCATCGAGCTGCGTCCCCGGACCTTCGGGGCCTTTTTTTAGGCTAAGGGAGAGACACAATGATCGCAAAATCGGGCCTCTCGATTTCGTTCGCATACAATAATGTGTCAGACTAAAGAAAAACTTTCTTTTTTATATAGTAGGAGAGTTTCAGTCCTAGTATAAGTCTAAAAAAGGTAAAAATCTTCTTTTCCCAGTAATTGTTGATCTATGATCGACATCGAGCGAGATTTACGCTGTGATATCCGGTTGAGGGCAAGTATCAAGGCCCTCTATCCGTCATGCATAACCTTTCACCGTGTCTCCCAAGGTTTAGAACTTACACTCGGCCCATGGCACATCGCTTTACAATGTCCGATATCAGATATATCGTTCATTCTTCCAGGGTCTCGATACAAAGGGTCTCTGACCTCGATTACAATCTCTTAGATCCGCACTCTCCCTTCATTCTGTCATCGAGAAATAGTGGCATAAATTACTCCCAATTTTACCCGTACACAGATAGCCCCATCAATTCTTGGAGGATAGATTTATCCAAGCGACGGGAAGCAAAAAGTGAAAACCGATTTCTACCATCGTATGTTAGGACCGAGCTGTTGGGTCAACGAAATGTCCCATCAGTCGCATCGTGCTGAATTCGAACGCGTGACAGATGCGGAAGAGGCTTTTAGAGAGATAAACCGAGAGTTGGAATATTTCGAGAATAAACCTAAGCCAAATCTGAATGACACTGAACCGGTAAATTTGGGAACCCCGGAAGAAATCCGGGAGACCAAGATAAGCATTCACACGGACAAGAAAATGCGAGAGGCGATAATTCAACTTCTTTTTGAATTCAAAGATGTGTTTGCTTGGTCATATGATGACATGCCGGGACTAGGTGTTGATCTGGTGGTTCATAAATTGCCGATTCATCCTGACTGTCCTCCAGTTCAACAAAAGCAACGAAAGTTCAAAACTGAGGTCAGTGACAAGATTAAAGAGGAGATCACCAAACAACTGAAAACGGGAGTGATTCGGGTAGTCCAATATACAACATGGTTGGCGAATGTGGTTCCAGTACCAAAAAAGGACGGGAAAACTCGAGTATGTGTAGATTACCGAGATTTGAATAGAGCAAGTCCTAAACATAATTTCCCGCTGCCTAACATCCACATCCTTGTTGATAATTGCGCCAAACACGAGATACAGTCTTTCGTAGATTGTTATGCCGGGTATCATCAGGTACTGATGGATGAAGAGGACGCAGAGAAAATGCCTTCACCACGCCTTGGGGCACCTACTGTTATCGGGTCATGCCATTTGGTCTAAAGAATGCTGGGGCTACTTACATGAGGGCCATGACCGCCATTTTCCATGACATGATGCATCAGGAAATAGAGGTGTACGTGGACGACGTGATAGTGAAGTCTAGGACGCAGGATAACCACATCCAAGACTTGAGGAAATTCTTCGAGAGGTTAAGGAAGTATGACTTGAAGCTAAATCCAGCCAAATGCGCTTTCGGAGTTCCGTCGGGCAAACTTTTGGGTTTCATCGTAAGCAGGAGAGGTATCGAGCTAGATCCAACTAAGATAAAATCCATCAGAGATTTGCCTCCTCCAAGAACAAAGAAAGACGTGATGAGTCTGTTGGGCAGGTTGAACTACATCAGTCGGTTTATTGCCCAGCTGACAAGCACGTGTGAACCCATATTCAAGCTGTTAAGGAAAGATGCGGCGATTAAGTGGACAACAGAGTGTCAAGAAGCCTTTGATAAAGTCAAAGAATACCTTTCGAATCCCCCAGTCTTGGTCCCTCCAGAACCGGGAAGGCCACTTTTCTTGTATCTGACAGTCTTAGAGAACTCTTTCGGCTGTGTCCTCGGGCAACACGACGTAACCGGAAAGAAGGAGCAAGCAATCTACTACCTGAGCAAGAAATTCACCGGCTACGAGGCCAAATACACACTGTTGGAAAGGACATGTTGCGCTCTCACATGGGTTGCTCAAAAGCTGAGGCATTATCTCCAAGCCCACACTACGTTCCTCATAAGCAGGTTGGATCCCTTGAAGTATATATTTCAGAAACCAATGCCTACTGGGAGACTGGCTAAATGGCAAATCTTGCTTACGGAATTCGACATAGTTTATGTCACCCGCACGGCAATGAAAGCCCAGGCGTTAGCAGATCATTTGGCCGAAAATCCGGTCGATGAGGAATACCAGCCATTGGATACCTACTTCCCAGATGAAGAAGTAAACACCGTAGAAGTGATCTCGGAGGAAGCTCATGTTTGGAAGATGTTCTTTGACGGAGCCGTGAACGCCAAGGGTGTAGGGATTGGGGCAATTTTAATCTCGCCTTCCGGTCAACATTATCCCGCCACAGCTAGACTGCGTTTCTTTTGCACAAACAATACAGCTGAGTATGAAGCCTGCATTATGGGCATGCATATGGCAATCGATCAGGATGTCGAAGACTTACTGATTATGGGAGATTCTGACCTGATCATCCGACAAGTTCAAGGCGAATGGGAAACTCGGGATGTCAAACTTATCCCATACCGACAACATGTGGAGGACCTCAGCAAGTGCTTTACCTCAATAGAGTTCAGGTATATTCCAAGGTGTCACAATGAACTGGCAGATGCACTTGCTACTCTGGCTTCTATGCTACCCTACCCGGGCAACGCCCACGTCGATCCTTTGGAAATCCAAATCAAGGAAAGACACGGTTACTGCAGTGTAATCGAGGCGGGATCAAATACGCAGCCTTGGTACCATGACATCAAGAAATTCCTGAAGATACAAGAATACCCCGAGCACGCTACTGGAGATCAAAAGAGGACCATTAGGCGACATGCAAGTGGTTTCTTTTTGAGCGGTGATTTGTTATATAAGAGGACTCCGGACCTCAATCTCCTAAGGTGTGTCGATATCGAGGAAGCGAGAAAGATCATGCACGAAGTACACGCAGGTGTGTGCGGACCTCATATGAACGGGTATGTCTTAGCAAAGAAGATCCTTAGAGCAGGTTATTACTGGATGACCATGGAAAAGGATTGCTTTAGCTTTGTCCGGAAGTGTCATCAATGTCAGGTGCACGGTAATTTGATTCATGCACCTCCCACGGAACTACATCCCATGTCCGCACCTTGGCCATTTGTCGCTTGGGGCATGGACGTCATCGGACCAATCGAACCAAAGGCTTCGAATGGACACAGGTTTATACTGGTTGCCATCGATTACTTCACAAAATGGGTAGAAGCGGTCACTCTCAAGTCGGTCACTAAGAAAGCTGTGGTGGATTTTGTACACTCAAATCTTATCTGTCGCTTCGGTATTCCTGCGACTATCATTACAGATAACGCAGCGAACTTGAACAGTCACTTGATGGGAGATGTATGCGAGCAATTCAAGATAACGCACAGGAATTCCACTCCTTATCGGCCGAAAGCCAATGGTGCTGTGGAAGCTGCAAATAAAAACATCAAGAAGATTTTGAGGAAAACAATACAAAGTTCCCGACAGTGGCATGAGCAGTTACCTTTTGCATTATTGGGGTACCGCACTACGGTACGCACATCTGTGGGAGCGACTCCTTATCTTTTGGTTTATGGGACCGAAGCTGTAATACCGGCAGAGGTGGAGATTCCTTCGCTTCGAATCATTGTCGAGGCAGAAATCGAGGACAGCGAGTGGGTTAAGACTCGTTTAGAGCAATTGACGTTGATTGATGAAAAGCGGATGGCTGCAGTTTGTCACGGACAGTTATACCAACGAAGGATGGCCCGCGCTTACAACAAGAAAGTCCGACCCCGGAATTTCGAAGTAGGTCAGCTGGTACTAAGGCGTATTCTGCCGCATCATGAAGAAGCAAAAGGAAAGTTTGCCCCAAATTGGAAAGGCCCATACATCGTAAGGAAGATATTGCCGAGAGGAGCCTTGTATTTAGGTGATATCGAAGGAAATGACCCCGACACAGCAGTAAATGCAGATGCAGTCAAGAGGTACTACGTCTAAATCATACTCCAGTGGTCCCGACACGTTTGAAAATAGCGAAGGTTTTATTCCCCACTACTTTCCAAACACTACCCAATTCGCTTACAAAACAAAAAAAAACAAAAAAAAAAAAGAGAAAACAAAACAAAACATTGATTGAGGCCTGAACTACGTTTGACTTGATTCCGAAAGGATACGTAGGCAGCCTCTCCCTGAGGTTCAGTCACACCAACAATAAAATCCCATTCACCCTGAAATTGAAAACCGGGGCACGTCGAGCAGTTGAGAAGTTAGTATCACTACCTCTCTTTACCAAGCACAAGCCTTCAAATCAATTACCAAATATGGTGGGGAATCAATAAGCGTCACAAACGAAGACCATCACACTCTGAATTGAGAGAGATAAAATGAGAGAGTCTCGGCGGTGAAAACCTTCGGGCACCACGAGGCGACGGGAGAAGAGAAACCAAAATGAGAGAGCTTGTTTAGTAAAAACTCGTAAAGAGTGCTATCAAGCGATGACAGGAAGAGAAATGAGAGAGGTCAGCCAGCGAAAACCCGCAAAGGGCGCTGTTGGCCGAAAAGAATGACGCCACCCCAAGAAAGTTTCGGCGGAGTGCCACCAGTTTGGAATCACAGATCCGTTCTGGTTCAGGAAAACGCAAGCTCTTAGAAGGTCAGACGTCCAGTCCAAAAAGCATGTCATGTCATTGAAAGCCAGCATTATCTTCCTCAGATAAGTCTTTCTCATCCCGAAAAGGTTCCTCCTTTTCTGATTTGTTTTCTCTTTTCTTTGTTTCTTTTCGAATCCCTTTCGCATTTTAACCCCGATTTCAGGACACACCGGAAAAGACAGGTGGCAGGTTTGTTTGCGCGGAATCCCGTCTCATGAAGGAAAGCACCTCATCTCGTTGATATGATTACCCAAGCATGATGAATCATGACGTTTGATGGTGTTCCGGAGTAAAGGAAAAAGAGAGAAATCTTGAAATCTTCCCCCAGCAAGTCCACCTTCGGACAAATCCCCACAGAGTCTTCCCCTGTACAAATCCCCACAGAGTCTCTATTGTACAATCTCCCACAGAGTCTCCCCAATATAAAAAAAAATGGAATCTCCCCAGCACATCCCAGCGAGTCCTTTTGTAAATATTCCCCAACAAGCTTACCTCAACAAATCCTAGAAATCCCGCTTTGAAATAAATCCCCAGCATGCCCCATTGTACAAAAATCCACACAAAGAATCCACTTTGTAAATATTCCCCACAGACCTTCCCTTTTGTACAAATTCCCACAAAATACCTCCAATAAAATCCCCGTTGAGAACCTCCAAGCAAAACGGGACACGAAAAAAAAAAAAGAGCCTTACGAAGCAAGTCATTGCAGAATCCGGAAATACAAGTCTGAGCAGTCTAAAGGTTTCGCCATTCAAATCAAATCAATGGCGGGACTTCGCAACATAAATAGAGACGCAACAAAGCAATTGGGAACGATCAAGGCCACCGAACCGACCATCATTTCCGAACTAACAATTGTTCTTTGTCTGAGAAGTTGAGACAGGTTTTAATCCAAGACAACCGTGCAAGAAGCAGGTGTCGCCCAAAGAAGAAGGTACACGGGTACAAGAAACATTTTGGCAATAAGGAATTCACTCAAAAGGTAAGTTCCCGCAAAACTCCCTTTCATCTTCTATTAAAACAAGAAAACTTAAAAATAGATCGTGTAGTATTCTCGAGCTTTATCCCCAGCCAATCAGCATTAGGGTTTTAAACCCTAAACTGAATTTTCCTTTTAGTCAGCATTAGGGTTTTAAACCCTAAACTGAACTTTTTCCTTTCAGCCAGCATTAGAGTTTTAAACTCCAAACTGAGCTTTTTCCATGCCATCAGCATTAGGGTTTTAAAACCCTAAACTGAATTTTTCTTTTAGTCAGCATTAGGGTTTTAAACTCTAAACTGAACTTTTTCCTTTCAGCCAGCATTAGAGTTTTAAACTCTAAACTGAGCTTTTTCATGCCATCAGCATTAGGGTTTTAAACCCTAAACTGAATTTTCCTTTTAGTCAGCATTAGGGTTTTAAACCCTAAACTGAACTTTTTCCTTTCAGCCAGCATTAGAGTTTTAAACTCTAAACTGAGCTTTTTCATGCAATCAGCATTAGGGTTTTAAACCCTAAACTAAATTTTCCTTTTAGTCAGCATTAGGGTTTTAAACCCTAAACTGAACTTTTTCCTTTCAGCCAGCATTAGAGTTTTAAACTCTAAACTGAGCTTTTTCAGGCCATCAGCATTAGGGTTTTAAACCCTAAACTGAATTTTCCTTTTAGTCAGCATTAGGGTTTTAAACCCTAAACTGAACTTTTTCCTTTCAGCCAGCATTAGAGTTTTAAACTCTAAACTGAGCTTTTTCATGCCATCAGCATTAGGGTTTTAAACCCTAAACTGAATTTTCCTTTTAGTCAGCATTAGGGTTTTAAACCCTAAACTGAACTTTTTCCTTTCAGCCAGCATTAGAGTTTTAAACTCTAAACTGAGCTTTTCCATGCCATCAGCATTAGGGTTTTAAACCCTAAACTGAATTTTCCTTTTAGTCAGCATTAGGGTTTTAAACCCTAAACTGAACTTTTTCCTTTCAGCCAGCATTAGAGTTTTAAACTCTAAACTGAGCTTTTTCATGCAATCAGCATTAGGGTTTTAAACCCTAAACTGAATTTTCCTTTTAGTCAGCATTAGGGTTTTAAACCCTAAACTGAACTTTTTCCTTTCAGCCAGCATTAGAGTTTTAAACTCTAAACTGAGCTTTTTCATGCAATCAGCATTAGGGTTTTAAACCCTAAACTGAATTTTCCTTTTAGTCAGCATTAGGGTTTTAAACCCTAAACTGAACTTTTTCCTTTCAGCCAGCATTAGAGTTTTAAACTCTAAACTGAGCTTTTTCATGCAATCAGCATTAGGGTTTTAAAACCCTAAACTGAATTTTCCTTTTAGTCAGCATTAGGGTTTTAAACCCTAAACTGAACTTTTTCCTTTCAGCCAGCATTAGAGTTTTAAACTCTAAACTGAGCTTTTCATGCAATCAGCATTAGGGTTTTAAACCCTAAACTGAATTTTCCTTTTAGTCAGCATTAGGGTTTTAAACCCTAAACTGAACTTTTTCCTTTCAGCCAGCATTAGAGTTTTAAACTCTAAACTGAGCTTTTCATGCAATCAGCATTAGGGTTTTAAACCCTAAACTGAATTCTTCCTTTGTTCGGCGTTAGGGTTTTAAACCCCAAACCGAACCTCTCCCCAGCTAGCCGGTGTTAGGGCTCCAGCCCTGAACTGAGCATGCATATCATCTTTCATCAATTTTATGAACTTCCTGGTGAATAATTAATGAAATTTTCCTAGTGAAACTGGGGCAGAAAATTTCGTTCGTTTGTTTGTTTTCTCCCGCAGATCTAACCTCGAGCCACACGGATCGAAATGACCCACGAGATGAGTCTCAACTCAAAATCAAAGAAGAAAAAGAGGTGTCCCAAGATTCGGATTAAATGGAAGGCGGATTGACTCCAGCATTTAATAAAGATCCTGAACCCTGCCAGTCGCGCCTCACTCAGTATCCCAGAGATTAAACAGGTCACCACAACTCGCAAGCATCAAGATTCAGATCGGAGTCTACAAGCAGAATCAGCTAAGACCCAAGATCAAGTCGTAAAAGAATCATAGATAGGAATCTTGTAACTAGCAGTTGACATACACATAAGTAGTTAGCTCAGTTTCCAATTTCCATTTGGTTGTAATAAGGCGGTCAGTAACGTAGCAGTGACAACAGCAGCAGCAATAGCAGCAAGCATCGCAATCCCATGGTAGTCCCAGCTACCAAAACTTCTCGAACTACATTGACCTGATTCCTGTTTAGCCCAGGATATGTAGGAAATCTTTGAAGCAAGATTCGGTCAGATCTTTCAAAAAAACACATGCTTCATACGGAGTGGTCTATAGGCAAAAATCGCTCATACACGCTCACTTTATCTTTGCACGAAAACCCTTCGTGTTTCCGAACAAAGAGGGGCAGCTGTGAGCACGTGATTTTTGTTTCGCACGACAATCGCTCCAAAAGGAAATAAAATAATAATAATTGGCCCTGCTGTACAATTTTCGGATTTCTGTGCTGCACTTTGTTGATTTATTCATGACTTTTACCCATTTTTATTTTTTCTTATTTATTTATTTAAAATACAAAATGTGTGTGTCAGGCGTAATTCGAACCGTAATCCGGTCGTTAAAAAGAGAGAAATCATAAATAGGCATCTTCGTCCGTGATTTTGATTTGTTTGATTTTACCTGTTTTGAAATATTTTAGTGTGTGTGCAAATAATTGTATTGAGTGTGTATTTAATTTTTAATTTTAATTTTTTTTTTTGCTTAGTTTTGTTTTTAAAATAAAAAAAAAAAAAAGAAGAAGAAGAAAAAAAAATCAGCAATTATTCCGGATTGGGCCAATTTTAATAAATTGGCCCAAACAAACAACGTTCAAACCAAGCCTGCCCGGTCCAGGCCACCTGATGCCCAGGACGTCCAAACGACGTCGTTTGAGTCATACCTGATCTGGGTCGTTGATCTTAGAATGATCAACGGCCAAGATCAATTCCCCGTAACCCACCAATAAACCCGACCCGTCTCACCCGGACCGACCCCAACCCTTTACCCTTGAAACGACACCGTTCCACTTAAGCTATCAGATCCAGATCGTAGATCTAGATTGATCTAACGGTTGAGATCAACCCACCCACTAACTATATAAGCCTAGATCCTTACCCTGCCCCCCCTATCCAATACCCCAGCCTCGTCGT
The DNA here is from genome assembly GCF_000715075.1 of Nicotiana tabacum. Taxonomy (NCBI): domain Eukaryota; kingdom Viridiplantae; phylum Streptophyta; class Magnoliopsida; order Solanales; family Solanaceae; genus Nicotiana; species Nicotiana tabacum. The sequence goes on along the minus strand of NC_134097.1, from coordinate 17,991,241 downwards.
CTTCACCCAAACCCACAAACCCTAGAGCCGCCCCTGTACTCTTCACCATGAAAACCGGCGGCATGAACGCCGGTGACCTCGCCCTGAACACCATAGAACCCCCTCACCACCCTGAACATAGACCTGTTAACCGTTTGGTTTGAATCACCCCCCAGGTCCTCGAATCTTCATTTGAAGATTCGAGTCAAAACTCGATCTACACCAAACAACCCCAGCTTCATACCAGACACTCCCCGGACCTTCCTCGTGACCAAACCATACTTGGTTTGGTCCGAATCTAACCAGGGAAGCACAAATATTAGATCTGAGTTTTGAAACCACAAGGTCCCTCGTCACTGGTTCAAACCGGTTCAAACCAAAGAGTTTAAGGTCTGATGGACTTTAATCAAAGTGTGCCCGTTCAGCCTTAAGAAAGTTGTCCGAGTCCGAGTTTGAGGTTTTGATTTTTCAAGATTTAAGGTGAGTTTCTTCCTCTTCTTTATTTGTTTTGGCCCATTTGATTGTGTTAAAGTCTGTTCATGCTTTGATTTTGTGTCTTTGAATTTTGTCAACTGTGCCCCGTCCATTTGCCTGAACTTCTGTTTGTTTGAATAAGCCTTTCCATTTGCTCTGATAATGTATATAAATGTTGTGCAAGTAGCGGATTTTCAAGTTTGGACTGACTAATGACTCCTCGAGTGTATTTCTGCTTAGTCAGTATAATTCGAACCATGTTTAAATGTCTGATTTTGGCTACGATTGTGTATGTTAATGCTAATATAGTCGAGTCGACATGTGTCGTCAATTAGTTTCAACTGTCTGAGCAAAGTTAAATCGATTTGCTTCTATTGAACATTTGCCTGAATCAATTAAGAGCCAGTTTAGTTCACTTATAGCTGTTGGATTGTTTGTGTTTAGATTCTGAATTGGAAGGCATGTGCACTCGTGCACAGCATGTGCACTGGTGCATCTCATGTGCTTTGTGCACAGCCTGTGGCCTGCATAAAGGTCCTTTGTTTGATTTTAAAATGGTTTGACAGCATATGCTGTCAACATATTCCGCTGCCCATATCTGCTTTTAGTTAATAAAATGGGAAAGTTAAGCCTGCCAAGGGAATGATGGGGTTTAATAATTAAATAGCTAAAGTAGAACTGAAAAGAAGATGGGCACATGGGAGGGGTTTCTTTTGATCTATCAGGCTGTAAAAGGAGTAAGATTGAGGCTTATAAAAGGGGGAGCTGAAATACATAGAGGGAGATAGACAGAATTGGGGAGGGAATCAGAACTGAAAAAGAAAAATACACACACTGTGAGGAGTTTTTGAAAGAGAGAGTTGATAGAGATACACAGAAAAAGCATACAGACATAGAGGGATACCTAGACTGAGAGGATTGAAAAAGGATAGAACTGATTTTAGGAAAACACAGATAGATAGAGGTTAAGAGATAGAAAGTATACAATCAACAATCAGAAACTGTTTCTTCCTATTATTATTTGGGTTTCAGTTGTTCAACTTGTTCAATCAATTCTGATTCTTTGAAGTTCCAGTTGTGTCTACTAGTCGAGTGTTTTCATTGGTTTACTACTGGTTTGGTCTGCCTGGAGTTCTGATTCTACTCCACTGGGTGTTGCTGTCATTTGGCTACTTCTTTCTATCAGCCATAGTTGCATTTCTGCACTCGAGCCTGTTCTTGCTGTGTTGCTTTGTTTGCTGCTATCCTGTCCTGCTGCTACTGTTAATTCTGTTTCTTGCTGCTGCTGATTCCCCCATCTTCTTCCTCTTCTCCTTTGCATTTTTCAGTATTTCCAGGTACACATCTCAAGTCTCACATTGGTGTAGCTGATTGTAACATTGAAAAGCATGAATAGAAAGATTTGAAGGAGTTACAATCGCCTGTTATTTACTGACTCCCTTTTCATAAATGTTGTAAAGTTGTGTAAATTTCAGTTTATAGCTAATAGAGAATACATTAGTAAGTCTGTACTTAAGTAAAGTTTATGTTAATCTGAAACTGCAATATTTGATTCGTCTAGTAGCATACAGGATGTAAATACAGTCCATGGAATGTGATACTACTTATACAATTGTTAAACTTAGATTCATTTTTTTAGCATGCTTGAATAGGTAGGGGCAAATGGCTGTTAAATCTAGCCAAATATAATACAGTTTTGAATCATCCAGTTTCGATTCCTTTAGGCAGTTTATAGGACTAGTTTTGAACATCATCAGCTACATCTTTTAATAAGAAACTCCCTTAATCCTGTTTAAGCGATTTGGTTTGAATTCAACTTAAGGATGTTGCTCGGATTTAAGTATTGCATTTCATCAACCTCATATGTAATCTCTTTGTTCGACCAAAGCATTTTCGTAAGGCATGACGTCTTTTCACTTTATAAGTAATTAATTAGAAATTGATAGGAGTCTGATTTAGGCCAAAGCATATACTTCAATTAGCATACATTTTTCTTTCTTCTATCTCTGGAAATAAAATAATAGAAATGTAGTCACTGTAGGATACCCTTTTAAAATAATGAGACGAGCCTCGCCAAATAAAAATGCAAATTGCGGGGCCCTCAATAATTGATCATAATAAATATTTTAGAATTCAGGCTAGGCCGTTTAGTGAATCTCACGGTCTTCCACCAAATAATAACGCGCTAGACTCTTCAGGCACGGTTTAAGTAAATTATATTCTTAAATTCGGGTGCACATTGATGTGACCCAAATCCAAATCTCAACAAAGTCAAAATGTGTTGACGATCACGGGCGCATTGATTGTGACGTGGTTCGAGATGCATTTTCACGACGTTGCAATTCTATAAAAATAAGTGATAATAATAAAAGCGGTTTTAAGTTTAATAAAAGCACGTAAGTCATAACATGTATTTAAATCAGATATTTAGCCTTTATAACAATTTAAGCGACCGTGCTAGAACCACGGGATTCGAGGGTGCCTAACACCTTCCCTCGGGTCAACAGAATTCCTTACTTAGAATTTCTGGTTCGCAGACTTCATTTGGAAAAGTCGAATATTTTCCTCGATTTGGGATTCAAGATAAACCGGTGACTTGGGACACCAAAAGCCAAATCTTTCCCAAGTGGCGACTCTGAATTAAATAAATAATCTCATTTCGAATATTGTCACTTAAATTGGAAAAACTCCACCCCCGCATTTAACCCTTCGGGGCGGGGCGCGCAAAAAGGAGGTGTGACAGACATGTTATCTCTTGACTTTACGTAGTCAATCGTGATAACACACCACTAGAGAGTAGTTGTCTAACGGTCTTGTGTCTCTGTCGAATGTGACGAGTTTTTCCGTTATATATTACGCTCTCTGCCCTGCCTATTGTCGCTTGACAATCACAATGTATACATATAGGTGCCAAAGGTTTGGGCCAATATAGAATATCTTCCAAGAAATTCGGAGCCATTCAGCTTCTTCGTCGGCCTTGTCTAAGGCTATAAACTCAGCCTCCACTGTAGAGCAGTCAATGTACATTTGTTTGGACAATTTCCAAGACATTGCTCCTTCACCGACTGTTTAGAATCGGTTGAACCAGTGATCTAATTTGCATCACTATACCCCTCCATTATCGCGGGATACTTATTATAGTGCAAAGCATAATCATGGATATATTTTAAATATTTCAAAACTCATTTTATTGTCCTGACAGTTCAATGCGAACTTCATTATGTCGTAGACTAATATGTCTCGACATTCTATTGCATATCAGATTATTGACTACACTTAATGTAGCAATAATATATTATAACAATAGTTGGAATAATTGACATCAATTGTGGCCATAACCTTTTAATATATAACACATTTATCAATCACTCCGTCATTTTCAAGCATTTGTATGTTATTTATTCATACGCCTATATGATATGCAAATTATAGCACCTCCATTCATGAAACAAATCCAACTTGCAATGGATTTTGGTCATGTTCATCGGTTGGTTCACCTCATTATAGACCAACGTATTAATACATTCGTTCATGAACGGTCATGTCCATACAAAAACGTACAGACGTATCTTTCTATGAAAAATCACAACCTTCAAAGTGATATCATTTCATAAAAGAACTAAACAATATAAATTTTCAATAAAGAAAATGATCTTTCGAGAAAGGCACGTGACCAACTTCTGAATTAGTAGTTTCATCAACTAGTCTTTATTAAGACTAAACAACTGATGAATTTACTAACTACCATATCAATGGGGTTCAAAAATTATATCATTTAGATATTATGTCTAACATTGGCTTTTGTCATACATAAGCTAAAAGCCCCTGCATTTTAAATATCTCATCAACATATCATCTACATATAATCAAATAATAACTATATGATTTGAAGTATTCTTAACGTAAACATATTTGTTTACACTCATTAATTTTTTAAACCATTTGACAATATTATTTGGTTGAATCTCACATGTCATTGTTTGGGTGCTTGTAAAGTGGCTTAACAAGTCGACACACCTTTTTTTCCTTTCCAAGAACCACGAACCCTTCAGGTTGTTCCATATAAATTTATTCTTCCAAATCTCCATTTAAGAAGTTCATCTGATGGATTTCAAGGCCATACACCGCGGCTAACGCTATTAACACCCGAGTAGATGTAATCCTCATTACCGGCGAGTATGTATTAAAACAATTAAGATCTTCTCGTTGTCTAAATCATTTGACAACTAATCTTACCTTATATTTGTCAATAGTATCATCAACTTTCAATTCCTTTATGAAAATCCACATAGAACGCAAAGGTTTATTTCCTGGAGGAAGATCAACAAATTCCCAAGTATGATTACTTAATATGGATTCTACGTCACTATTGACTACCTCTTTCTAACATTACTTCTTTAAATGTTTGAGGCTCACTTTCTAACAAGAATGTCAGAAAATCTGGTACAAAGGAAGTAGCAGCATTATCTTATTCGATTACCGTATGAATATGAATGTTGGGATTTTCTGATTTATGAATCAGAAAACGATATGCCTTACTATTTCTTGCATATCTTATGAAAACGCGATCAATGGTTTTCGGTCCAATCTTTACGCTTTTGGGTTTAGGAACTCGCACTTTAGCGAAACAACCCCCACACTTTAAAATATTTAAGTTGGGCTTCCTTTCATTCCATTTTTCATATGGAATGGATTACGTCTTTCTATGGGAAACTCGACTGAGTATTCGGTTAGTTGTAAGAATAACTTTCTCCCCACAAGTTCTAGCGTAAACCAGAACTTATCAACAAGACATTCATCATCTCCTTTAATGTTCTACTCTTTCTTTCCGCAATTCCATTAGATTTCGGTGACTAAGGGGTCGTCGTTTGATAAATAATACCACATTCCAAACATATTTCTTCAAAAGGAGATTCATATTCGACGCCCCTATTACATTACAAGAACAATTGTTTGTGTCATGACAGAGTCAGAATTAATAAATGGTGAAGTTTTTAATCTTCAAACTAATCTGACACATTCAGAATTAATAAACGGTGAAGTTTTTACTCTTCAAATCGAGTAACATCTGATACAACTAGATCTAATAAACGGTGAAGTTTTTAATCTTCAAACCGAATAATAAATTGGAGTAAAAAATTACTAAGATTTTAATCTCCAAAACGAGTATAAAGTCACTTAGACTTTAATTTCTGACAAATGAGTAGAAAGTCACGAAGACTTTAATCTCAATGAACGAGTAAAAAATCACGCAGATTTTGATCTCGAAGCAGGAGTAGAAAATCACGAAGATTTTATTCTCCATAATGTATGTAGAAAATCACGAGAATTTTAATTCCCTTTCCAAATGGTTTTCCAACTAAACCATTATAACACTTTAAACAGTTTGATCAATTTCTCTAATCAAACACATATATGTTCATCTTTACATATATTATATTCATGATCTCAAGAATACTTTCAAGTATCAATGTAACCCTAATTCATATCTTACCACATTGAAAATAATCTTCCATATAATTTATGCATGTTACCAAATTCTATATCAACTACTAATAGTTTTTCATATGGGCAAAAGAATAACAAATTAATCGTAAAGATATGTTATTCCTACTCATGCATATAATTCTAAATATGTTATATGAGATCATCATGTAATAAATATCTACCCTAATATTTATATCAATTGCATTTCATCATAAACACAAAGGGTAGAAATTTTTAAATTACTAAAAAGCAGAGTTAAGAAAGTAGAACCCGATTTATTATCACTTTCTTCTTGAAACGACATCTTCACTGTTTTGCTCTGTAGTTGTGCTGTGACTTTTCAGCAAAACACTTGCATCCATAATAATTAAATTAGGAGAAACAAAGTTAATTGGAGAATCTTTCTCCTTTTTCTGAAACTCCTTCTGAAGGCAACGTGAAATATCCATTGAATTGGCTATTCTGCCGCAGATAATTGGTATCTATCCTTTGTTGGAGTAAATCATGAAACATTCGACTGCTTGTTCGAAAAACCAATGGACAGAGCCTTTCAATAGTAACACTACTAACCAGAAAATTCATAAAGTATGATCCTTCAGTCATATCCAATTTTAATGATAGGCAGTAATTAGTGGCAATATCTTTGAAACTTCTCTTTCCATTGGTAAGGCAATTACCATCTGCATCTTATACTAATTGTTCCATATCAAGATGCAATTTCTTAATATTAGAAAACAACCTTAGCAACGGCCAGGCTTTTGGAAATCCATGTAAACCAATTGCGATAGGTAACGTCCAGTGAGACCACTTGTAGTGACGTCTCCGAAATGACACCTATTATATTGTTAGATCACCAATTAATCCAACTTTTGCCAGAAAAGAAAAACAAACACAGAAACATTAAATTCCTTAAGATTGTTGGTATTACTGTGTTCAAAATCAGAGAAGCAAACAAATGTTAGTTCAATAAACAAATCGTAAAATTATTCCGAGCCCACTGAATGCACAGTGTGTCCTTAAGGAATTTAATCCTCTCACTGTTGCCCAAGGTATACAGATTAATTCCTCCCAAAATAGAACAGAATAACTATTCTGTGACAGCGGCACTTCAAATCACAGAACTTCAGCGAACTCAACAAACGGAGCAAATCACACTTGACACTTGTATTTATTTAAAAAATAATGCAACAATATAGAAAAGAGGGGAGAAGATTTTAGATTTTTCTATATCTAAAAAATGAGGTCAAACCTCTAAATTTATAGACAAAAGAAGGGTGAGATGGAGAGGTGCAATCCAAAAGGTGCCTCTTTCATTTCCCATTCACACCCCTTAATAAAAACGCAACACTATGGAGTTAAACGATTGTGCAAATAGAACATGAGGTTGGGTAATATAGAACAGAATGAAGAAGATCTCTTTCTTGGTAATTTGGATAACACTAAATTTTTCGACGAAGTTGCATATAGTAGGAAAGTTCGCGAGTAAACATATAAAATCTGAAGGAGGAGGTAGAAAACGAAGCAAGAAGTACTCACTTGTTCCAGCCAGCAAGTAGAGACACTAAAAGGAACAGAGCAGTAAGCCAGGAAATCCAAAGCAGAACAGAAGCTATTGCAGATATTATTAGCGTCACCCCTAATCGGATATCCATGGAAATACAAGTGTTACACATTTGGAGAAACAGCTGACAGCAGCAGAAGCAAGAATTGGTTTGTCTTCCACGTTGACGGAAAAGGCGCGTATCGGAGAGCGCACAAAGTGAAAAGATTGCTACAGAAAATACGAAGTGAGCAGAGTGACAAAAATACCCTGACTTTTGATCCAAAACAGGGACCAAACTGTAAATCGGAAGCAGGACGACGAAGAGTCCAACCACTTCCGACTAACATATGAAGTTGAAGACGATTCTTCTACTGGAGTGAAGGAAAGATGATACAGAGAATAAGGATAAACAGAAAGAAGAGAGAGAAAGAAAGAAGATCAATACGGTGACATGTGTTGGGATGGTAAACACTGAATTACCCAAAAGGTCTTAAAAAAAATTGATATTACAAATTCTAAAAGGTAAACTAAAGTGATAAAAGGCTAAACCAAGGGCAAAATGTCACCCCAAAATGCAAATTTTGACACGCATACATTTATGCACAACTCTCCAAAATGTCCAATTTAAACGGAATCCCGAAATTACCCTTTTGAACAGCAAGCATGACGACGAACATGCCCTTAACTCCCGCTTCTAAATAGTAATATATATATATATAAGTTTTTACCATTTTGCCCGTGCCAAGCCTCCTCCATCTGTTGCTTTTGTGTTTAACTTGAAGATGTGGACTTGCATGAGAAGGAAATGTGCTAAAAGAATTTAAAACACTAGGATTGACGGATACGAACATACCAGCATTAACTTACCAGATCTCATTAGACTCTGGGATCTAAACTAAACGTATTTGGGTTAAAGTAATGGAAACTTATATAAATGTCCCAAATAAATCTCAACTTACCAACCTCTAGCCATCAGTCATAGACTTACCAAAATTAGCCAACAAAAATTGAAAAAAACCAAATAATAGGGTTCTTAGAATCACATGCAAAAATCACCTTCCATATTTGTAAGCGTGATTAGCAACATTGCATCCAAGACGGAAAGGAAATTTCATGGACGGGGTAGCAAATAAGGTGATGAAATACAAAAATCTATACAATATTCCAAAAATCTAAACAAAAAAAGAACTTTTTCAATGGGTATAGTTGAAATTCATTGAAAATATATAGATAAGTCAATATACAAAATTTGAGGAAGATTGGAGGTGATTTGGACTGGTTTTGTATCAAAATTCGTAATTAAATCGAGTTCAAAAAAGTCTTCTGCGACACACGTATCAAACATGTATCACGCATGTATCTCACACACAGGTATACATGGATATACATGCGATACATAATTGATACAAATATGATACATATGTGATACACAAATGATACACAGTGTGATACACATCATTTTTTTTTCATGTTCAGCTTTTACTTCGAATTTTCAATTAAAACCACCTCAAAACTTCACCAAATCATCCCAAAATTGAGATTCAAGCTCCTTAAGTTGTGCCCAATCTATTCTAATAACACCCACTCAAAACAAAGCAAAAATTTAATATTTTTTTTGCTACAAATAGCTAATTGGCTAATTTGGTTAATATTAGTAATATTTTATCAATTGGCCAATTTTTATAATGAGCTACTTATAAATGGACATGGCTGGTAATTTCCCAAAGTAATATTAGGATGACTAAACCCTTAAAAAATTCTTGTGGTGAATCCTTTTGCCGAAACTTCATTTAGTTTTGGTTATTTAGATTATTTTCTTTGTATATTAACAGTAGATGATTTCATTTTGGTGTACCCTTTTGATTGTTTAAGATACTTTGATTTGTATGACAAATTAATTTAAATAATAACTTATTTCACCTTTTACTTGTGAAATTATACTAGGATTGTTATGGTAATAACTTATTGGCCTAGAGAAAATTTAACATGAGTAATGGGGAAAATTCAAAAAATAGCAAGCTATCGTGATGGACCTTCCCCTTAAAAATTGAGTTAATATCATGTGAGTCAATGACACACATATCAAATATTAAACTGATAAGAACAGATACTACACTTGATCTTAGCCAAAAGGCCGAGAAAGAAATGCTTTCCTGTTATAAATATATTATATTATGGATGTTCATTTAGTACTCCGTTGTAAATAAGCTTCCTGAAGAAGCTTATCCATATGGGACTCCACCGTAAATATGTTTATCTATTTAGTACTATATTGGAAATAAGCTTCTTGAAGAAGCTTATCACTTCGGTACCCGGTTATGGATAAACATTACCCCCAGTAGAAGTTTATCCATACCGGGTATAATAGGCTTATCTTTTCAGTACTCAGTTATGGATAAACATTACCCCCGGTAGAAGATTATCTATATCGGGTATAATATTGCTCTCAGTAGAAGATTATACATATCTGGTACAGCAGCAGCTTGTGGCAGCTTACACAGCAGCTTGTAGTAGCAGCTTACACAGCAGCTTATAGTAGCTTACACTGCAGCTTGTAGTAGTAGCTTATACAGCAGCTTATAGTAGCAGCTTATAGAGCAGCTTCCTTTCTTCTATAAATAGAAGAGATTTCAGTTCATTATGTACATCAGTTTGAATTCGAATAATATATCAGTTTCTCTCTATACTTGTCTTTACATTATAGTCTTTATTTCATAACACGTTATCAGCACGAAGCTCTACCATCTCGAGCAAATATTTTGAAAGTATCTGAGGTAAGAACTTTCTTTTCCTAAATAATGTCAAATCTTTCTAAACTTGAATTTGTAGCCCTAGATATATCGGGCAAAAGCTACATGTCTTGGGTGCTTGATGCTGAAATTCATCTTGATGCGATGGGTCTGGCAGACACCATCAAGGATAAAAATCCAGGCATCAAACCAAAACCGTGCCAAAGCAATGATATTCCTACGCCATCACCTTGATGAGGGCCTGAAAATGGAATATCTCACTATTAAAGATCCAGTCATACTGTGGAATAATTTGAAAGATAGATATGACCACCTGAAGATGCTCGTTCTTCCACAGGCACGTTATGATTGGACTCATCTAAGGCTACAAGATTTTAAATCTATCAGTGAGTATAATTCTGCTATGTTCAGAATTATTTCCCAATTAAAATTATGTGGTGATAATATTACTGATCATGATATGTTGGAGAAAACTTTCACCACTTTTCATGCCTCGAATATGCTCCTGCAGCAGCAATATCGAGAGATGGGATTTAAAAAGTATTCTGAACTTATCTCACATCTTCTTATAGCAGAGCAACATAATGGGCTATTAATGAAAAATCATGAAAGTCGACCTATTGGTTCTTGTCCATTCCCTGAAGTGAATGAGACGAACTTCCACCAAGCTAAACGTGGAAGAGGTCGTGGCCCCAGTCATGGTCATGGCCGTGGTCGGGGAAGAAACCCCAATCATGGTAATAATAATGCACCAAAGAAGCCTCCTCACCACCAGCAGTGGAAAAGGAAGGAACAAAAGCATGAAGCGGTGCAAGCGCCAAATGTAGAAAATGCATGCTATAGATGTGGAGGAAAAGGGCACTGGTCACGTACTTGTCGTACGCCAAAGCACCTGGTTGAGCTTTATCAAGCCTCCCTGAAGAAGACAGAGAAAAATGCTGAAACAAATTTTATTTCTAAAGATAATTTAGACTTCATGCATTTGGATGTAGCTGATTACTTTGCACTCCCAGAAGGAGAAACAAGTCATGTAATCGGTGGTGAATCTGTAGAAATGTAAATATTTTAATTTTTGTTGTTTGTAATAGATAGTATGGTTATGTAATTGTTGTACATAAATAAAAGTTATGCTTTGATAATGATGTTTACTATAATATATTTTATTTATGTTATTTTGAAGAATATGGATAACCCTCAAATTATGTTTGGATCAAAGACAAATCATGAAGATATGTGTGTTATTGATAGTGGAACAACACATGCCATATTCAACGATCAGAAATACTTTTCTTATTTGCATAAGGAAAAAGCAAATGTTTCAACAATTTCTGGTAATATAAGTTTGATTGAAGGCTCCGGAAGAGCCATAATATTTCTGTCTAAGGGAACAAAACTTATTATAGACAAAGCATTGTTCTCCTCCAAGTCCCGAAGAAACTTGTTGAGTTTTATAGATATCCGCCGAAATGGGTATCATGTAGAGACAATAGATGAAATGAACAGGGAATATCTTTGTATTACAAAGAATATTTCTGGCCAGAAATGCATTGTAGAAAAGTTACCAACTTTATCTTCTGGCTTATACTATTCAAAAATTAGTACAATTAAAGCACACTCTATCGTAAACCAGAAGTTTACGGATTCAAATACTTTTGTTCTTTGGCATGGCCATTTGGGCCATCCTGGATCAATAATGATGAGACGAATTACTGAAAATTCGAGTGGGCATCCATTAAAGAACTTGAAGATTCTTACAAATGACGAATTTTCTTGTGATGCTTGTTATCAAGGAAAAATGATCACTAGACCATCACCGATGAAGGTTGGTATTGAATCCCCTGCCTTTTTAGAGCGTATACATGGGGATATATGTGGACCTATTCACCCACCAAGTGGGTTGTTTAGATATTTTATGGTCCTAATAGATGCATCTTCAAGATGGTCTCATGTGTGTCTACTATCATCTCGCAACCTGACGTTTGCAAAGCTATTAGCCCAAATAATTCGATTAAGGGCACAATTCCCAGATTATCCTATAAAGGCCATTCGCCTTGATAATGCTGGAGAATTCTCATCTCAAGCTTTTGATGATTATTGTCTATCAGTTGGGATAGAAGTTGAACATCCTGTAGCTTATGTTCATACTCAAAATGGCCTTGCAGAGTCATTTATTAAACGCCTGCAATTGATAGCAAGACCACTACTTATGAAAACAAAATTGCCCACCACTGTTTGGGGCCATGCTATCTTGCATGCAGCATCACTTATCCATCTCAGACCGACACATTATAATAAATATTCTCCGTCACAATTAGTTTTTGGTCATGAACCAAATATTGCCCATCTACGAATTTTCGGATGTGCTGTATATGTGCCAGTAGCACCACCACAACGTAGTAAGATGGGACCACAGAGAAGGATAGAAATATATGTTGGGTTTGAATCACCCTCTATTATTCTCTATCTTGAACCATTGACAGGAGATTTATTTACTGCTCGATTTGCAGATTGTCGGTTTGATGAAACAAATTTCCCACAATTAGGGGGAGAGAAAAAGGAAATCAAAAGAGAAATTGTGTGGAAAGTTTCATCATTATCTCACTTTGATCCCCGTACCCCTATATGTAATCAGGAGGTCCAGAAGATCATCCATTTACAGAATATAGCAAATGAAATGCCAGACGCATTTACTGATTTGAAAAGGATAACTAAGTCACATATCCCAGCAGAGAATGTGCCTATCCGAATTGATGTCCCAGTAGGACCATCTACTAGCATGGGATCTAGTGAACCTAAAGCACGCCTGAAGCGTGGTAGGCCTTTGGGTTCTAAGGATCGAAATCCTCGAAAAAGAAAATCGACAAATGATCAAAACGATACTATGAAGGGATCTCCTGAAGAGACCTAAAATCTGATTAGTTCTGAGATTCCTGAAGAAATCAATGAACCCGAAGCTCATGTGAGTGAGGAACTTTTAATAAGTTCGAACGGTGATGGGATTAATTTAAATCGATTTGAAATAGTGGTGGATAATATTTTTGCATATAATGTTGCACTTAATATTATGCAAGATAGTGAGGATCTTGAACCTCGATCTGTCGAAGAATGTCGACAAAGATCTGATTGGCCAAAATGGCAAGAGGCAATTCAATCGGAATTGAAGTCACTTGCTAAAAGAGAGGTCTTTGGACCAGTAGTCCAAACACCTGCTGGTATAAAACCAGTTGGTCATAAATGGGTTTTTGTGCGAAAAAGGAATGATAAAAATGAAGTTGAAAGATACAAAGCTCGCCTTGTTGCACAAGGATTCTCACAACGACCTGGAGTCGATTTTGATGAAACATATTCACCTGTTATGGATGCCATAACATTTCGATATCTCATCAGTTTAGCACTACATGAAAAGCTTGAAATACATCTAATGGATGTAGTTACAACTTATCTGTACGGTTCACTTGATAATGAAATTTATATGAAAATTCCTGAAGGATTTAAAATGCCTGAAGCAAAATCTCAGGAAATGTATTCAATCAGATTACAAAGATCTTTGTACGGTTTAAAGCAATCTGGGCGCATGTGGTATAATCGCCTTAGTGAATATTTGCTGAAAGAAGGTTACATAAATGATGTTATTTGTCCATGTATTTTTATAAAGAAAATGGCATCAGAATTTGTTATACTTGCTGTTTATGTTGATAACATAAATCTTGTTGGAACTCCAGAAGAGCTCCAAAAGACAATTGAATATCTTAAGAAAGAATTTGAGATGAAAGATCTTGGAAAGACAAAACTTTGTCTTGGTCTGCAAATTGAATATTTAGCAGACGGGATCTTTATCCATCAATCTGCCTATACAGAAAGGGTCTTAAAACGCTTTTACATGGACAAAGTGCACCCATTGAGTACACCAATGGTTGTTCGATCACTTGAAGTGAATAAGGATTTGTTCCGACCTCCAGAAGAGGACGAGGAACTCCTTGGTCCCGAAGTACCCTATCTCAGTGCAATTGGTGCACTAATGTATCTTGCTAATGCTACAAGGCCTGACATAGCATTTTCTGTTAATTTACTAGCAAGATATAGTTCTTCTCCTACACGAAGACATTGGAACGGGATTAAGCATATATTGCGATATTTTAAAGGGAACTCTTGATATGGGTTTGTTTTATGCTAACAAAGATAGTGCAGACCTTGTTGGTTATGCAGATGCAGGTTATTTATCTGATCCCCATAAAGCTCGATCTCAAACCGGCTACGTATTTACATATGGAGGTACTATCATATCATGGCGATCCACAAAGCAATCTATTGTTGCTACTTCTTCAAATCACGCTGAGATAATAGCTATTCATGAAGCAAGTAGGGAATGCGTATGGTTGAGATCAATAATTCATTTTATTCGAGAAAAATGTAGTTTGGAATGTGAGAAAAGACCCACAATTTTATACGAAGACAATGCTGCATGCATAGCCCAATTGAAGGGAGGATTTATAAAAGGAGATAGAACGAAGCACATTTCACCAAAATTATTCTACACACACGATCTTCAGAAAAATGGTGACATTGATGTGCAACAAATCCGTTCAAGTGATAATCCAGCAGATTTATTCACTAAATCTTTGCCAACTTCAACTTTTGAGAAAATGATATGCAAGATTGGAATGCGGAGACTCAAATATTTGAAACAAGGTTTTCATCAGGGGGAGTAAAATACCCGATGCACTCTTTTTCCCTTACTAAGGTTTTTTCCCATGGGGTTTTCCTTATAAGGTTTTTAATGAGGCACCTAACAATGCGTATTACTAAATATGTGTACTCTTTTTCCTTCACTAGAATTTTTTTCCCACGTGGTTTTTCCTAGTGAGGTTTTAATGAGACACATTATCTTTTAATGAACATCCAAGGGGGAGTGTTATAAATATATTATATTATGGATGTTCATTTAGTACTCCGTTGTAAATAAGCTTCCTGGAGAAGCTTATCCATATGGGACTCCACCGTAAATATGTTTATCTATTTAGTACTATATTGGAAATAAGCTTCCTGAAGAAGCTTATCACTTCGGTACCCGCTTATGGATAAACATTACCCCCAGTAGAAGTTTATTCATACCGGGTATAATAGGCTTATCTTTTCAGTACCCAGTTATGGATAAACATTACCCCCGGTAGAAGATTATCCATACCGGGTATAATAAGCTTATCCATTCAGTACTCCGTTATGGATAAATATTGCTCTCAGTAGAAGATTATCCATATCTGGTACAGCAGCAGCTTACACAGCAGCTTGTAGCAGCTTACACAGCAGCTTGTAGCAGCTTACACAACAGCTTATAGTAGCTTACACTGCAGCTTGTAGTAGTAGCTTACACAGCAGCTTATAGTAGCAGCTTACAGAGCAACTTCCTTTCTTCTATAAATAGAAGAGATTTCAGTTCATTATGTACATCAGTTTGAATTCGAATAATATATCAGTTTCTCTCTATACTTGTCTTTACATTATAGTCTTTATTTCATAACATTTCCTATGTTTTGCTTGGACCCTTTTATATCCTACTTTGTACATAGGAGCTTTCCTATATAGTCGATGTGGTACTAGAAGAGCTTCTACAGATCCACCAAGAGATAAGATTCCTTATTTAAATAGGCCAAAAGAGAACCGAGACAAAAATTTTGAACAAAAAGAAAAGATATATTAAAATATTCTTCTTTTTTAAACCTCTTCCTTTCTCGGCAACAAATTGATTGGCCTTCTCCACCGCAAAACTGAGAAATTTAGAATGATTTGAGATCATCAGTTCAATCTCTGGTTTGTTCAGACAATGACGAATATGGTTTTAGTGCTACGAACTCAATATTTTATCACAAAACAAAAAAATATATGTATGAAAAATAAAAAATTCTAAATTACAAAACTATACATAATTTTGAAGAGATCCACTGTAACTTAAATAATTGACATTAAATTTAAAATTTAGATCCGTCACTTTTTAATTCAAGGTATATATCTCAGTCTTCTATACCATATATCGATCTCGAAACCATTGTTCCTAATTTCCTCTCAAAAACAACAAATGTTAACATGCTTATATATATATATATTGAATTTCCAATAGAAAAGATGTTAACATGCCTAAGTTTTGGTTCCCAATATTCCACTCGTGACAATGGAAAATTATTACTTTCACTACGTGATCGACAAGTGCGGGTGAGTCATGACTAGGCTACTAGCTTATCCCATTTTATTTCATTATTTTTGTTTTTCTTTTTGGGCATATACAAGCTTTTCAAATTGAAGCAATAAAAGCACCTTTGGTCCCTCGTTTATTCATAAAATCTTAAGAAAAATATTGCATCTTATTAGTCTGTTGTTTCTTAATACAAGTATTGCATCTTTTTCTATGTCATATTGAAGTTTACTTTTATAACACATTCTAGTAAAAATCATCAAAGGATGTGGTGCAGAAGATGAAGCTACTCTTCCCTTAACCAGAGGTCTCAAGTTCGAGCTCTGGCCTTGGGTATCGAAAAATTCTTGATAGAGAGCGCTTCTCCCGAATGAGACCCTATGTGGCGCGAATACGAATATAATCGGGCTTTAATGTGGGTATTACACGAATACCGGGTGGGAAACCAAAAAAAGTAGCTTTTAAAAGATGGTTTGACACTTCTAAAGATGGTTTGACACTCCTA
Source organism: Nicotiana tabacum (assembly GCF_000715075.1). Classification (NCBI taxonomy): domain Eukaryota; kingdom Viridiplantae; phylum Streptophyta; class Magnoliopsida; order Solanales; family Solanaceae; genus Nicotiana; species Nicotiana tabacum. Next base: position 17,974,316 of record NC_134097.1, on the reverse strand, counting down.
AAAGGTGTTTGGATTGGCTTTTAAAAAAGTAGCTTATAAACTAAAAGCTAGAACCCCTAAGTTGGTAATACTCAATTTTTGACTTTTGGCTCTTGTTTTGTACTTTTCATGTCTAAAAGTAAGTGCTTTAAAGTATTTTTTTTATCATTATTAAACACCATGAAATTAAAAAATACTTAAAAGCCAATAAATACTTAAAATAAGGCAATCCAAACGCTCTCCTAGTCAACTTTCTTTCTTCTATTTTTGCAAGTGTCAATTATGTGTAACGCTCTTCAATATTGTGAGGTAACTCAACTCTCGCTCTTACAAATTGCCAAACCTCTAAAAGAACTTTAAATTGTATAAACATTTCTTATTACTTAATTGATTGTATTAGTCCTATTAAGTATTAATGAAACAACATATTTCTTCAACGTATTATCCTAATTGTTTTCTTCTTAGTTGTCGGATTTGTATAGGGGTAGGGTGGATGAAATGGAGGTTAGCGACGGGAGTCCTGTGTGACAAGAAAGTGCCACTGTTACTGAAAGGTAAATTTTATAGGGCAGTGGTTAGGCCTGCTATGTTGTATGGGACTGAGTGTTGGCCGGTGAAGATCTCACACATCCAGAGGATGAAAGTTGCGGAGATGAGGATGTTGAGGTGGATGTGCGGGCATACAAGGAAGGATAAGATTAGAAATGAAGATATTCGAGAGAAGGTGGGGGTGGCCCCCATGGAGGACAAGATGCGGGAAGCAAGACTCAGATGGTTCGGGCACATTCAGAGGAGGAACACTGATGCACCGGTGAGAAGGTGTGAACGACTGGCGGTGGTGGGTACGAGGAGAGGTAGAGGGAGACCTAAGAAGTATTGGGGAGAGGTGATCATGCAGGATATGGCGCGACTTAGGGTTACTGAGTGGCCCTAAACAGGGAATTGTGGAGATCGAGCATTAAGGTTGTAGGTTAGGGGAAATTGTGATGTCTTTTTACAGCGCACTAGAGTGAGACTAGCCAGTTAGGAATTAGTCTTAGAATGCCATTGATCAACTACTGATGATGGGCTTTATCTTCTGTGTATTAATACCTTACATCTTTCTCGTATTTCCTATATCTCTTATATTGTTGTTACTTTGTTTTTTATGGTATTTATGTTATGTTATGGATTTTATGGTATTTTATGTTGTTTTATTATGAGTATATTGATAGTACTAATATAGTGTCCCTTGTTGCCTTTTCGAGCCGAGGGTCTCCTGGAAACAGCCTCTCTGCCCCTCGGGGTAGAGGTAAGGTCTGCGTACATATTACCCTCCCCAGACCCCACTTGTGGGATTACACTGAATTGTTGTTGTTAGTTGTTGGATTTAATGATTCATAACAAGTAAAGAGAAAACCTAAAGACCAAAATAAAACTCCAGCAAAAGAAGAAATTTAGGATTACAATTGGTGGGGTGCGCCAAGCCAAGACAGTAATGCAACACTAAGGCGACGCTTGAAAGCCCTAATAGCAAGCTATCATGATGGACCTTCCCCTTAAAAAAATGAGTTAATATCGTGTGAGTCGTTGACTCACATATCAGATATTAAACTGATAAGAACAGATACTACACTTGATCTTAGCCAAAAGGCCGAGAAAGGTATGCTTTTCTATATTTCGTTTGGACCCTTTTATATCCAACTTTGTACATAGGAGCTTTGCTATATAGTCGATGTGGGACTAGAAGAGCTTCTAGAGATCCACCAAGAGATAAAGATTCCTTACTTAAATAGGCCAAAGGAGAGTGGAGACAAAAATTTTGAACAAAAAGAAGAGATATGTTAAAATATTCTTCTTTTTTTAACCTCTTCCTTTCTTGGCAACAAATTGATTGGCCTTCCCCACTGCAAAGGTGAGAAATATAGGATGATTTCAGATCATCAGTTCGGGACTCTCTACTTTCTGACATTGATTCACCAATCTCTCGTTTGCTCAGCGAATATGATTTTGGTGCAACGAACTCAATATTTTATCACAGAACAAAAACATATGTGTAAAAAATAAAAAAAAAATCTAAAAAGCATGAGATTACGAAACCATATGCAGTTTTGAAGACATGCACAGTTAAAACTTTAATATTTAATATCAAATTCAAATTTTAGATCCGCCACTTCTTAATTTAGGGTATATGTATCTCGTAGTCTTCTATAATATCCATCGATCTCGAAGCAATGGAAAATTATTAATTTCACTACGTGACAAGTGCATTAATGAGTCATGGGTAGGACACTCGCATTTTAGTTCTTTGGTTGTTTTCTTTTTCGGCACATACGAGTTTTTTACATTGAAGCAATAATAGCATTTTTGGTCCCTCGATTATTCATAAAATCTTAAGCTAGTTCTTGTAATATCGTAGTAAACCTTCAATTAATTGGAACATACACTTTTATTCCCTTTGTTTGTGAATATTTCACAAATTTACTATGATTATTAATTATTCCACCACTTAATTAGCCATGTACAGTAACGATCCGCCCCGGTCGTTTCATGAGTTACCGCTCCACTTCCCCCATTTCTGCTTTTTATTGCTTTGTTTATTTGTGTTATATAGTATCAGGTTGGTTGGTTCGGGTTCGGAGAGGTTTTGGTAAGGTTTGAGACACTTAGTCTCTTTTGAGTGAGCTTAAGTTGGAAAAGTCAACCATATGTTGACTTATGTGAAATAGGGCTCGGATGTGAATTTTGATGGTTCAGATAGCTTCGGGAGGTGACTTGGGACTTAGGAGAGTGATTGCAATGTGTTTTGGAGGTTCATAGTGGGTTTAAGCTTGAATTGGCGAAATTGGAATTTTGGCGTTTTCCGGTTGATAGGTGATATTTTGATATAAGGGTTGGAATGGAATTTTGGAAGTTGCAGTAGATCCGTTGTATCATTTGGGATGTGTGTGCAAAATTTCAGGTCATTCGGACGTGGTTTGATAGACTTTTTGATCAAAAGCAGAATTCGAAAGATTTTTGGAACCCTAGGCTTAAATCCGATGTGATTTGTGCTTTTGGTTGAGGTCCCGGGGGCCTCGGGGTGATTTCGGATGGTTGACAGAAGATTTTGAGTTGGGTTTGGCAGCTGAAGTTTTTCTATTGTTGTCATAACCGCACCTGCAGCTAGGGGACCGCAGGTACGGACTCGCAGAAGCGGCCAAGAGGGAGGTCAGCTGGAACCGCAGAAGCGGCTATTGGAGCGCACCTGCGATAGCGCAGGTGCGGGCATTTAATCGCAGGTGCGGAGAGGGACTTTTAAGTGAAAATCGCAGATGCGGTGGGTTAGACCGCAGAAGCGGGACCGCAGAAGCGGAAAAAGGACCGCAAGTGCGGAATCCCTGGGTCAGAAAATATATATTTCATCCTTCGCGATTTTCAGCCTTTATTCACCATTTTAAATCAATTTTGGAGCTTTTTGGGGGATTTTGAAGAGGGAATCCAAGGGAACTTCATTGAGGTAAGATTTTTGAAACATAAAACTCGTCCCTATGATGTTATTTCATTGATTATGCTTGAAATTTATGGAAATTTGTGGGTAAATATTGAAGAAACTAGGGCTTGAGATTGGAGACCCTTGATTAAGGATTTGAGGGGTCATTTGTTGTCGGATTTTGGTACTTTTGATATGGATGAACTCGTGGGAGGATAAGAAGTTTATTGGTGTAATTTTTATCGAATTCCGAGACGTGGGCCCAGGGGTTGGGTTTGATTAATTTCGGGATTTGTGTTGTAATTTGATTATTTTCGCATGGGCTTCGTTCCCTTAGCATATTTTGATGTCATGATTCTGATTTTGGATAGATTCGACGCGAATTGAGGCCGAGGCGAGAAGCGAAGGCATCACGGGCTAGAGTTTGGACCGGATAAAGGTAAGTAATGATTGTAAATGTTGTCCTGAGGGTATGAAACCCCGGATTTCATATTGTTGTGCTGCTTTGAGGTGACACATACGCTAGATGACGAGCATGGGTTCGTACCCGAGGGGCTGATGTTGTTCCATGTTATTAACCGAGGGGCAGATACGAGTGATTGTGAGATAGCCCGAGGGGCAGATACGAGTGATTGTGAGATAGCCCGAAGGGCTGATTCTGTTGGTATTTTGCCCGATGGGCTGATTTTATGTGTGTATCTTTTCTCACTGCTTTTCATTCACTCATTTAAACTGCTAAAAGGTGTTTTAAAGAGGTTTTTACTGAACTAAGATGTTTCTATGAGCTTTTACTGCTTTATTACATTGTTCTGGTTTAATACTGCCTCCTTGTAGCATTTTGTTGTGATTTACATGTTTTCTTATCGCTCAACTACCTTTACTTTTATTACTTATTGAGTTGGCGTACTCACATTACTCCCTGCACCCTGTGTGTAGATTCAGGAGCCTCGGGTCACGCTAGCGAGGGCTGATTGCTTCCAGCAGGTTGTTCGGAGTTCACTAGGTAGCTGCTCGGCGTTCGCAGCCTAGTGTTTCTGCTTCCTATCTTTACTTTCATTGTACTAGCTTTGTACTAGACTGTGTAGTCTTTTCATACTCTTAGACGGATGTTTAGATGCTCATGACTGGTGACACCCCGATATCGGGCTGTGTTGTTTCCGCAATTGTTCTATTTCACTCTTTATTTTGGGATTTATCGTTTAATTATGACTTAAAATCAATTATTATAACTGTCTTAAATGGTTTAAGGGTTTGTGTCAGCTGGCCTTGTTTAACAAGAGGCGCCATCATGACCGGGTCCGGTTTGGGGTCATGACAAGTTGGTATCAGAGCCTAGGTTACATAGGTCTCATAAGTCATGAGCAGGTTTAGTAGAGTCTCGCGGATCGGTACGGAGACGCCTGTATTTATCCTCGGGAGGCTGCAGAACCTTTAGGAAAACTTCATATTCTTCAAATTCTTGTTGTGCGAATCTGTTGATCCGAGTACTAAACTTTTGTTATTCTATTATCTTACAGATGGTGAGGACACATGCTACCGTTCAGGATGGACGACCACCAGTGCCACCAACTGTGGCCACTAGAGGCCGGGGACGCGGTGGAGGCCGTAGTAGGGGCAGGGGTGTAGCCCGCACAGCAGCTAAGGTAGCACTTGTAGATTCACCAGCTGCCACAGTTCATGATCAGGTCCTAGTTGTGGATGCTCTAGCAGCACCAGTTCAGGCACCAACTGTGCCCATTATGATTCCAGGTCTTCAGGAGGCCCTGGCCCAGATTCTATCAGTATGCACTGGCCTAGCTCAGACAGTCTCAGTCACTACAGCCGCAACTACTTCTCAGGCCGGGGGAGGTACTCAAACTCCCGCTGCTCACACACCTAAGCAGGTCGTGCAGGGACTTCAGACACCGGGGGCACTTCCAACCTAGCCGGTTGCAGCTGTTCAGGACTATGTGGCTCCTGTTATGCCAGAGGATGAGCTGCGTAGATTGGAGAGGTTTGATAGACTTCAGCCTCCGACTTTCAGTGGTATAGAGGGCGAGGATGCCCAGGGTTTCTTGGACAAGTGTTAGAGGATTCTTTGTACAGCGGGTATTCTGGAGACCAGCACGGTCGATTTCACTAGTTTTCTGTTTTCTGGAGCTACCTTCACTTGGTGGGAGGCTTATGAGAGGCGTAGGCCTGTTGGTGCAGCACCCCTTATATGGCAGCAGTTCTCCGTTCTCTTTTTGGAGAAGTATGTGCCACAGTCTCGCAGAGAGGAGTTGCGCATGTAGTTCGAGCAGTTGCATCAGAGAGATATAACTGTGACATAGTATGAGATGAGGTTCTCGAAGTTAGCTCATCATGCTGTTTGGTTGGTTCCTACGGATAGGGATAGGATTAGGAGGTTCGTTGATGGCCTCACATATCAGCTTTGTATTCTTATGACCAGTGAGAGGGTGCCTGGTGCTACTTTTGAGGAGGTTGTTGACATTGCTCGCGAGATTGAGTTAGTTCATCGCCAGGACCGAGATGAGAGGGAGGCCAAGAGGCCTCGGGGATCTGGTAGTTATGGTGGTGCTCCTTCGAAGGGTCAGTTTTAACACTGTAGAGGCTGTCCATTCAGGCATGCTCAATCAGCTCGCCCAGGTTATCGTGGGGCGTCATCGGGTCATGGTTCTCACAGTTCTCATCAGGGTCATTCATCACTTAGTGCCCTTCCAACCCAGAGTTCGTCCCGTGCTCCATCAGTTCAGGGCTTTTCTATGCCAGGTGCATCTACTAGTCATTTCGGTGCTAGGGGTTCCCTTCAGTCACTGTCTCCAACACCAGGGAGTTGTTATGAGTGTGGAGAGTTGGGCTATATGTGGAGGTAGTGTCCTCATCGTCTTGGGGGTTCATCTCAGCAGAGGAGTCAGCCATCGACTTCAGCACCAGTTACCTCACCACCCACCACACAACCATCTAGGGGTGGAGGACAGTCAGCTAGGGGTCGCCCCAGAAGGGGAGGTCGATCAGGTGGTGGTCAGGCCCATTTCTATGCACTCCCAGCTAGACTCGATGCTATTGCTTCAGATGCTGTGATTACAGATATTGTTTCAGTATGCCACAGAGATGCCTCTGTATTATTTGATCCCAGTTCCACTTTTTCTTACGTGTCATCATATTTTGCTCGTTATTTAGATACGCCCCGTGAGTCTCTTGTTTCATCTGTTCGTGTATCTACTCCGATGGGCTATACTATTATTGTAGACCGTGTGTACCGGTCATATGTGGTGACTATTGGGGGTCTGGATACCCGAGCGGGCCTACTATTTCTTTGCATGGTGAACTTTGATGTGATATTGGGCATGGATTGGCTATCTCCGTATCGTGCTATTTTGGACTGTCATGATAAGATAGTGACATTAGCTATGCCGGGTGTGCCACGGATTGAGTGGCGAGGTTCGACTAATTTTGTCCCCAGTAGGGTGGTTTCGTTCTTGAAGGCCCAACGTATGGTTAGGAAAGGTTGTCTTTCATACTTAGCCTTTGTGATGGATGTTAGTACAGAGGCTCCTAGTATCGATTTGGTTCCTGTTGTGAGGGATTTTCCCGATATGTTTCCTACAGACCTACAGGGCATGCCACCGGACAGGGATATTGATTTTGGTATTGATCTGGTGCCGGGAGCTCAACCCATTTCTATTTCACCGTATCGTATGGCACCAGTGGAGTTGAAGGAGCAGTTTCAGAAACTCCTTGATAAGGGGTTTATTCGGCCTAATGTGTCGCATTGGGGTGCGCCTGTTCTATTTGTGAAGAAGAAGGATGGCATGATGAGGATGTACATTGATTATAGGCAGTTGAACAAAGTGACAATCAAGAACAAGTATCATTTTGCCTCGTATCGATGATTTATTTGACCAGCTTTAGAGAGCGAGAGTGTTCTCCAAGATTGATCTCCGTTCAGGTTATCACTAGTTGAAGATCACGGACTCAGATATTCTTAAGATAACCTTCAGAACTAGATATGGTCATTATGAGTTCCTTGTTATGTCTTTTGGGCTGACCAATGCCCCGGTAGCGTTCATGCATTTGATGAACAACGTTTTTCGACCTTATCTTGACTCGTTCGTGATTGTTTTTATTGATGATATTTTGGTGTACTCGCGTAGTCAGGAGGAGAACGCGGAGCATTTGAGAGTTGTGTTGCAGAGGTTGAAGGAGGAGAAGCTTTATGCAAAGTTCTCCAAATGTGAGTTCTGGCTCAGTTCAGTGGCTTTCTTGGGGCACGTGGTGTCCAATGAGGGTATTCAGGTTGATCCAAAGAAGATAGAGGTGGTTCAGAGTTGGTCTAGACCGTCCTCAGCCACATAGATTCGCAGCTTTCTTGGTTTGGCAGGTTATTACCGTTGATTTGTTTAGGGATTTTCATATATCGCATCGTTGACCAAGTTAACTCAAAAGGGTGCTCCATTCAGGTGGTCGGATGAGTTTGGGGAGAGCTTTCAGAAGCTCAAGACAGCCTTGAACACGACTCCAGTGTTAGTTTTGCCATCAGCTTCAGGTTCATATACAGTGTATTGCGATGATTCGAGAGTTGGTATTGGGTGTGTGTTGATGCAGGAGGGTAGAGTTATTGCTTATGCTTCTCGCCAATTGAAGCCCCATGAGAGGAACTACCCTATTCATGATTTGGAGTTGGCTGCCATTGTTCACTGTAAGCACGTGATTTTTGCCCTATGAAAGAATTACTCCCAAAAATTCAATATAAAACGATTTTCCTTGGTGTGCAATTTTGAGAATTTTTGTGACATTTTTGGATAATTATTTGTATTTGTCTGTGCATGTTTATTTGTTAAATTGATTAAAATATAAAAATATGTCGCATTTGCATTTAATATTTAATTCTACAGTTAGGAGTAGTTAAGTGTGTTTTACAAAATGAAAAAATCATAAAAATATGTATTTTTGCACTTTTTAGCATTTAATGTACAATTGTACAATTTTATGCTTAATTGGTTTAATTATGTATGATATTTGCCGCTAGGAATTAATTAGTATTTTTGATAAGTTAATTTAGTTTATAACTTAATTTAGAATTTTAGTTTTATTAATGAGAAAGTAAAAGAAAATAGAGCAAAAAATATAAAGAAAATCGGAATTGGACCTCTTCTTCAATTTCAAACCACAAGCCCAAAAAATACCCAACCTTCCCCATGACCCGGTCCATTTCAAACCGGGTCGACCCAGTCCATAACCCAAAGACCTAACACCCCTATCTTCCCATTTTTTTCATTTTTTATTTTTTAGAAAACCCTAACTTAAACAAAACCTAAACTATCCGCCCCCTCCCCTCTTCTTCTTCTCCTTCCAAACCTTCCTCCCATGGCTGCCCTTGCTGCGTTTTCTTCTTCTTCTACTTCTCCAACTCCAGCTCCAAACGACCTCGCCATTCCATGGCTGCCCTCGCTGCTTCGCCTCAACAGCTTCACGTCCAAAACAACCACCATCCATGGATGCCTCGTCCTTCGTCTGCGTCCAAACGCTCACCACTGCCCAAACCTTCATCACCTTCATCCCCATGAATAGGTCCTCCAGTCGCGAAGCTTCATCCATGGCTGCCCTCCTCATCTTCTTCATCGCACAGCCCAAGCCATGAACGACCCCTCCAAGCTCTAGCTTCGAACAGAACCTCGCAATGAACGACCCCTCCTTCCAGCTCCTCCATCGCTGCTGCTGCTTGCTTTTGCTACGTCCAACCATGGACGAGCTGCAGCTCGTCGCTGCTGCTTCTTCTGCTTCACGTCCAAAAATACCATGTCCGTTGCTTCTGCTACTGCGTCGCCTTCTTCGTTCTCCTCGCGACTGCCACGATCAATGGCTTCTTCTTCGATCGTCTTCGTCGTCGAGTTATTTTGGTGCAATATTTGTTTCCGGGTAGATTTGTTTTCGTTCGAGTTCATCATCATTCCGATCCGGTTAGTTGGTTTAAGTTTCATTTTTGTCCGTAATTTGTTTGATATTTTCGGATCTAAAATTAGATATGTTCGATATTAATTTCATGTTTATCGTTTTGTTATTTTCTTCAGTTTTTCATTTTTCTTGTTTATTTTTATGTAGAAATTGTTAGTTAATTATAATGTTGTTAGATTTAAATTGAAGTTCAATTAATTATTTTTTTAGTTTGTTTTTATTAATTTAAAGGTATTTAGTTTTAATATAGAGTGTTAGTTTAATCGCTTGAATCCGTTCTTTGTTGTTTAATTTATATTTAATTCGTGTTCATTTTTTGTTTGAAGTTCGTTTTAATCCAGTGATTTAATGTGACTTTATGTTTTGGTTTGTAAATTTTTGATTTAGTTTGAATCATACATCTTTGTTGTAATATTGTTGGATTTAATTTGAAGATCAATTGATTATTTGAGTTTAGTGATTTGAATCTGTTTATTTATTTTGTCTAAATTTAATTTGAATTTGAGCTCACTGATTTGAATATATTTGTTTGTTATTGTTGTTGAATCTGAAAATAGGTTTGTTGTTAAAAAATATTGTTCAGTCAAAATAATTCCAGTTGTTTCTTTGTTGTTCATCATTTATTTTGAGTTTGTTCATAAAATTTGATTTGGAATTGGTTATAGCTGCTATATTTTGGTTAGTATTAAATAGGTGAATTGGTTATAGCTGACGGGGTAGATTGTTGAAATGCAGTATTTTCCTGTTTAAAATGGTAATTTTAGTAAGGTCGGAGGGGTATTTTTCGAATTAAAAATCTGAACAATTGTTTATTTTGAATGCTCTGTCCATTAAGATTAAATAATATTTTAATAATATTAAAATAATTCATAATGGGAGACAAGACATAATGGTGGGGAATAATGCATTTGTTTAATCAATAATGGGGGGACAAGACATAATGGTGGAGAATAATGCACTTGTTTAATCAAAAATGGGGAACAAGACATAGTGAGATTGCGGGGCTCAAGAAAAGTTGTTTAAATAAATAATAATTGTATTTTTTATGTAGTAGTGGGTTTGGTAAGAGAAAGTGGTTGTTTTATTATTTGATTAATTGATTAAAGGGTTTGAGATGGGAGATAAATAGGATAGACTTGATCAGATTTGGGGGGGGGGGACAAAAAAAGAAAGATAGAAAATAAAAGGGAGCTGAATATTTAAGAGAGAGAAAAATTCTGAAAATATTGACACTTCCAAAAATACAAATAAAAACTTTCTGGAAATTAAAAGAGTGAGTAGTATACACCTGATATACAATCTAAATATTCTGATATACGGATTCAGAAATTAAGGGTTAAACATTAATTAGTCTTCCAAATCTGAAAAGATTCCCTTTGCTTATGTCCGTTGATTGTTGTTGGTGTTTCTGGATTTTTATCTTGATTTTAAAATCTGTCATTGGTTTCTCGTTGCTGGTTACTGGGTGTTGCTGTTGTTGTATGCTACTGAATTTCTGCTGATCTCCCTTTTCTTTTGCTTCCAATATCAGGTACACAACTGACACGCTGATTATTGTAAACTGAAACATGAAGCATGAATATGAAAATGAAGAGTTGAAGTTTTAAATTTATTTAATTATATGCTGAATTTTATTTGTATATATAAATTAGTTAGCTTTACTCTAAACAGAAACATGTAACTGTTTAATATATATAGTGGAACATCTGATGATAGCTTAACGGACGAACTATCTATATATTGCCTAAAAATAAATAAATGGTGCAGTAACTCTGTCTAGTTAATTCGTTATTGTTGGATGATTACCATGTCTCAAAAAGCACGTTAGTTCATCAAACGAATAGACCATTTCGGAACTTGTAGGAATATTGTTTAGTTAAATACTATTGGTTAATTTCAGCATGTAAATGATCTAGGATTAAAATTAGATTGTTAAGTTTTTTTAATTTGACAAACTGTAAACATGCCTAGTATAATGTAACTAGGTAGTAACATGTGAATAATATGGCCCAGGTCTAGTTTTATGCCATACACGTTGGGCCTGGGCTCGCATTGGCAACGGACTGCCCTGCTTGCATCATTTTCAGAATTTATGAATCATATTTGAAACCCAACTATAACAACTCAAGCATGTAAATAAATTAAGACCTTTTCTCTTTCATTTTGTAGAGACAATTTTAATAGAAAAAATGTAGGCACTTTAGGATTATCCTTTAAAAATAAATGAGATGAGCCTCGCCCAATAAAACGCATAAATTGCGGGGCCCTCGATAAATGTTTAATTAAAATTACTTAGACTTCGGGATGAGCCGTTTAGCAAAATTCTACGGTCTTACCCAGAAATAATAATACGCTAATTGCTTTAGGCACGCATTTTAATAATCTTACCTTCTTAAACTCGGGTGTGAATTTCATGCGACCCAAATCCAAATCCCAAAATATTGAATAAAAATACGTTCCAGATCGGGGGTGCATTTCATGTGACGCAATCCAAAGACATATTTTTTAAACGATGTTCACATTCTTTTAAAATATAATAATAAAAGCGGTAAAGAGTTAAAATTTGCACATGATCTCATAATTGTATAAAATCAGATAAACAAGCCGAATATGACAGTTGAGCGACCGTGCTAGAACCACGGAACTCGAGAATGCCTAACACCTTCTCCCGGATTAACAGAATTCCTTATCCAGATTTCTGGTTCGCAAACTGTAATACAAAGTCATTCTTTTCCCCGATACGTGATTAAATTGGTGACTTGGGACACCCTAAATCTCCCAAGTGGCGACTCTGAATAAATAAATAAATCCCGTTTCGATTGTCCTTTAATTGGAAAAACTCCTTCACCCCTTGCGGGGACGGAAAAAGGAGGTGTGACAGCTCTGGCGACTCTACTGGGGATAATAACGACCCAGAATCACTGGTTCAGGGTTAGAAATTCGAGCTTAGATAAATTGTTATATTTGGTTTTATCTGATTTTGTTACATGATTTGTGCATAATATGCTAACTAACTGCTTTTACCGCTTTGATATTTTGTGAACTGTATATAAACTGTGCCGAAACCCATCTACTCTCTGAGTCTTCTAAATCATGAAGAAGGGTGTACTTCGTACGACTTCTTTTCTGTATAGTGTCAAATCCCAATTTAGAACGAGGTTGGATAAGTTGCAAAGCCGGCGAAGCTTCTGTATTCCCGGGTTGCTACCTCCCCCTCGGCTCGAGCTGTCCGCTCGGGTAAGCCAGGTCTAGAACAAAACACCCAGGTTCTGAACCTAGAATAACTTGACTTCATACCGGATCCCTAGTAGGAACGTTTATTTGCATCATGTTGCATTTGGCTTAGGGGACTCAACACAGGGGTTGGGTCCGTCTAGGACAAGCAACCTGAAATGAAAAAGACCATACTGCTGCATCTTGTTTGTTTTACACATTTATTTGCCTCAGATCTACATGTTGACCGACTTCTGAAATAGGGAATTTTTGAAAAAAAATTTGAAAAAAAAAGGAAAAGAAAAAAAAACGAAAAAGAGTATATAGCAGTATAGGGAGATAACTACTTATTTTTAAGAAAAATAATAATAATAATAATAATATAAAACAATGGCAAGTAGTGTCAAAACCCTGCCAAAATTTTGAATTTTTTTAGTTTGATTTATTTGGAAAGAAAGGAATATTGTTTACAAAGTTCAGTTTATGGGCGAACTACGCTGGTTTGATTCTCACCGGATGTGAGATACGTAGGCAGCCCTAATCGGGTCCAACCTCCCCTTTTGCTAAAAAACAAATATGTCAAAATTTTAATTTTTGTCATAAATAAGTCGGGTGATGTCCAACCTCCCCTTTTGCTAAAAAACAAATGTGTCAAAATTTTAATTTTTGTCATAAATAAGTCGGGTGATGTCCAACCTCCCCTTTTGCTAAAATACCGAAAAAATATGTCAAATTTTAATTTCATCATAAAGAAGTCGGGTGACGCTGTTTTGTCAAAACATAGTCGAATGTTCCCGAAAGGGACGCCGAAAGGCTGACTTTGCATAAACAACCACCTTTGGGTCATTTTTTAGATTTGGTCCAATTTACCCACACAGCCTTAAAAATTTTCGTCCCCGAGGCGCTGAAAGGCCGTGTTTGCAACACCAGGTTTTTATTGTATTTTGAAAAGAAAAAAAAACAAAGAGTCAGCGGTCAGGTGAATACCGTTTGGATTTTTGGTCAAAATAAGCTGAGCCAGCTTCGGCAGTGTCTTAAACCGTTCTTGCCGAGATAGCATTAGAGTATCTTTCAGTTGTCGAAAGGCTATTTTCGTAAAAGAACGGACAAGTTTGTAAAGTGTCATAAAATAATCCTCCTCAACCTCAAAATTCATGTGAAATTTGGAAGGGGCCACATTTGCAAAAACTAACCGTTTGGTTGCATTTGTCAAACGGAGAAAGAGAGCTGGCCTTTTGTTTTTGAGTTTGTAAATCTTTTGATTAGAATATGTGGGTTATTTGATTTTCGAGTTTGTAGGTCATCTTTAAACCTTTGAAACCCAGTTTGTTTTATTATGAAAATTGATAAAAAAAAATGTTTCATTGTTGTTACCTTTCATTTTGTCCGAACTACGCAAGGTCTGATTCATGTGGGGTCATGATACGTAGGCAATCTCCATAAGATTCGACCACAACAAAAAAAAAGAAAAAAAATCAAAAAAAAAAGAAAGAAAAATAAATAAAAAAAAGAGAGAGAAAAAAAATGGAAAAAAAAATCGAAAAAAAGAAAAAAAGGGAAAAAGATGTGGTTAATATTGAGGACCGACTGAGTCCATTCTAACCTGTTTTGTTTTGAATTACAAATAAAGTTAAGGTGGTTGGTTTGTGGTAAGCCGGAAATACAAGATCCAGAAGCACACTTTGCGGGGATTAGGCTTGATGACAGAAGCCCTCGAGTCCTATTGGGAACTTGTTGACTAAGGTTGATGATATTGAAGTTGGTAATGATCTTGGCAATACTGATGCGAGGCTCAGTGGCTAAGATGCCAGTTTTGATAAAGTGGGAGGACGCTCCGTTCCTTGGTTAGCAAGAGAGAAGCTTTTGGTGGTTTATTTTGTTGTCATTTTTGTTGTCCGGATTATTCTTAGGATTGTAACACGGATGTTGTCTTGTGTCAAACCTTCTTATCTTTCCATTTTTGTCATAGCGGTTTGTGTAGTTTTGTCCAGGTTTGTTTTAGGATTTTTATTCTGGTTTGTTTTTGTTTGTTTTGTTATTCAAACCATTTCACCGTTAGTCTAATGCAAAATCCGATCTTTTATTATTTCCAGTCATCTTTTTGTTTAGTCCTTTTATCATTTTGTTCAGCGCCGATTCTAGTGACATGACATGCGCACATAGTTTGGGCCTAATCTTAAAAGTTAATCATAAAACCCTGGAGAGGGGATCAGAACATTTAAAGGAAATAAAGACGGTTTGAGATTATTTGGAGCTCAAGTCATGTGGAACTGGGGCAAGTAAAACATAAAGAAAACCGTTAAAGGCAAGATTCGCCAAATTGACATAAGGGCCGTTCATGATAATGAGAGTGAGAGTGTTGCCCAACAGTGCTTTCGAGGTGACAAATGAAAAAGCAAATGTGTGAATATAATTGTCAAGTCCAGCACCATCAGAAGAGGCTACAAATCTTTTGTGTTGTTTACACTTGACATGTTTTGAAGATTGGAATGACGAAGGCATTTTATTCTGCTATCTAAACACTTTATCCTTCGTTAACCCTTTGAGCCTTATTTGTTTTCTTTCATACCCCTCTTTCGGAATCAGTAGAAAAGAGTAGAAACACAAACATAAAAAGATAAGAAAAGAAAAGAAAAAGAAAAAGAAAAGAAAAAAGAGAAAAGAAAAGAAAAATGATAACAAAAAACAAAAGAAAGTCAGAAGAAAACGGAGAAATTGTGAACTACGTTCGACCTGATTTCCTCAAAAAGGATACGTATGCGCCTCACTGCTCGGTCATAGTGTAACAAAAAAAATTAAAAAAATCCCCAAGCAAGAAACTAGGGCAAGGGTTTTGCTTGTTGTAAACAAATATGGTTCCGAAGGTTGTAATTTTGAATCCCAAATTATTTGTTTTTTAGCCTTTAAAACCCTTTCTTTCTAGCCTATCTAAAAACCCACATTACGGTCCAAAGAAATAACTTCTGATCAGTCTTCAAAAGATGCTAAGTCAGACAAATGAGAGTCTTACCGGTGAACATAACACTCTGATCCACAGCAGAAAGGACTCTAATCCCCAGCAGAAAGAGTCATATCGGCAACACTCCAAATCCCCAGCTGGAAAGTGATACAAATGAGAGAGTCTTATCGGTGAAAATCTTAATGGGCACCATAAGGCGATGAAAGCTGAGAGAAAAACCTAAATGAGAGAGGCTTGATAGTGAAAACCCTGCGGGCACTACAAGTCGAATAAGATTGAGAATCAAATGGGGAATCGCCAAATGATGATCTTGAAAGACGATTGACGGCGGAGGATAGGCCACATGTGCATGTCATGACCATTAGAGTCGGTATCTGGGTCTGATAGGTTTTTATTTATAGTTTCTTTTGTTAAAGAGTCATCTTTTTCCTTTGTCTTTTTATTCTGTTCCTTTTTATCTTTCTCCTTTCATAGAAAAATTCCCCAGTAGACTCTGTTTGATCAAAACAAGTGAGAAATGACTTCAAAATATGCCATCAGCTTTCCAATTATGCAAGATGAGATCTGACTAATACATCCAAGTGGTATAGTCAGCAAGGAACAAGCGCGAGGCCAGTGTCAAGAAAGATATCCCCAGCAAAAGGGAATTGACAAAAGAATTGACGAGTGTCAAGAGGGATATCAAAATCAAAGGTTATAAACCTCAAGGCCAAGGCCCGTGGACAAATCAAGGAGAGCAATGAGCATGATTTGGGAAATTCATACGAGACTAAAAGTCGAGGAAATGCCAGTTTCCGAGCTATGCCACAAAAGAAGAGGGATATCCCCAGCAGAAAGGGATCATCCCCAACAGGAATATCATCCTCAGCAAATAATATCATCCCAAGCAAGTTTTGATAGTGTAATGGAACGCAGAGCAGGGAAAGAGAAAAGGAAAAGCCATCCCCAGTAGGAGTATCACAACCAACCACCGCGTTTTAAACTAAAAAATTTTGTTTGATTTGAAACAGGTAAAGGGAATGGCAATGATAAAGGAAATGCATGCCACAAGAGAGATTATCAGACTGGGGCAAAAAATTTTCCTTTCATTTAGAAAATTTTCTGGAAGTCAGGTACCCATTTGGGGAAGAATAAAGATAGTACCAGTCTCAAGGGAAGTGGTCTTTGAACCAGTGTTACTCCCAGCATAATAAGTTTTAATGAAGGAAGTTGTTCCCTAGCGGACGAAACAAAAGGATGAAACTTGTGATCGGAAAAAGCAAAAGGCCAGTGTCATTCCCAGCAGCCTTCCGAAGAGTGAAGCACTAGTTTTGAAGGAATCAAAATCCCCCAGCAGTGTTATCCTCGACAGCATTATCCCCAGCTGATAATATTTTATCCCCCAACAGGTAAGTAAATAATTCCCCAGTAGTGTTATCCCCAGTAGTTTCGAGGGAAGACAACACAAGTTTTTAAGGAAAACAGTTCTGTAAGAAGGTAATTCAGGAAGAAGGAAATGGTTCACTCATAGGAGACGCACTTCCTAAATTAAGATTTCATTCATAGGAGACGCACTTCATAGTTTAAAATCATTAAAGTTTCACCCATACGAGACGCACTTCCTAAGTTTATTTTTACCCCTAGGAGACGCACTTCCTAAGTTTATTTTCATGCATAGGAGACGCACTTCCTAAATTAAGTTTTCATTAATAGGAGACGCACTTCCTAGTTTAAAATCATTAAAGTTTCACCCATAGGAGACACACTTCCTAAGTTTATTTTTACCCCTAGGAGACACACTTCCTAAGTTTAATTTCATGCATATGAGACGCACTTCCTAAATTAAGTTTTCATGCATAGGAGACACACTTCCTAGTTTAAAATCATTAAAATTTCACCCATAGGAGATGCACTTCCTAAGTTTATTTTTACCCATAGGAGACACACTTCCTAAGTTTATTTTTATGCATAGGAGACGCACTTCCTAAATTAAGTTTTCATTAATAGGAGACGCACTTCCTAGTTTAAAATCATTAAAGTTTTACCCATAGGAGACGCACTTCCTAAGTTTATTTTACCCCTAGGAGACGCACTTCCTAAGTTTAATTTCATGCATAAGAGACGCACATCCTAAATTAAGTTTTCATTAATAGGAGACGCACTTCCTAGTTTAAAATTATTAAAGTTTTACCCATAGGAGACGCACTTCCTAAGTTTATTTTTACCCCTATGAGACGCACTTCCTAAGTTTATTTTTAACCCTAGGAGACGCACTTCCTAAGTTTAAATTCATGCATAGGAGACGCACTTCCTAAATTAAGTTTTCATTAATAGGAGACTCACTTCCTAGTTTAAAATCATTAAAATTTCACCCATAGGAGACGCACTTCCTAAGTTTATTTTACCCCTAGGAGACACACTTCCTAAGTTTAATTTCATGCATAGGAGACGCACTTCCTAAATTAAGTTTTCATTAATAGGAGACACACTTTCTAGTTTATAATCATTAAAGTTTTACCCCTAGGAGACGCACTTCCTAAGTTTATTTTTACCCCTAGGAGACGCACTTCCTAAGTTTAATTTCATACACATGAGACGCGCTTCCTAGTCTGGTTCATTTAAGTTCATTCGTAGGAGACACACTTCCTAGGTTAAATCATTGAAGTTTCACCCCTAGGAGACGCACTTCCTAGGCTGGGTCTTTCGGGTTATATTTTTGCTTTAGGAGGCGCACTTCCTAAAAATGAGAGTTTACCACTATAAGACACACTTCCTGCTTTTTGTTCACATAAGTTTTACTCGTAGGAGATGCACTTCCTAGTTGGGTTCATCCGCCCTCAAATAGGATATTTTGGGTTCATCCGCCCTCAAATAGGATATGTTGGGTTCATCCGCCCTCAAATAGGATATGTTGGGTTCATCCGCCCTCAAATAGGATATGTTGGGTTCATCCGCCCTCAAATAGGATATGTTGGGTTCATCCGCCCTCAAATAGGATATGTTGGGTTCATCCGCCCTCAAATAGGATATGTTGGGTTCATCCGCCCTCAAATAGGATATGTTGGGTTCATCCGCCCTCAAATAGGATATGTTGGGTTCATCCGCCCTCAAATAGGATATGTTGGGTTCATCCGCCCTCAAATAGGATATGTTGGGTTCATCCGCCCTCAAATAGGATATGTTGGGTTCATCCGCCCTCAAATAGGATATGTTGGGTTCATCCGCCCTCAAATAGGATATGTTGGATTCATCCGCCCTCGAATAGGATATGTTGGGTTCATCCACCCTCGAATAGGATATGTTGGGTTCATCCGCCCTCGAATAGGATATGTTAGGTTCATCCGCCCTCGAATAGGATAGGTTGGGTTCATCCTCCATCGAATAGGATATGTTGGGTTCATCCGCCCTCAAATAGGATATGTTGGGTTCATCCGCCCTTAAATAAGATTTTATTTTTCAAAGTTGTTATTGAAGTCAGGAGCCCGCCTGAAGAGAAGAAAGGCGTTTTATTTTTAAAGTTGTTTTAATCTCGTCAACCTAAAGAAAGGAATGGCATTTTATTTTCAAAGTTGTTGAAGTCAGGAGCCCGCATGAAGAGAGGAAAGGCGTTTTATTTTTCAAAGTTGTTGTTGAAGTCAGGAGCCCGCCTGAAGAGAGGAAAGATATTTTATTTTTCAAAGTTGTTGTTGAAGTCAGGAGCCCGCCTGAAGAGAGGAAAGGCGTTTTATTTTTAAAGTTGTTTTAATTCTCGCCAACCTAAAGAAAGGAATGACATTTTATTTTCAAAGTTGTTGTTGAAGTCAGGAGCCCGCCTGAAGAGAGGAAAGACGTTTTATTTTTCAAAATTGTTGTTGAGGTCAGGCGCCCTCCTATATAACGAGAGGAATGCTTTCCAGTCTTTGCATTTCATGTCCTAGGCGCCCACCAGTATAACGAGGGAATACATTTCTGTTTTTTCATTTCATTTCCTAGGCGCCCACCAGTATAATGAGGGAATACATTTCTGTTTTTTCATTTCATGTCCTAGGTGCCCACCAGTATAACGAGGGAATACATTTCTGTTTTTTTTCATTTCATGTCCTAGGCGCCCACCAGTATAACGAGGGAATACATTTCTATTTTTTCATTTCATGTCCTAGGCGCCCACCAGTATAACGAGGGAATACATTTCTATTTTTTTCATTTCATGTCCTAGGCGCCCACCAGTATAATGAGGGAATATATTTTTGTTTTTCATTTCATGTCCTAGGCGCCCACCAGTATAACGAGGGAATACATTTCATATTTTTGCATTCAGGCACCCACCTGTATAACGAGAGGAATACTTTTCAGTCTTATACTTCAGGTCTTGAAATCAGTAACCTACCAGAAGGCAGAAGGTTACAACAAAAATCCCCGGCATAACAAATTTTGATGAAGAAAGTCGTATCCCCATTGGAATCGCCAAAAAGTTTAATAAAGGAAGCCATATCACCAGCGGACCGAACAAAATGATGAAAACTAGTATTCAGAAAAGCAAAAGGCCAGTGTCATCCCCAAGTTCTCGGTATAAAAGCACCGGAAGAAACACAAGCCGACAAGAAAGCAAGGCAACAAGAACAAGTTGAAGATAGATGAGATCTTATGATTCGTAGTCTGGCCTAGCTTCTTGTTTTCTTTTAAGCACGGTGTAACAAGGAGATCGGTAAGCAGTGGTAATAGCATGCAACAACAGTAACATTGCAGTCCCAGCTACCAAAACTTCCCGAACTACATTAACTTGATTCCCTTCTAGCCAGAGATATGTAGGAAACCTTTGAAACAAAGGTTCGGTTAAATCTTTTTCAAAAAAATGCTTCACACGGAGTACTCGGATGGGCAAAAATCGCTCACTTTATCTTTGCACAAAAAAACTTCGTGTCTTCGGGCAAAGAGGGGCAGCTGTAAGCACGTGATATTTGCCCTATGAAAGAATTACTCCCAAAAATTCAAAATAAAACGATTTTCCTTGGTGTGCAATTTTGAGAATTTTTGTGACATTTTTGGATAATTATTTGTATTTGTCTGTGCATGTTTATTTGTTAAATTGATAAAAATATAAAAATATGTCGCATTTTCATTTAATATTTAATTCTACAGTTAGGAGTAGTTAAGTGTGTTTTACAAAATGAAAAAAATCATAAAAATATGTATTTTTGCACTTTTTAGCATTTAATGTACAATTGTACAATTTTATGCTTAATTGGTTTAATTATGTATGATATTTGACGCTAGGAATTAATTAGTATTTTTGATAAGTTAATTTAGTTTATAACTTAATTTAGAATTTTAGTTTTATTAATTAGAAAGTAAAAGAAAATAGGGCAAAAAATATAAAGAAAATCGCCAAAAAATACCCAACCTTCCCCATGACCCGGTCCATTTCAAACCGGGTCGACCCAGTCCATAACCCAAAGACCCAACACCCCTATCTTCCCATTTTTTTTTCATTTTTTATTTTTTAGAAAACCCTAACTTAAACAAAACCTAAACTATCCGCCCCCTCCCTTCTTCTTCTTCTCCTTCCAAACCTTCCTCCCATGGCTGCCCTTGCTGCGTTTTCTTCTTCTTCTTCTACTTCTCCAACTCCAGCTCCAAACGACCTCGCCATTCCATGGCTTCCCTCGCTGCTTTGCCTCAACAGCTTCACGTCCAAAACAACCACCATCCATGGATGCCTCGTCCTTCGTCTGCGTCCAAACGCTCACCACTGCCCAAACCTTCATCACCTTCATCCCCACGAACAACTCCTCCAGTCGCGAAGCTTCATCCATGGCTACCCTCCTCATCTTCTTCATCGCACAGCCCAAGCCATGAACGACCCCTCCAAGCTCTAGCTTCGAACAGAACCTCGCCATGAACGACCCCTCCTTCCAGCTCCTCCGTCGCTGCTGCTGCTTGCTTTTGCTACGTCCAACCATGGACGAGCTGCTGCTTCTTCTGCTTCACGTCCAAAAATACCATGTCCGCTGCTTCTACCACTGCGTCGTCTTCTTCGTTCTCCTCGCGACTGCCACGATCAATGGCTTCTTCTTCGATCGTCTTCGTCGTCGAGTTATTTTGGTGCAATATTTGTTTCCGGGTAGATTTGTTTTCGTTCGAGTTCATCATCATTCCGATCCGGTTAGTTGGTTTAAGTTTCATTTTTGTCCGTAATTTGTTTGATATTTTCGGATCTAAAATTAGATATGTTCGATATTAATTTCATGTTTATCGTTTTGTTATTTTCTTCAGTTTTTCATTTTTCTTGTTTATTTTTATGTAGAAATTGTTAGTTAATTATAATGTTGTTAGATTTAAATTGAAGTTCAATTAATTATTTTTTCAGTTTGTTTTTATTAATTTAAAGGGATTTAGTTTTAATATAGAGTGTTAGTTTAATCGCTTGAATCCGTTCTTTGTTGTTTAATTTAGATTTAATTCGTGTTCATCTTTTGTTTGAAGTTCGTTTTAATCCAGTGATTTAATGTGAGTTTATGTTTTGGTTTGTAAATTTTTGATTTAGTTTGAATCATACATCTTTGTTGTAATATTGTTGGATTTAATTTGAAGATCAATTGATTATTTGAGTTTAGTGATTTGAATCTGTTTATTTATTTTGTCTAAGTTTAATTTGAATTTGAGCTCACTGATTTGAATATATTTGTTTTTTATTGTTGTTGAATCTGAAAATAGGTTTGTTGTTAAAAAATATTGTTCAGTCAAAATAATTCCAATTGTTTCTTTGTTGTTCATCATTTATTTTGAGTTTGTTCATAAAATTTGATTAGAAATTGGTTATAGCTGCTATATTTTGGTTAGTATTGAATAGGTAAATTGGTTATAACTGACGGGGTAGATTGTTGAAATGCAGTATTTTCAGGTTTAAAATGGTAATTTCAGTAAGGTCGGAGGGGGTATTTTTGGAATTAAAAATCTGAACAATTGTTTATTTTGAGTGCTCTGTCCATTAAGATTAAATAATATTTTAATAATATTAAAATAATTCATAATAGGAGACAAGACATAATGGTGGGGAATAATGCACTTGTTTAATAAAAAATGGGGAACAAGACATAGTGGGATTGCGGGGCTCAAGAAAAGTTATTTAAATAAATAATAATTGTATTTTTTATGTAATAGTGGGTTTGGTAAGAGAAAGTGGTTGTTTTATTATTTGATTAATTGATTAAAGAGTTTGGGATGAGAGATAAATAGGATAGACTTGATCAGATTTTGGGGGGACAGAAAAAAGATAAAAAAGAAGATAGAAAAAAAAGGAGCTGAATATTTAAGAGAGAGAAAAATTCCGAAAATATTGAGACTTCCAAAAATACAAATAAAAATATTCTGGAAATTAAAAGAGTGAGTAGTATACACCTGATATACAATCTAAATATTCTGATATACGGATTTAGAAATTAAGGGTTAAACATTAATTAGTCTTCCAAATCTGAAAAGATTCTCTTTGCTTCTGTCCGTTGATTGTTGTTGGTGTTTCTGGATTTTTATCTTGATTTTAAAATCTGTCACTGGTTTCTCGTTGCTGGTTACTGGGTGTTGCTGTTGTTGTATGCTACTGAATTTCTGCTGATCTCCCTTTTCTTTTGCTTCCAATATCAGGTACATAACTGACACACTGATTATTGTAAACTGAAACATGAAGCATGAATACGAAAATGAAGAGTTGAAGTTTTAAATTTATTTAATTATATGCTGAATTTTATTTGTATATATAAATTAGTTAGCTTTATTCTAAACAGAATCATGTAGCTGTTTAATATATATAGTGAAACATCTGACGATAGCTTAACGGACGAACTATCTATATAATGCCTAAAAATAAATAAATGGTGCAGTTACTCTGTCTAGTTAATTCGTTATTGTTGGATGGTTACCATGTCTCAAAAAGCACGTTAGTTCATCTAACGAATAGACCATTTCAGAACTTGTAGGAATATTGTTTTGTTAAATACTATTGGTTAATTTCAGCATGTAAATGATCTAGGATTAAAATTAGATTGCTAAGTTTTTTTTTTAATTTGACAAACTGTAAACATGCCTAGTATAATGTAACTAGGTAGTAACATGTGAATTGTCACACCTCCTTTTTCCGTACCCGAGAGGGTACAAGGGAGTTTTTCCAATTAAAGGACAATCGAAACGGGATTGGTTTGTTTATTTCAGAGTCGCCACTTGAGAGATTTAGGGTGTCCCAAGTCACCAATTTTAATCCCGAATCGAGGAAAAGAATGACTCCATATTACAATCTGCGTACCAGATATCCGGATAAGGAATTCTGTTAACCCGGGAGAAGGTGTTAGGCATTCCCGAGTTCCGTAGTTCTAGCACGGTCGCTCAACTGTTATATTCGGCTTGATTATCTGATTTTTATACAAATATGAACTTATGTGCAAATTTTAACTTTTTACCGCTTTCATAATTATTATTATTATTTTTTACAAGGAATTGCAACGTTGTGAAAATATATCTCGAACCGTGTTACAATCAATGTACCTGTGGTCGTCGACACACTTTGACTCCGTTGAGATTTGGATTTGGGTCACATCAATGTGCACCCGTGTTTAAGAAGGTTAAATTATTAAAAGCGCACCTAAAGCAGCTAGCGTCTTGTTATTTTGGGGAAGGCCATAAAATTCGCTAAACGGCCTGTCCCGAATTCTAAGTATTTCAATATATACATTTAGAGGGCCCCGTAGCTTGTGCATTTTTGTTTGTCGAGGCTCGTCTCATTTATTATTAAAAGAATTTGCAACGTCATGGAAATGCATCTCAGACCACGCCACAATCAATGTACCCGTGATTAGAGACACATTTCGATTCCGCTGAGATTTGGATTTTGGGTCACATAAATGTGCACCCGAGTTTAAGGAGATAACATTATTAAATACGCGCCTAAAGAGACTATCGCGTTATTATTCTGGGAAGGCCGCGAGATTTGCTAAACGACCCGCCCTGGAACTGAATGCTTCGGTATATACATTTAACGAGGGCCCCGCAACTTGTGCGTTTTTGTTTGTCGAGGCTCATCTCGTCTTTATTTTAAAAGTATATCCTATAGCAGCTACGTTTCTTGTCGCGTTTGTCTCTACTAATTGAAAGCAGAAATAACCCTAGTTAATTACATGCTTGCAGGTTATTTATATCGGGATTCCGAATGCTTTCACAAAATTGGCAACATGGCCACACACATGGGCAGACGTTTATATATTATGGGCCTGGGCCCACTGTGCGTAACGTTAAGCTCGGCCTGGGCCACCCTTGTTCCAATTGGGCCTATTCAACTTATACGATATATGTTCAGCATTTTTTACACAAGGGGGGGGGGGTAGGGACTAGCATGCAGTGTACACCTTACCTTAGTCAAACCATATTCTTACCAACTAAAAGAACTGCCATATGTTTAAGGAAATAACCTTTGGCCATCTAGCATGCTCTTCGACAACTATGTGAACTTAACAGAATATCTACTGTAATACTAATCTCTTTTGATTATGAACACAACATAGAATTTTCCAACTAAACGATATGTGTAAAAGTGCAGTTACACCGCAACTAGTTTACATGGTTCTAGTAGATAAAGTTCATTATCATACAATCAACTTATTTTCAATACATTTTAAAACTAGTTCAAAATAACTTCAACTCTTCCAACTTGCTTTGTATTCATGCTTCAAATTCAACTTACATTGACAGTATATTAATGGTGTACCTGATATAGAAAAGCAAGAGAATAAGGAGAATGATCAGCCGAGTAATATGCAACAACACAACAATAGCAGGTAAACAACAGTCAACAACCAACAGCAACAACAATCAGGAACAAAGTAACCTCCAGCTCAAAAAAACAACCAACAGCAGTTCAATAACGATAAACCACAGGTGGTCGAGCACCACAAGACAGACCCAGAAACAGAGTAGTAAACCCACAGAAAAACCTAGAACAACAGTACTCTTGTAGAGAAAATCAGAGTATCCTAATGGAATAGTAACAGTCCAACTAGAACAACTGACTTGGCCAAGACAGCCTGACCAACTTGATTTCTTATGCAGTTTTTCAGACAGTGTTCAGCTTACAGTGTTCTGAAATTTCTTTATGTTTCTTTCTTTCAGTTTTTCCAATTTAAAACCTCTCTGAAGACTAAAAAATGTCCAACCCTTTTTATGTTCTGAAACAACTTATTTATAAGCTAATCCAGGTCAGTCAAGCTGCCCGGATCCCTGCAAGTTGTAGTCTGCCCATACCCATTAACTCCCCATGCCTAAAGGCATCTTTCTTGAAGTAAACTTATCAACCCCCCATGCTTTGTCCTATTGCTCTAATCAAGAGTTATGGGTTTAAAGTATTCATTTAATTCCCATGCTCTTATGTTTTGTTCCCCATTGTCATTAGGCTAATAGTATTTTAATTGACACTTGACAGCTCCTTTAATCCTGAACACTTAATCAGTTTTTTCCCCCAACCAAAGTTATCCCACAGACCCTTGATCATTGTTGTCTTGCCCCACCCTTTCATTTTATTGTATCTGCCAGTTACTAGTTCGAACCCCCTCCCACAGCTAACAAACGACCATTCAACAAAATCAACCAGTAAGAGTTAGGTCGTTTGTTATTTGATACTGTGAAACTAACGACAACATGTGTCGAGTCGACTTTGCGAGTTATAACGTATACTAACTAGTCGCTGATCAACTAAACTCAAAACAGAACAAATGAGTGATTCAGGCATTTTTCCGAACAACGATGGAACTTTACGACACTTAATTATTTGACGACGTTACTCAAATCGACTATACGAACTAATATACGTAACAATTAATCGACAAATAACACAGAATAAACAAGGCACCAATGTATTTCAAAACTCGGGGCATTTAACATGGAGTTTATGAAACTTAACTGGTCGACAACATCAATCGAGGCGACTAAACATCTTATAACACTCAATTAACATTTGAGAAAAGAAATCGACCAAACAAAAGGGTCTTTGAAGATGGACAGAAAATAATCAAAAATAATCTAGAACAAATCCACAAACATATGCATAACACCTAAACAAGAGGAAAGAAAAGACGATTACATCGAAAACTTACCTCAAACGAAACAGGTTTGGGTTTTTAGGGTTCTTGAACTCAGATATGGGATTCAACAAGTTCTGCTTGTATTTGACCGGAACCAAAGCTGATTAGGGCCTGAGGGACGTTAGGGGAGTGACTAGGGTGAATTTGGGACTCATCCGGTGACTTAAGGTTTCGGCTCGAATCTTTGATCGAAGATTCGAGCATCCTGGAGGTGATTCGAAGTTAGGTGGTTAGGGATTTGTGTTCAGGGTGGCTCGTAGGTCCAGTGGTGTAACTATGGTAGCCACCGGCATCCTGGCCGCCGGATTTATGCTGAAAGGGCACCAGGGCGGCTGCTAGGGTTTCAGGGGTTTGGGGTCCTTTCTGAGAGAGACGAAGGAACGGGGTGGGGGCTTGGATAGGGAGGCGGGGTAAAAGGGTTAGGTTTATATATGCATTGAGGGTTTAGATCCTGGCCGTTGGATCAAGTGAGATCTATGGCCAGGATCTATTCACTTAGGAAGGACGACGTCGTTTAGGCGTGTGGTGGGTGAGACCGGGTAGGGAAATGGGTCGGATCAGATTAACGGGTCTAGGGGAGGGCCTGGATCCGTTGGATTAATGGGGTTGGACGGCTCAGATTAACTTGCATGTAACGGCGTCGTTTGAGGGTAAAAGAGCATCCTAATCATGTCCGTTCGTTTGAATCAGATCAACGGCTCTAATAGGGACGCTGATACGACGTCGTTTGGGTCCGTGCTTGGGCAGGCCTGATTTGGACTGGATCTGTGCTGGTTTTGGGCCTCACTTCGGGGCCCAATTTGATTTTCCCACAACCTTTCCCCTCTTTAATTAACAAAATTAAACTAAAACTCCTAAATAAATTGTAAAAAATAAAATTACACACATAACAATTAACACCCCGTTAAACAAAAATCACTTAATGACAAAAACATATATTTGATTTTCTCTCTTTTTTTTCTTTTGGAGTAATTTTCGTGAAGCAAAAATCACGTGCTTACAACTGCCCCTCTTTGCCCGAAGACACGAAGGGTTTTCGCACAAAGATATAGTGGGCAATTTTTGCTCGTCCGAATACTCCGTGTGAAGCATTTTTTGAAAAAGATTTGACCGGACCTTTGCTTCAGAGGTTTCCTACATATCCTGGGCTGAACAGGAATCGGGTCAATGTAGTTCGGGAAGTTTTGGTAGCTGGGACTACCGTGTGACTGTAGCGTTCGCTGCTGTTGTGTGCTATCACATGCTGCTGTAGGATGTTACCGCTTACCAATCTCCTGGTTACATTGTTCTAAAAGGAAAAATAAGAAGCTAGGCTAGACTATGGATCATAAGATCTCATCTATCTTCAACTCGTTCTTGTCGCCTTGCTTTCTTGTTGGCTTGTGCTTCCCCTAGTGCTTTTCTTCCGAGAATTTGGGGATGACACTAGTCCTTGGCCTTTCTGAATGCCAGTTTTTATCATTTTGCTTGGTCCGCTGGGGACATGGCCTTCTTCATTAAGCTTTTTGGTGGATCCTCTGGGGGTACGGCTCTCTTCATCAGATTTGTTATGCTGGGCATGATTTAATGTTCACATGCCGCTTCTTTCAAGACGCGTCCTTTCTTCCTTTTGACGCATGCACTTGAGTTTGCAACCTTCTGCTTCCCGGTGCTGGGGGTTTTTATTGTTTCCTGCTGGGCATTCCTGCTGTAACCTTCCGCCTCTTGATAGGGTTACTGATTCCAAAATCTGTAGCATAAGACTAAAAAGTATTCCTCTTGTTATACAGGTGGGCGCCTGAATGCAAAATTATGAAATGTATGCCCGCATTATACTGGTGGGCGACCTAGAACATGAAGTATTCCCGCATTTTACTGGTGGGCGACCTAGAACATGAAATATTCCCGTATTTTACTGGTGGGCGACCTAGAACACCAAATGTATTCCCGCATTTTACTGGTGGGCGACCTAGAACATGAAATGTATTCCCGCATTTTACTGGTGGGCGACCTAGAACAGAAAGTATTCCCGCATTTTACTGGTGGGCAACCTAGAACAGAAAGTATTCCCGTATTTTACTGGTGGGTGACCTAGAACAGAAAGTATTCCCGCATTTTACTGGTGGGCGACCTAGAACAGAAAGTATTCCCGCATTTTACTGGTGGGCGACCTAGAACATGAAATGAATTCCCGCATTTTACTGGTGGGCGACCTAGAACAGAAAGTATTCCCGCATTTTACTGGTGGGCGACCTAGAACAGAAAGTATTCCCGCATTTTACTGGTGGGCGACCTAGAACAGAAAGTATTCCCGCATTTTACTGGTGGGCGACCCAGAACATGAAATGTATTCCCGCATTTTACTGGTGGGCGACCTAGAACAGAAATTATTCCCGCATTTTACTGGTGGGCGACCTAGAACATGAAATGTATTCCCGCATTTTACTGGTGGGCGACCTAGAACAGAAAGTATTCCCGCATTTTACTGGTGGGCGACCTAGAACAGAAAGTATTCCCGCATTTTACTGGTGGGCGACCTAGAACATGAAATGTATTCCCGCATTTTACTGGTGGGCGACCTAGAACAGAAAGTATTCCCGCATTTTACTGGTGGGCAACCTAGAACAGAAAGTATTCCCGTATTTTACTGGTGGGTGACCTAGAACAGAAAGTATTCCCGCATTTTACTGGTGGGCGACCTAGAACAGAAAGTATTCCCGCATTTTACTGGTGGGCGACCTAGAACATGAAATGAATTCCCGCATTTTACTGGTGGGCGACCTAGAACAGAAAGTATTCCCGCATTTTACTGGTGGGCGACCTAGAACAGAAAGTATTCCCGCATTTTACTGGTGGGCGACCTAGAACAGAAAGTATTCCCGCATTTTACTGGTGGGCGACCCAGAACATGAAATGTATTCCCGCATTTTACTGGTGGGCGACCTAGAACAGAAATTATTCCCGCATTTTACTGGTGGGCGACCTAGAACATGAAATGTATTCCCGCATTTTACTGGTGGGCGACCTAGAACAGAAAGTATTCCCGCATTTTACTGGTGGGCGACCTAGAACAGAAAGTATTCCCGCCATTTTACTGGTGGGCGACCTAGAACAGAAAGTATTCCCGCATTTTACTGGTGGGCGACCCAGAACATGAAATGTATTCCCGCATTTTACTGGTGGGCGACCTAGAACAGAAATTATTCCCGCATTTTACTGGTGGGCGACCTAGAACATGAAATGTATTCCCGCATTTTACTGGTGGGCGACCTAGAACAGAAAGTATTCCCGCATTTTACTGGTGGGCGACCTAGAACATAAATTATTCCCGCATTTTACTGGTGGGCGACCTAGAACAGAAAGTATTCCCGCATTTTACTGGTGGGCGACCTAGAACAGAAATTATTCCCGCATTTTACTGGTGGGCGACCTAGAACAGAAAGTATTCCCGCATTTTACTGGTGGGCGACCTAGAACAGAAAGTATTCCCGCATTTTACTGGTGGGCGACCTAGAACATGAAATGTATTCCCGCATTTTACTGGTGGGCGACCTAGAACATAAATTATTCCCGTATTTTACTGGTGGGCGACCTAGAACATGAAATGTATTCCCGCATTTTACTGGTGGGCGACCTAGAACAGAAATTATTCCCGCATTTTACTGGTGGGCGACCTAGAACATGAAATGTATTCCCGCATTTTACTGGTGGGCGACCTAGAACAGAAATTATTCCTGTATTTTACTGGTGGGCGACCTAGAACATGAAATGTATTCCCGCATTTTACTGGTGGGCGACCTAGAACAGAAAGTATTCCCGCGTTTTACTGGTGGGCGACCTAGAACATAAATTATTCCCGCATTTTACTGGTGGGCGACCTAGAACAGAAAGTATTCTCGCATTTTACTGGTGGGCGACCTAGAACAGAAATTATTTGAATTTGTTTCCTCGTTCCTCCGAGAAAATTTTTGACAACGACAGAAAATTTTCTGCCCCGGTTTTGGTGTCCTTTCTGACATCGCGTCCTTCTGCCATCATCAGCCTTTATTTTCCTGCAGCAGACAAAAGGACTTTGTTAGTTTTAATCATGGTGGGCAGCGGTGTCTTTTCCCGCTGGGGATGCTTTTTCTCTTTTCACTCTTGCTCTGTGCCCCTCACAACTGGTTGGTGGACCGAGCTGCTTGCTGGGTGGGGGTGACCTATCTGATGGGGGTGGTTTTCCATTTATCCCCTTTTCTGCTTTTCTCTTTACAGAACCAAACTGCGGGAGTCCGCTTCCCTCTCGAAACCAATTCCTTTAGGAGTTTTATTTCCTCCCAGAACTGCAAGGCATAGAACTTTATTGTCTGGGGATAACCTTTAGGACTGTTAGGGTTATCTTGCATCGGATTAATTTCCCTTTCCTGTGGAGTCTGACCACTTCGGACTTGGGTCCGTAATTTATTGACATTACGCGGGGAAACCTTCTCGGAACTTGGTCCACAGGTCCTTCACCCGTCTCTTTCCGTCGCCTTTAACTTTCTACGCAATTCGTCCTTTGGTTTTGCAACCGACGCCTTTTGTCTTATTCTCGGCTTTTGGCCTATCCCTTTCGTATTTTGCTTTTGTACCCCTTCAGACTCTGGTAGTAAACTTTGAAAGATCCTTTTCAAAACAGATTTTTAGAAAGAAATGAAAAAGGTAGAAAAGGAGAGAAATCTTTCTGAACCAATACTTGGTGGAAAGAAAAACTTATCTGGATGACCTGACTGGTCCTTACGATCATGACGTGCACCATAGATTCCCGACCCAGTCTATTTGTATGAATCATCTGCCTGATGGACTTACTTGCTGGGGATAAATGAGTGTCCATTTCTTTGCGAACGGGGACCCTTTTGCCGATCTGTCTTGTCGCCTCATAGCGCCCTTCGAGGGGTTTTCACTAATGAGACTTTCTCTTTTCTCTCAGCTCCCGACGCCTTATGGTGCCTATGAAGGTTTTCACCGATAAGACTCTCTGGTTTTATATCTCTCATCTTTCGTCGCCTTGTGGTGCCTGCGAATGTTTTCACCGCCAAGACTCTCTCATTTTATTTCTTCAACGGAGAATTGGAGTGCTGTCGATATGATCCTCTCTTTTGGAGATTCCTTTGGACTATCGATTCATTTCCAGTTTTATGACCCTCTTCTTCGCCGGGGATCAGTGTATTATTCTTGGCTTTATTTTCCTGACTTGGCACCTCTTGGATATTGATCGGGAGGTCTTTGGGACGTCGATGTTGGTTTTGGTGTGGGGCTAAAAGAAAGGCTATCAAAAGATGAAATAACTTTGATGGGTGATCCACTACAACTTTTGGAATCAAACCTTTGTTGGAACTTCAAAACATAACCTCTACCCCAGTTTTCTTGCTTGGGGATTTTATTTTTTACACTATGTTGAGCTACGTGCGTTACGCACACTGTGCCTATTATGCACACTATGTACACTATGCACACTATGACCGAGCCGTGAGGCGCCTACGTATTCTCTTTGAGGAATCAGGTCAAACGTAGTTCCCACGGTTTTATTTTTCTTGTGATTTTTATCTCCTTTTTTCTTTTTTTTCTTTTAAAAATTTTCTTTTCTTTTCTTCTCTTTTTCATATCCTTTCCATTAGTGATTCCAAAAGAGGGGTATGAAAGAACAACTTAAGGCTCAAAAGGGGGAAACAAGGGTTAACAGTGTTTGGATAGAAGAAAGAATTGCCTCCGTCGTTTCATTATCCAATAAGTACCAAGTACAAACAAACGAACCAATAATTGCCATAATCAAAGAAATTAAGCATAATATCTTTTGACTGCATCCGAATTGATAGCCATGTCAACACATCTCCCCTCGATATCCGTCAAACACAAAGCACCGTTGGACAACACTCTGGTCACGATATAAGGCCCTTGCCAATTTGGGGCGAACTTGCCTTTTGCTTCGACCTGATGCGGGAGGATCCTCTTCAATACCTGCTGCCCTACTTCAAACTTCCTGGGGCGTACCTTCTTATTATATGTCCTTGCCATTCTCTTCTGATACAGCTGACCATGGCACACTGCTGCCAATCTTTTCTCGTCTATCAAGCTCAACTGTTCCAATCGAGCTTTGACCCATTCATTATCATCAATATCGGCTTCAGCGACAATCCGGAGGGACGGAATTTCGACCTCCGCCGGTATTACGGCCTCAGTTCCATACACCAACAAATAAGGAGTTGCACCTATGGAAGTCCGGACGGTAGTGCGATAACCCAACAGAGCAAAGGGTAATCTCTCGTGCCAATGTCTAGATCCTTCCACCATCTTTCGCAGTATCTTCTTGATGTTTTTATTGGTTGCTTAGACCGCTCCATTCACCTTGGGGAGATATGGGGTGGAATTGCGGTGTGTAATCTTGAATTGCTGGCATGCCTCTCTCATCAAACTACTGTTAAGATTTGCACCGTTGTCCGTAATGATCACTTTTGGGATCCCAAATCTGCAGATGATATGGGAGTGAACAAAATCCACCACTGCCTTTTTAGTTACCGACTTGAAGGTTTTAGCCTCAACCCATTTGGTGAAGTAGTCAATGGTTACCAGAATGAACCTATGACCGTTGGATGCTGCCGGCTCGATAGGTCCAATGACATCCATGCCCCATGCCACAAACGGCCAGGGTGCTGACATCGTATGTAACTCTGTTGGCGGAGAATGAATCAGATCTCCATGTATCTGACACTGATGGCATTTTCTCACGAAAGAGATACAGTCATGCTCCATGGTAAGCCAATAATACCCTGCTCGAAGGATCTTCCTTGCCAATACATATCCGCTCATATGTGGCCCACAAACTCCAGCATGTACCTCTGCCATAACCGTCGTGGCTTGACCGGCGTCTATACATCTTAACAATCCCAAATCCGGGGTTCTTTTGTACAACACTCCTCCGCTGAGGAAGAAACCATTTGACAAACGCCGAAGGGCTCTTTTTTGGTCTCCAGTGGCCTGTTCCGGATATATCCCCATTTTGAGGTACTCCTTGATATCATGAAACCAGGGCTCGCCATCCGCTTCCTCTTCCACCGTGTTGCAATAAGCGTGCTGATCACGAACCTGGATGTGCAGAGGGTCAACATACATTTTGTCAGGGTGGTGCAACATTGATGCTAAGGTGGCCAATGCATCCGCAACCTCGTTATGAACTCTCGGGATATGTTTGAACTTCACCGATCGAAATCGCTTGCTCAGATCGTGCAAGTATTGTCGATATGGTATGAGTTTCAAATCCCATGTTTCCCATTCACCCTGAATCTGATGTACCAAGAGGTTCGAGTCTCCCAAGACCAAAACGTCTTGGACATCCATGTCCGTAGCTAATCGCAAACCCAAAATGCAAGCTTCGTACTCGGCCATATTATTGGTGCAATAGAAGCATAGTTGAGCCGTAATAGGATAATGGCGTCCTGTTTCGGAAATGAGTACTGCTCCTATACCAACCCCTTTCGCGTTCGCAGCTCCATCGAAGAAAAGCTTCCAACCCGGTTCCTCGGGTAACTCCAGCTCATTTGTATGCATCACCTCTTCGTCGGGAAAATACGTTCTTAAAGGCTCGTATTTTTCATCAACGGGATTCTCTGCCAAATGGTCGGCCAACGCCTGGGATTTCATGGCTGTCCTCGTCACATAGACGATATCAAACTCTGTGAGCAGAATTTGCCATTTTGCCAACCTCCCTGTGGGCATAGGTTTCTGAAAGATATACTTCAATGGGTCCAAACGGGATATGAGATAAGTAGTATACGAGGACAGGTAGTGTTTCAACTTCTGAGCTACCCAAGTTAGGGCGCAACATGTTTTCTCGAGTTGAGTGTACTTGACCTCATATACTGTGAATTTCTTGCTAAGATAGTAGATGGCCTGCTCCTTCCTTCCTGTGTCATCGTGTTGCCCCAGTACACAACCAAATGAATTTTCTAGGACCGTCAGATAAAGAATTAAGGGCTTCCCTGGCTTAGGTGGGACCAACATGGGTGGATTAGACAGATACCCTTTGATTTGGTCGAAAGCCTCTTGACATTCTGCCGTCCAACTTACCGCAACATCCTTTTTCAGCAGCCGAAATATGGGCTCACAAGTTGCTGTGAGTTGAGCGATGAACCTGCTGATGTAATTGAGTCTACCCAACAAACTCATTACCTCTGTTTTGTTCTTTGGCGGTGGCAAATCTCGGATGGATTCGATCTTGGATGGGTCTAACTCAATCCCCCGTCGACTGACGATGAATCCTAACAGCTTTCTTGATGGAACCCCGAATGCGCATTTGGCCGGGTTGAGCTTGATATCATACCTTCGGACTCTTTGAAAAAATCTCCTTAGGTCTGCTACATGGTCTTCTTGATGCCAAGATTTTATGATCACATCATCTACGTACACCTCAATTTCTTTGTGTATCATGTCGTGAAACACAACAGTCATTGCTCGCATGTACGTTGCCCCGACATTCTTCAGTCCGAACGGCATTACCCGATAGCAGTAAGTTCCCCATGGCGTAATAAAAGCTGTCTTTTCCGCATCTTTCTCGTCCATTAGGATCTGATGGTAACCCGCATAACAATCCACAAAGGATCCGATCTCGCGCCCAACGCAATTATCGATCAGGATATGGATGTTGGGCAATGGAAAATTGTCCTTGGGACTTGCTTTGTTGAGGTTGCAGTAGTCGACGCACACCCTGATTTTTCCATCCTTCTTTGGAACTGGTACCACATTGGCCAACCACTCGGGATATCGAGTGACCCGAATGACCTTCGCCTGCAACTGCTTAATCACCTCTTCTTTGATCTTTACACTCATTTCTGTTTTAAACTTCCTTAGCTTTTGCTTGACCGGAGGGTATGCCGGGTCAGTGGGCAATTTGTGAACCACTAAATTGGTGCTTAATCCCGGCATATCATCATATGACCATGCAAAAACATCTTTGAATTCCACGAGGATTTTGATCAATTCCTCCCTGACATTCGGCTTAATATGGATGTTGATCTTGGTTTCTTGGACATTATCGATGTCTCCTAGATTCACAGCCTCAGTGTCATTTAGGTTAGGTTTGGGTTTTTCTTCAAATTGGCACAGTTCTCGGTTTATCTCTTCGAAGTCTTTATCTTCGTCATATTCAGATTCATCGTCACAAACGACCTCTTGTGTCATTAAGTCAGATTCAAATTGATTTATTAGACTAGGTCGAAGATCCTATGTGCATGCCATGTCATTAGAACCAGTAAAAAGGGAACTGTTCAGAAAGAAAAAGAACAAAACAAAATTAAAATGAGACAAAAGAAGAGAACTTTATTAAACTTGCGGGATAAAAGGGTTCACACTTTTACAAAATAAAAGTAAAATTTGGATTACACCCTGGAATAATCCGAACAAAACAAAACAAACAAAACATAAATCAAAGCCTACTACCAAGACTCCCCTCGGACAGGAAGAGGAGTAACTGTCCAATTGTTGGTTTTGGCCTCAGGCCCCACAAACTGTATCTCTGCTCTGCTGGAACCTTCTCCAGCTTCTACCATACTAACATCAGCGAATAGCCTCTCAAAACCCTGATTCAGGTCTCCATTCATACCAATCAATGGTCCTAGAATCTTTGGGACCTGTGGCCCTTTGGCGCTCGCTCTGACAAAAGATCTTGAAAGACGTGGCACGGGTTTGGGAAGATACCAGACTTTCTTCTTCATTTTCTGCGCTTGCTTTACATCTGCTGCGGTTGGTTTGAACCCCAATCCGAAAGTTTCCAGATTTTTAGGCAGGGAGACAGGTTGGACAATCCCCTGAAGCTCGACTGCCAGGCCCTTTCCCGGCACAAATCTATTACCCAGCATTTACGAGACCATCATGACTGTCGCGGCAGCTACCCTAGGGTGCGGGATGATTTCTCCTTCAACAATTTTGTTTGCCGACCCTGTATCAAAAATCTGGTAGACCCAAGGACCTTTGTCATCATCGGTCTCTATGAAGGGTACAATGGCGCCACCCATGGTGCATGTCGTGTCCTCGCCGTGTAGTACGACCTCCTGCCTATCCCACTCGAACTTCACCATCTGATGTAGAGTGGAGGGCACTGCTTTGGCTGCATGAATCCACGGTCGTCCTAACAGAAGGTTATAAGATACTATGGAATCTAACACCTGGAACTCCATGATGAACAAGACTGAACCGATGGTCAATTCAAGTACAACATCCCCTACAGTGGTTGTTCCATTTCCGTGAAATCCTCGGACACAGATGCTATTCTTGCGGATTCTTCCATGGTCGATCTTTAACTGGTTCAGAGTGGATAATGGACAAATATTGGCACTTGAACCGTTATCCACCAATACCCGAGTAACTACCGAGTTTTCACATTTGACAGTTAGGTAGAGAGCTTTATTATGCTCCGTACCTTCCATCGGCAGGTCATCATCTGAGAATGTTACCCTGTTCACCTCGAAAATCTTGTTGGCAATGGTTTCCAGGTGGTTTACAGAAATCTCGTTGGGCACGTAAGCTTCGTTTAATATCTTCATCAAGGCCCGACGATACTCCTCAGAATGGATTAGTAATGACAGCAGTGAGATCTGGGCCGGTGTTTTCCTCAGCTGTTCGACCACGGAGTAGTCATGCACTTTCATCTTCCTCAGGAACTCCTCAGCCTCTTCTTCGGACACAGGTTTCTTGGTTGCAGCTGGGTTGGTTCTTCTCAGCTCCACCGGAGCGAAACACCGTCCAGATCGAGTCAACCCTTGCGCTTCACAACTAACTTCCTCCACTTGTTTTCCTTTGTACATCACTACCGCCTTTTCATATTTCCAAGGCACAGCCTTGCTATCAATCATCGGTAGCTGGACTACAGGCTTTATGGTGACCAGTTCTCTGTATACCCCCTTCAACACAACTGCAGGTGTGGGCGGAGTCCCTGATATTACCAACTTGCTTGGCTCGGGTTTGCTTGTTATGGCGGATAGGCTCTTTCCCATTATCACTATCGGCTTGACGCATTCTCCCTGGGACTGTACCCCCGTTCCTTCACTGGTCGGTCCTTCTTTCGGAATGGCCTGGATCATCATCACTGTTTGTGAGGGTTTTCTCAACTCTCTTCCCTCACACACCAACTCGATCATGTGAGTCTCGTGGTATGCTGGCAGTGGGTTCTGGTTGATGTTGGGAGCCTCCGATGTTTGGACCTCGATCTTATTAGTGTCAATAAGATCCTGTATGGCATGCCTCAACTTCCAACACTTTTCGGTATCATGCCCCAGCATCCCTGAGCAGTATTCACAACTTATTGATCGATCCAAATTCTGGGGTGGGGGATTTGGTTCTCGAGTCTGGACATGACTAACCAAACCCAATTGCCTAAATTTGTGGAACAAAGCGGTGTAGGTTTATCCCAACTCTGTGAAAGTTCTGTGTTTCCGCAGTCTGTCATTCCTAGCATCTGGATTTCCCCTAAAGCCTGCCCCTGGAGGGTTTCTATACGCCTTTGGTGGAGGATAGGTGTTTTTTAGTGGTGCATATGTGTTCTGGGGAGTCGGCGCGCGCAATTGCGGGCAAACCGGAGGCTGAGTGTACGTCTGGGCCTGGTGTACGGAGAAATGTGGTTCTCGAGGCGGATAGCAATGTTGTGGTGGGTTGTATGGGTAGTTTGGCCTGTGAGGTCTTGGTTGGTTGTAGTGTGGCTTGCCAGCCCTGGACCAACTGCCTGCCTTGATCATGGCAATTTCTTCTTTCTTTCTTCTTCCCAGCGCACCTCCCGTGCCGCTCTGAATAGCCTGGGTCGTGGCCTTGAGTGCCGAATAATTCAAGATTTTGTCAGACCTCAGACCTTCTTCTATCATGACCCCTATCTTCACTACCTCGTTGAAGGATTTTCCAACTGTCGTCACCAAGTAACCAAAGTAAGTTGGATCCAATGTTTGCAAGAAGTAGTCCACCATCTCTCCCTCTCTCATGGGAGGATCGACTCTGGCCGCTTGCTCTCTCCAACGGAACCCGTACTCGCGAAAACTTTCCCCGAGCTTCTTCCCGGTCCTCAACAACGTGAGACGGTCAGGGACTATCTCGAGATTGTATTGGAAATGACCCGCGA
Source organism: Nicotiana tabacum (assembly GCF_000715075.1). Taxonomy (NCBI): domain Eukaryota; kingdom Viridiplantae; phylum Streptophyta; class Magnoliopsida; order Solanales; family Solanaceae; genus Nicotiana; species Nicotiana tabacum. The sequence goes on along the minus strand of NC_134097.1, from coordinate 17,935,605 downwards.
AAGCCTGCGCCAGATCATCCCAAGTGTACCATCTACTGGAATCCTTCCTGGTATACCATTCTAGTGCAGATCCGCTCAGGCTTTGGCCGAAAAAAGCTATCAGCAGCTCATCTTTGCCGCCTGCCCCTCTCATTTTGCTACAGAATCCCCGCAAATGTGCCATGGGATCACCGTGCCCTTCATATAAATCAAACTTAAGCATATTGAACCCAGCCGGGAGTTGGACGTCCGGGAAAGGGCATAGATCTTTGTAAGCCACGCTGACTTGGTTGCCCAATCCGTGCAGGTTCCTGAAGAACTGCTCCAGGCTTTTGAACTTCCTCAATACCTCATCCTGTTTAGGGGCTTTAACTGGCTTTTCAATCTCTGCCGGTACCTCCAAGTGCGGATTATAGGCCTGTGGTTCGGGGACATGGAATGTAGGCTCAGGGGGATAGTATTGCGTATCGTGAGCCTGAAACAATGGCTCATTGGTCGTTCTTTGCAAGGTGGCTGATGTGGGTCCCACAAAAGTGGGAATATTCGGTGTTGGGAGAGGTTGATGGGGTGGTGGAGCTTGGGAATCATGGGGGCTTCTTTCCTGATGATAACGGGGATTCGGGAGGCTTGTTGAAGGGCCGGAGTGAGGGTATTCCGGCATGTGCCCCAGTGGCTCAGGGCTCTATTGTGCCTTGGCTAAAGCTAGCTGCATTGCATTCATCTCTAGTCCCATCCTTTCAATATTTTCCATTGCTTCTTTTAACAACTGGCTCATCGGCCTTTCTTCCTCGGTACTATTCTCTGAAGTAGTCATGCTTGTTGCTACTGGTCCTTTGGATCTGGTTTGGTAAGAGTGTGTTGCCAGAATCCTTTAACAACTAACTTGTCTGATATGGACAACAACAAACTTTGTTAGCGTTAGAGTTTAACAGATTTGATCACAACACATAGAGGATGCAATGCTCCTAGGCAGTTAACCGTTTCAACATGCTTTGCTTCAAACAACATGCGTCATCCCGGCTTGCTCATTTGTCCTTTTTTAGAGTATTTTGGGAAACCCTATATTTTATTTTATTTTTGTATTTTCTTTTTCTCTCTTTTTTTTCTTTCTTTCTTTATTAAAGGCGGTCGAATCTTATGGGGGTTGCCTACGTATCACGTCCCCGCGCGAATCAGACCAGGCGTAGTTCTGCCCTAAGGTAAAGACATGTAAAATTCTTTTTTGGAATCATATCAAAATTTGCTATTACAAATTACTTCAAACAAAGAATAGCAACAGTACAGAATCCACAGTTTTTAACTTAACTTGGCTAAAAGAAAATAAAACAACATATGGGAAAGCAAAAAGCCAAATGAACAGGACTCGACCGAAGATTAAATTTCCAACTTAAGGGCCCACGAGGCATCATTCGGCCTTTTCGTGGTTCTAGGTGTGAGGTCTCTCTGCAAGCTTTTCAATTCATTTATGATCCGGTGGACGCAGCCCATGATGGAAACAAAGAGGGTTTTCCGAGGCATTTGCTCGCATGCTAGGCATCTCATGTAGATGTAGTGCCCAATCTCGTCGATCCTTCCTCGAATGTTGTCCCTTTCAACGAACAACTGCCTTATTTGGCGGTTCTTCAATCCTACTGTTTGCGCATTGTTGGCAAGTTGATCCTGGAACATCTCCATTTGTCTTTCCATTCTGGTCATCACATCGTAATAGCGCCTTCTGTCGGCTTGGGCATCTCGTGTTTGTTTGAAGATCCGCTCTTGAAGAGTGGAGTTCGTTTCCCTTAATGTCCCGATGCTCAGTTAGTAATCCCTTATGACTTGTTGCAGGCGCTGGCTCCGGGCCATTGTACCTTTTGCCCACTTGGTCCGTAATCTCGCTGTGCTAGCCTTGGATCTTTCCAACTCTTCCTGGCATTCCGCAACCTGATTTCTTAACCCTGCCATCAACCTTTTATCCGCCCGGCTTCTCAGTTGGTTGTCGGCCTCTCTTTTCATCTTCCGGATCTGGGTTTTGAGGATCTCGCCTTCTCTGATTAATCTGTTCTTTTCTCCCTTGTGGGCGGCGAACTGTAGTTGGCTTTCAAACTTCATATCCTGGAGTTGTTGTTTCAGTCTTCCTATTTCGGCAAGATATTCCCGCTCTTTGGCCAACCAACCCCACTGCTCTTGTGAAGACTTGGCAAATTCTTGTAGGTGAGGTCTTTTGGTCGGCCTTCCAGATGATGTCTCCCCTTTGTACCAAGCCTGATACCCGGGCGAAACTTCCCCTTTTGCCCGATTCACTACACAAGTATTTGCTTCTAAGTATTGACATTGGCTCCAAATTTGGCGAACCCTTGCTTTAGGAAACTGGCCATCGGGACTGATCTCAATCACCTGGGTGCTTAGATCCTCGTCTTTCGGCACTATTTGACACCTCCCAAGTTGCCTTAAAACCCGATGCGGCGCATATGGTTGAATGCTCTTAAGTCCCATTAAGAGAAAATTGGGCCTGGCTGCTGGCATGTATATGACTTCGTCGATCGGTAACCATCCCAGCGTCCACTATATTTGACTGACGTCGAGGGTACGGAAATATGAGGTCCATGCCGAGACTCTTTCAGGTAGGTAGGTCTCATTAACTCTGGTATAGAACTCCTCTATGCAGGTCTTTTCAGCGGATCCATGGCTCAGAAACTGGGCTCGGTGACATAGGTGTTCGGTCATCCACATTTGCAACAACAAGTTGCAACCCTCGAAAAAGTTTCCTCCGGCCTTGCAAGACGTGAGAGCCCGGAACATATCAGATACTATCATGGGCGTCAACGTACTATCTTTCTGTGTGAGCAAAGTACTGACGACCCCTGCTATCTTTATGTCGATATTCCCGTCTTTTCTTGGGAATACTAAGAGTCCTAAGAAAGTTATCATGAAAGCAATCCGTCTATGTTCATCCCGCTTTTGCCGATTACTTTTGTTGCACAACTGGTTTTCTGGCTTGTCGAATCCTCATATGTGACCACATCTTTGGTATATGAAACTCATAGTGCAAAAACCTTTTGCCAAATCAGGGTTATGAATGTTCTGACTATCTTTAGGGAGTCCAGAAACCGGTATATTGCCACAGCTCTTGGAGCAACCAGATATTTGTGCCTCAATGGAGCCTCAGCACTGCCGATATACCCTGCTATTTCTTCTAAAGTTGGGGTAAGTTCAAAGTCCGAGAAGTGGAAGACATTGTGCGCAGGATCCCAGTGGGGGACCAGTGCCCTTATGATATCTCCCCGTGGCCTGATATCCAACAAACTCGTGAGGCCTTTCAGATACTTCTTGATTTTGTCATGCCCTTCTTTGCCTAAATCATTCCACCAGAGCCGCAATTGGAGGGGAATTTTATTCATGATTGAAAAGGGCTCCTTTGGAGTCGTGCTCATTTTGCACATTTATTAATAAGATTTTAACAAACGAAACTTATTTTGATAAAAACAAAAACACACACTACTTTTCTCAAAAGGATTTCTGAACACGACCTCTCAGCACTTCATGAACGAAGATTTTTAAGGTTGTGTGATAAAAAAAACAAGAGGTGGTCGTCTGTACAAAGGCAGCCTTCCGGAGCTCCTTTTGGGAATATTTGGCTATTTTTGATATAAGCGGCGTCACCTGACCCTGTGACAGAAAAATGTACTTGGCGTTTTTGCTACTTTTATCGATTTTCAAAAATAGGAGGTTGGACCCGATGGAGGTTGCCTACGTATCTCACACCTTACGAGAATCAAACCCGCGTAGTTCGGGCAAATTAACCGAACCATTTTAAAACAAGTATCTTTTTATTTTCATTTTTCATTGCAAGACAAACCATTTTCCTTTCCTATTTTTGAAAACAAGACAAAATAACTCTCTTTTTTCATTTAAATAAAAATAATAAAACAACCTATTTTTCCAAACTAAAATAAAGACTCTTTTTTTTCATTTTCTTTTTCAACAAACGATTTTCCAAAAATAAAAGACTTTTTTTTTCTATTTTTCATTTTCTAAAATAATCAATTAATGCCTTAACTGTTATTTCTCTTTTTGTTTTCTCTTTTCTCCTTTTTTCAACATTCCCGAGATTCAGAAACCGGTCAACATGCAGGTTTGAAACCAATATATGTACATAGCAAGTAAGATGCATCAGGATGGTCTTTTCTGTTTCAGGTTGCTATTTTTAGACGGACCCAACCCCTGTGTTGAGTCCCATAAGTCAAAATGCACATGATGCAGACAAGCGTTCCTACTAGGGATCCGACATGAAGTCACGTTATTCTATGTTCAAAACCTGGGTCTTTGTTCTAGACCGTGTACCCGAGCGGACAACTCGAGCTGAGAAAGGAGCTCCTTTCCGGGAACCAAAAGGCTAGCCTGCTTAGAAACTTTCCGAGCCTCTTTTATTTAGGGTATGACACTAACAGAATAGGGAGTCTCAACCAGTAAGCACATCCCCAGAGGTAAGAAGAGAAGGGTTTCGGCACAGTTTATATACAGTTCAGATAATATCAAAGCGGTAAAAACATCATTTAGCACAATGAGTCCAAACATGTAACAAAATCAGATAAAACCAAATATAACAATTCATCTAAGCTCGAATTTCTAACCTTGAACCAATGGTTCTGGGTTATTAGTCCCCAGTGGAGTCGCCAGAGCTGTCACACCTCCTTTTTCCGTACCCGAAAGGGTACAAGGGAGTTTTTTCAATTAAAGGACAATCGAAACGGGATTGGTTTGTTTATTTCAGAGTCGCCACTTGGGAGATTTAGGGTGTCCCAAGTCACCAATTTTAATCCCGAATCGAGGAAAAGAATGACTCCATATTACAATCTGCGTACCAGAAATCCGTATAAGGAATTCTGTTAACCCGGGAGAAGGTGTTAGGCATTCCCGAGTTCCGTGGTTCTAGCACGGTCGCTCAACTGTTATATTCGGCTTGATTATCTGATTTTTATACAAATATGAACTTATGTGCAAATTTTAACTTTTTACCGCTTTCATAATTATTATTATTAATTTTTTACAAGGAATTGCAACGTTGTGAAAATATATCTCGAACCGTGTTACAATCAATGTACCTGTGGTCGTCGACACACTTTGACTCCGTTGAGATTTGGATTTGGGTCACATCAATGTGCACCCGTGTTTAAGAAGGTTAAATTATTAAAAGCGCACCTAAAGCAACTAGCGTCTTGTTATTTTGGGGAAGGCCATAAAATTTGCTAAACGGCCTGTCCCGAATTCTAAGTATTTCAATATATACATTTAGAGGGCCCCACAGCTTGTGCATTTTTGTTTGTCGAGGCTCGTCTCATTTATTATTAAAAGAATTTGCAACGACATGGAAATGCATCTCAGACCACGCCACAATCAATGTACCCGTGATTAGAGACACATTTCGATTCCGCTGAGATTTGGATTTTGGGTCACATAAATGTGCACCCGAGTTTAAGGAGATAACATTATTAAATACACGCCTAAAGAGACTATCGCGTTATTATTCTGGGAAGGCCGCGAGATTTGCTAAACGACCCGCCCTGGAACTGAATGCTTCGGTATATACATTTAACGAGGACCCCGCAACTTGTGCGTTTTTATTTGTCGAGGCTCATCTCGTCTTTATTTTAAAAGGATATCCTATAGCAGCTACGTTTCTTGTCGCGTTTGTCTCTACTAATTGAAAGCAGAAATAACCCTAGTTAATTACATGCTTGCAGGTTATTTATATCGGGATTCCGAATGCTTTCACAAAATCGGCAACATGGCCACACACATGGGCAGGCGTCTATATATTATGGGCCTGGGCCCACTGTGCGTAACGTTAAGCTCGGCCTGGGCCACCCTTGTTCCAATTGGGCCTATTCAACTTATACGATATATGTTCAGCATTTTTTACACAAGGGGGGGGGGGGGTAGAAGCTAGCATGCAGTGTACACCTTACCTTAGTCGAACCATATTCTTACCAACTAAAAGAACTGCCATATGTTTAAGGAAATAACCTTTGGCCATCTAGCATGCTCTTCGACAACTATGTGAACTTAACAGAATATCTACTGTAATACTAATCTCTTTTGATTATGAACACAACATAGAATTTTCCAACTAAACGATATGTGTAAAAGTGCAGTTACACCGCAGCTAGTTTACGTGGTTCTAGTAGATAAAGTTCATTATCATACAATCAACCTATTTTCAATACATTTTAAAACTAGTTCAAAATAACTTCAACTCTTCCAACTTGCTTTGTATTCATGCTTCAAATTCAGCTTACATTGACAGTATATTAATGGTGTACCTGATATAGAAAAGCAAGAGAAGAAGGAGAATGATCAGTCGAGTAATATGCAACAACACAGTAACAGCAGGTAAACAACAGTCAACAACCAACAACAATAACAATCAGGAACAAAGTAACCTCCAGCTCAAAAAAACAACCAACAGCAGTTCAATAACGATAAACCACAGGTGGTCGAGCACCACAAGACAGACCCAGAAACAGAGTAGTAAACCCACATAAAAACCCAGAACAGCAGTACTCTTGCAGAGAAAATCAGAGTATCCTAATGGAATAGTAACAGTCCAACTAGAACAACTGACTTGGCCAAGACAGCCTGACCAACTTGATTTCTTATGCAGTTTTTCAGACAGTGTTCAGCTTACAGTGTTCTGAAATTTCTTTATGTTTCTTTCTTTCAGTTTTTCCAACTTAAAACCTCTCTGAAGACTAAAAAATGTCCAGCCCTTTTTATGTTCTGAAACAGCTTATTTATAAGCTAATCCAGGTCAGTCAAGCTGCCCGGATCCCAGCAAGTTGTAGTCTGCCCATACCCCTTAACTCCCCATGCCTAAAGGCATCTTTCTTGAAGTAAACTTATCAACCCCCCATGCTTTGTCCTATTGCTCTAATCAAGAGTTATGGGTTTAAAGTATTCATTTAATTCCCATGCTCTTATGTTTTGTTCCCCATTGTCATTAGGCTAATAGTATTTTAATTGACACTTGACAGCTCCTTTAATCCTGAACACTTAATCAGTTTTTCCCCCAACCAAAGTTATCCCACAGACCCTTGATCATTGCTGTATTGCCCCACCCTTTCATTCTATTGTATCTGCCAGTTACTAGTTCGAATCCCCCCTCCCACAGCTAACAAACGACCATTCAACAAAATCAACCAGTAAGAGTTAGGTCGTTTGTTATTTGATACTGTGAAACTAACGACAACATGTGTCGAGTCGACTTTGCGAGTTATAACGTATACTAACTAGTCGCTGATCAACTAAACTCAAAACAGAACAAATAAGTGATTCAGGCATTTTTCCGAACAACGATGGAACTTTATGACACTTAATTATTTGACGACGTTACTCAAATCGACTATACGAACTAATATACGTAACAATTAATCGACAAATAACACAGACTAAACAAGGCACCAATTTATTTCAAAACTCGGGGCATTTAACATGGAGTTTATGAAACTTAACTGGTCGACAACATCAATCGAGGCGACTAAACATCTTATAACACTCAATTAACATTTGAGAAAAGAAATCGACCAAACAAAAGGGTCTTTGAAGATGGACAGAAAATAATCAAAAATAATCTAGAACAAATCCACAAACATATGCATAACACCTAAACAAGAGGAAAGAAAAGACGATTACATCGGAAACTTACCTCAAACGAAACAGGTTTGGTTTTTTAGGGTTCTTGAACTCAGATTTGGGATTCGACAAGTTCTGCTTGTATTTGACCGGAACCAAAGATGATTAGGGCCTGAGGGACGTTAGGGGAGTGACTAGGGTGAATTTGGGACTCATCCGGTGACTTAAGGTTTCGGCACGAATCTTTGATCGAAGATTCGAGCATCCTGGAGGTGATTCGAAGTTAGGTGGTTAGGGATTTGTGTTCAGGGTGGCTCGTAGGTCTAGTGGTGTAACTATGGTAGCCACCGGCATCCTGGCCGCCGGATTTATGCTGAAAGGGCACCAGGGCGGCTGCTAGGGTTTCAGGGGTTTGGGGTCCTTTCTGAGAGAGACGAAGGAACGGGGTGGGGCTTGGATAGGGAGGCGGGGTAAAAGGGTTAGGTTTATATATGCATTGAGGGTTTAGATCCTGGCCGTTGGATCAAGTGAGATCTATGGCCAGGATCTATTCACTTAGGAAGGACGACGTCGTTTAGGCGTGTGGTGGGTGAGACCGGGTAGGGAAATGGGTCGGATCAGATTAACGGGTCTAGGGGAGGGCCTGGATCCGTTGGATCAATGGGGTTGGACGGCTCAGATTAACTTGCATGAAACAGCGTCGTTTGAGGGTAAAGGAGCATCCTGATCAGGACCGTTTGTTTGAATCAGATCAACGGCTCCAATAGGGACGCTGATACGACGTCGTTTGGGTCCGTGCTTGGGCAGGCCTGATTTGGACTGGATCTGTGCTGGTTTTGGGCCTCACTTCGGGGCCCAATTTGATTTTCCCACAACCTTTCCCCTATTTAATTAACAAAATTAAACTAAAACTCCTAAATAAATTGTAAAAAATAAAATTACACACATAACAATTAACACCCCGTTAAACAAAAATCACTTAATGACAAAAACATATATTTGATTTTCTCTTTTTTTTTTCTTTTGGAGTAATTTTTGTGAAGCAAAAATCACGTGCTTACATGAATAATATGGCCCAGGTCTAGTTTTATGCCATACACGTTGGGCCTGGGCTCGCATTGGCAACAGACTGCCCTGCTTGCATCATTTTCTGAATTTATGAATCATATTCGAAACTCAACTATAACAACTCAAGCATGTAAATAAATTAAGACCTTTTCTCTTTCATTTTGTAGAGACAATTTTAATAGAAAAAATGTAGGCACTTTAGGATTATCCTTTTAAAATAAATGAGATGAGCCTCGCCCAATAAAATGCACAAATTGCGGGGCCCTCGATAAATGTTTAATTAAAATTACTTAGACTTCGGGATGAGCCGTTTAGCAAAATTCCACGGTCTTACCCAGAAATAATAATACGCTAATTGCTTTAGGCGCGCATTTTAATAATCTTACCTTCTTAAACTCGGGTGTGCATTTCATGCGACCCAAATCCAAATCCCAAAACATTGAATAAAAATACGTTCCGGATCGCGGGTGCATTTCATGTGATGCAATCCAAAGACATATTTTTTAAACGATGTTCACATTCTTTTAAAATATAATAATAAAAGCGCTAAAGAGTTAAAATTTGTACATGAACTCATAATTGTATAAAATCAGATAAACAAGCTGAATATGACAGTTGAGCGACCGTGCTAGAACCATGGAACTCGGGAATGCCTAACACCTTCTCCCGGGTTAACATAATTCCTTATCCAGATTTATGGTTCGCAAACTGTAATACAAAGTTATTCTTTTCCTCGATACGGGATTAAATTGGTGACTTGGGACACCCTAAATCTCCCAAGTGGCGATCTGAATAAATAAATAAATCACGTTTCGATTGTCCTTTAATTGGAAAAACTCCTTCACCCCTTACGGGGACGGAAAAAGGAGGTGTGATATTGACGCGTTGAAAATTTGGAGGCATTATTTGTATGGTGTGTCTTATAAGGTGTTTACTGATCATCGTAGCCTCCAGCACTTGTTCAAACAAAAGGATCTCAATTTGAGGCAGAGGAGATGGTTGGAGCTGCTAAAGGATTTTGATATTACTATCTTGTACCATCTGGGGAAGGCCAATGTGGTGGTCAATGCTTTGAGCCGGAAGTCGGTGAGTATAGGGAGTTTGGCATATATTCTAGTTGGGGAGAGACCTCTTGTAGTTTATGTTCAGGCCTTGGGCAATCAGTTCGTGATATTAGATATTTTGGAGCCCAGTCGAGTATTGGCTTGTGTTATTTCTCGGTCTTTCTTATTTGATCGCATCAGAGAGCGCCAGTATGATGATCCTCATTTGCTTGTCCTTAAGGACAGAGTTCAGCACGATGATACCAGATATGTGATTATTGGTGATGATGGGGTATTGAGGATGCAGGGCCGGATATGTGTGCCCAATGTGGATAGGCTTCAGGAGTTAATTCTAGAGGAGGCCCATAGCTCGCGGTATTCCTCCATCCGGGCGCCACGAAGATGTATCAGGATCTGAGATAGCACTATTAGTGGAGGAGAATGAAGGACATTGTGGGATTTGTAGCTCGGTGTCTCAATTGTCAGCAGGTGAAGTATGAGCATCAGAGACCGGGTGACTTGCTTCTGCAGATGGATATTCCAGAGTGGAAGTGGGGGCGGGTCACTATGAATTTTGTAGTTGGACTCCCACGGACTTCGAAGAAGTTCGATGCTATTTGGGTGATTGTGGATCGGCTGACCAAGTCCACGCACTTCATTCCTGTGGGTACTACCTATTCTTCAGAGCGGTTGACAGGAATCTATATTCGAGAGGTTGTTCGTTTGCATGGTGTCCCGATTTCCATCATTTCAGATAGAGGTACTCAATTTACTTCGCAGTTTTGGAGGGCGTGTAGAGAGAGTTGGGTACTTAGGTTGATTTGAGCACAACTTTTCACCCTCAGACGAACGGGCAGTCCGAGCGCACTATTCAGATATTGGAGGACATGTTGCGTGTTTGTGTCATTGATTTTGGAGGGTCATGGGATCAGTTTCAACCGCTCACAGAGTTTGCTTATAACAATAGTTACCAGTCGAGTATTCAGATGGCTCCATATGAGGCTTTATATGTGAGGCGATATAGATCTCCAGTTGGTTGGTTTGAGTCGGGTGAGGCTAGGCTATTGGGTACAGACTTGGTGCAGGATGTTTTAGACAAGGTGAAGGTGATTCGGGAGAGGTTTCGTACAGCGCAGTCGAGACAAAAGAGTTATGCTGACAGGAAGGTTCGGGATGTGTCCTACATGGTCGGTGAGAAGGTTCTGTTGAAGGTGTCACCTATGAAGGGTGTTATGAGATTTAGGAAGAAGGGTAAATTGAGTCCTCTATTCATTGGGCCTTTAGAGGTGCTTCGGAGGATTGGGGAGGTGGCTTATGAGCTTGCCTTGCCACCCAGCTTATCGAGTGTGCACCCTGTATTTCACATTTCTATGCTTCGGAAGTATATTGGCGATCCGTCTCATGTTTTGGATTTCAACACGGTTCAGTTGGATGATGATTTGACTTATGATGTGGAGCCAGTAGCTTTGGAGCGTTAGGTTCGAAAGTTGAGGTCAAAGGATAAAGCTTCAGTGAAAGTGCAATGGAGAGGTTGGCCCGTGGAGGAGGCCACCTGGGAGACCGAGCGGGAGACCCAGGGCAAATATCCTCACCTATTTGAGACTTCAGGTATGTTTTTTGACTTGTTCGAGGACGAACGTTTGTTTAAGTGGGGGATGATGTAACGACCTGGCCGGTCGTTTCATGAGTTACCGCTCCATTTTTCTCATTTTTGCTTCTTATTGCTTTGTTTATATGTGTTATATAGTATCGAGTTGGTTGGTTTGGGTTCAGAGAGGTTTTGATAAGGTTTGAGATACTTAGTCTCTTTTGAGTGAGCTTAAGTTGGAAAAGTCAACCGGATGTTGACTTATGTAAAATAGGGCTCAGATGTGAATTCAGATAGTTCAGATAGCTTTGGGAGGTGACTTTGGACTTAGGAGAGTGTTCGAAATGTGTTTTGGAGGTTCGGAGTGGGTTTAGGCTTGAATTGGCGAAATTGGAATTTTGGCGTTTTCCGGTTGATAGGTGAGATTTTGATATAGGCGTCGGAATGGAATTCCGGGAGTTGCAGTAGGTCTGTTGTGTCATTTGGGATGTGTGTGCAAAATTTTAGGTCATTCGGACGTGGTTGATAAACTTTTTAATCAAAAGCGGAATTCAGAAGATTTTTCTAACTTAGGCTTGAATCTGATGTGATTTGGTTGATTTGATGTTGTTTGAGGTGTTTTGAAGATTGGTATAAGTTTGGATAGTGGTATGTGACTTGTTTGTGCTTTTGGTTGAGGTCCCGGGGGCCTCGGGGTGATTTCGGATGATTGACGAAAGATTTTGAGTTTGGTTTGGCAGCTGAAGTTTTTCTATTGCTGTCATAACCGCACCTGCAGCTAGGGGACTGCAGGTGCAGACTCGAAGAAGCGGAAGGCAAGTCGTAGAAGAGGCCAAAAGGGAGGTCAGCTAGAACCGCAGAAGCGGACAAAGGACCGTAGGTGTGGAATCCCTGGGTCAGAAAGTATATATTTCATCCTTCGCGATTTTAGCCTTTCTTCACCATTTTTAAATCGATTTTGGAGCTTTTGGGGGGATTTTGAAGAGGGAATCCAAGGGAACTTCATTGAGGTAAGATTTTTGAACATAAAACTCATCCCTATGATGTTTTTTCATTGATTAGGTTTGAAATTTATGGAAATTTGTGGGTAAATATTGAAGAAACTAGGGCTTGAGATTGGAGACCTTTGATTAAGGATTTGAGGGGTCATTTGTTGTTGGATTTTGGTATGTTTGATATGGATGAACTCGTGGGAGGATACAGAGTTTATTAGTGTAATTTTTATTGAATTCCGAGATGTGGGCCCGGGGGTCGGGTTTGGTTAATGTAATGACCCGACCGGTCGTTTTTGAGCTTTTGCACTTCGCTCACCAGTTCTCGGCCATGACTTACCCCGTGTGATATAATATGACCTATGTAAATCGTTGGTTTTGGATTTCAGGGTAATCAGAATAAATTTGGGAGAACAGTTCTCAGTTTAATGCTTGAAATTTGAAAGGTTTGACCAAGATTTGACTTGTTTGTATATGATCTTGGATCAGAATTTTTATGATTTGGTTAGCTCCATTGGATTATTTGTGACTTAGGAGCGCGATCGAAATGGGTTTTGGTGTTGTAGAGAAGATTCAGGCTTGAATTGGCAAAGTTGATATTTTGGCGATTTCCGGTTGGTAGGCGAGATTTTGATATAGGGGTCGGAATGGAATTTTCGGAAGTCACAAAAGCTTCGTTGTATCATTTGGGATGTGTGTGCAAAATTTCAGGTCATTCGGACGAGATTTGATAGACTTCTTGATCGAAAGCATAATTTAAGAGTTCTTGGAGTTCTTAGGCTTGAATCCTATGTTAAATTGGTGATTTGATGTTGTTGTGAGCGTTCCGAAGTTTTGACCAAGTTTGAACGATGTCATGGGATGTGTTGGTACAATTGATTTAAAGTTCCGGGTAGGTTCCAGGATGTTTTAGGCCGAAAATCATAGCTGTAGCAGGTCTAGAAGGGTTGCAGGCCTCAGAACCCACCCACGCGATCCGCACAAAAAGAAGTGCGTCCGCGGTAGGTGTTGTGCGGACCGCACAAAATGAAGTGCAGCCGCGGTAGGTGCTGTGCGGACCGCACAAAATGTAGTGCGGCCGCGGTGGGTAACATTTCACTGGTCCTACTTGGGAAGCTCATATCATTTTATATACAAGGAATTTTGAGATGATTCAAAAAACGAAAGTTGTATCCCTTCGTGTCTAGTTTCCAGAAAGGTAAAGATATCGCAATTTGGACATCTGTAGCGAAAGTTATGGCCAAAATACTAAAGCCGGTAACTTTAGAGGAAAACCTGTGCGGCCGCAGTCGTTTTTGTACGGACCGCACTGGTCTTGTGCAGACTGCGGTCGTTTTTCTGCGGTCCATGGTGGAAATCCATGGGATACTCTATAAATACGAGGTTTTGGGTTTTATTTAATATTTTGACCTAGAGAGCTCGGATTTTGGCAATATTTCAAAGGTTTTTCAAGAAATTCATCGGGGTAAGTGATTCTAACTCAGATTTGGCTAGAGTACATGAATCTATCATTGAATTCATCATTTAATTCATGATTTGGGATGGAATTTGGGAAGAAAAATTGTGAAATCTTTCAAAAATGTAAAATGATGATTTGAAGGACCAAATGGTATCAAAATTGGATAATTTTTGTATGGTTAGACTCGTGAGAGTATAAGGATTCTAGTTTTGTGAATTTTGTCAAATTTCGAGATGTGGGCCCAGGGGTCGGGTTTGACCAATTTCGGGAATTTTGTGGTAATTTGATTATTTTTGAGTGGGCTTTGTTTCCTTAGCACATTTTGATGGTTTGGTATTGAATTCGGCTAGATTTGGAGCATCCAGAGGCCGATTCGAGAGGCAAAGGCATCGCGGGCTAGACTTCGGACTGGATAGAGGTGAGTAATAATTGTAAATGATGTTCTGAGGGTTTGGAACCCCGGATTGCACATCGTTGTGCTATATTGAGGTGAGACACACGCTTGATGACGAGCGTGGGGTCGTGCACTATTGGGGATTGTGACTCGGTCCGTCCCGATTGATGATTTTTACCGCATATTCGATTGAAAACTATTTGCTATCATAATTATTTGAGTTGAAAGCCATATTTGGGCCTAGTGCTAGCTATTTGAACCCTTCGGAGATTGTTGTTGATATTTTCTCACTGTTTTGACTTTATACTTGAACTCAGTCATGTTATTTTCCACTGTTTTTAGAAACTCAGCCATGTTTACTCTTCTTTAACACTTGAAAGGATATTTTAAATAATATTTTGGGCTGAACATCATATTTTACTGTTGCCCGAGTGGCTTATGTGATTTTTGACTGAGTAAGGCCGATGGCCTATATTGTGAGAATACTTTTGGGTCGGGCTGCACACCGCAGCAGTGAGTTACTGATATTGATTATGAGGTCGAGGTCCTGAGATATGTACGCCACGAGGTGGCTTGTTGATATTGATATGAGGTCGAGGGCCTGTTTATGATGCCACGAGATGGCTTGATATTGCGCTTGGGCCGTAAGAGGCCCATCCCGGATTCTGTACACCTTCAGTGAGCGTGAGTACCCATTATGATGTGAGACATAGCTCGAGGGGCTAATATTGTTCTATGTGATAGTCCGAGAGGCTGGTATTATTCTATATGATTGCACGAGGGGCTGGTACTGTTCTATGTGATTGCCCGAAGGGCTGGTATTGTTCTGAGATATTGCCCGAGGGGCGGAGTTGTTGACATTGTGCCTGAGGGGCGAACCTTTATGTGTTTATCTTTCATATTTACTTGTCATTTTACCTGTTAAACTATGGTATTTGTGCCACAGAGGCGGATTTCGGTGCTTATCTACACTAACTGTTTTTTGGCATTCATTTGTGTAACTGTTGGAAAAGTCATTTTCAAAGAAGTTTAAACTGAGCCAAAATATTCTAAAGAGATTTTACAGCTTCACTGGTTTCTTATTGGTTTGAATTGCTTCTATACATCATCTTGGTATGCTTTACGTGATTTCTTGCCTTCAGTCTTTATTTGCAGTTGTTACTCACTGAGTTGGAGTACTCACTTTACTCCCTGCACCTTGTGTACAGATTCAGGTATTTATACACCCGGTAGCGGATTTTGGCTGATCGGAGGCAGAGTCATCAGAGTTTAGCAAGGTAGCTGCCGGTGTTCGCAACACTGCTTCTCTCTCTTCATTTCATTAGTCTGTATTTGTACACCTCAGACATTCAGTTGTATTTATACCCTAGTAGATGCTCATGACTTGTGACACCCCGGTTAGGGCTGTGTCGGGCTGGATTTCCGCATTTTTATCTATATTTCCGCTATTCAGTATTATGTAAACCATGTTTAGACCATATTTGTGTTGATTAACTGTTTTAAAAAGGCAAATGGGGTTGAACTGGCTGGCCTTGTCTTCACGAGAGGCGCCATCACGACCGGGTTTGGGGTTATGGTCGTGACAGTTAATTTCGGGATTTGTATTGTAATTTGATTATTTTCGCATGGGCTTCGTTCCCTTAGCATATTTTAATGTCATGATTCTGATTTTGGATAGATTCTATGCGAGTTGAAACCGAGACGAGAGGCGAAGGCATCGCAGGCTAGAGTTTGGACCGGATAGAGGTAAGTAATAACTGTAAATGCTGTCTTGAGGGTATGAAACCACGGATTTCACATCGTTGTGCTGCGTTGAGGTGACGCACACGCTAGATGACGAGCGTGGGGTCATATACCATTGGGGATTATGACTTAGTCCATCCCGTATGATTGTTTAACCGCGTATTTGATTGAAAATTATTTGTTATCATCATATTTTGGGCTAAATGCCATATTTGGACCTCGTGCCAACTGTTTTGGACCCTTAGAGGATTTTTACTACAACTCCTCATTGTTTTGAGTTCGTATTTGTACTCAGTTATGCTATATTCTACTGTTTTCACAACTCGGCCATATTTACTCTGTTTTGACATCTTAAATGATATTTTGGGCTGAGCATCATATTTTACTGTGCCCGAGTGGCTTTGAGAGATTTCTGACTGAGTGAGGTCGAGGGCCTGTGTTGTGAGGTTGTTATGGGATCGGGTTGCACGCCGCAGCAGTATTGTATTGATTCATGATTATGAGGCCAAGGGCCTAAGTTATTACGCCACAATGTGGCTTGATATGAGGCCGAGAGCCTGTTTGATTATGCCACGAGATGGCTTGTTATTGCGCTTGGGCCGTAAGGGGCCCCTCTCAGAGTCTGTACACCCCCATTGAGCGCGGGTACCCAGTGTGTGATGTGATATAGCCCAAGGGGCTGATGTTGTTCCATGTTATTGCCCGAGGGGCAGATACGAGTGATTGTGAGATAGTCCAAGAGGCTGATTCTGTTGGTATTTTGCCCGATGGGCTGATTTTATGTGTCTATCTTTTGTCACTGCTTTTCATTCACTCATTTAAACAACTAAAAGGTGTTTTAAAGAGGTTTTTACTGAACTAAGAAGTTTCTACGAGCTTTTACTGCTTCATTACATTGTTCTGGTTTTATACTGCCTCCTTGTAGCATTTTGTTGTGATTTACATGTTTTCTTATCGCTCAACTGCCTTTACTTTTATTACTTACTGAGTTGGAGTACTCACATTACTCCCTGCACCCTGTGTGAAGATTCAAGAGCATCGGGTCACGCTAGCGAGGGCTGATTGCTTCCAATAGGCTGTTCGGAGTTCACTAGGTAGCTTCTTGGCGTTCGCAGCTCAGTGTTTCTCCTTCCTATCTTTACTTTTCTTGTACTAGCTTTGTACTAGACTGTGTAGTCTTTTCATACTCTTAGACGGATGTTTAGATGCTCATGACTGGTGACACCCTGATGTCGCGCTGTGTTGTTTCCGCAATTGTTCTGTTTCACTCTTTATTTTGGGATTTATCGTTTAATTATGACTTAAAATCAATTATTATAACTGTCTTAAATGGTTTAAGGGTTTGTGTCAGCTGGCCTTGGTTCACGAGAGGCGCCATCACGATCAGGTCCGGTTTGGGATCATGACATATACTTTGTTACGTTCGTGTTGTTACTCAATATTTAATAGTAATATAGATGTAAAAATAGTTTAAATATAATATTTCCTACATAAAGGGATAAAAACATATATTTTACTTAATTAAAAGTTAAATATACTTAGTCAAATATCATACTCCCTCTGTTCCAGTTTATGTGAACATATTTTCTTTTTGGTCCGTTCCAAAAAGAATGAACCCTTTTTAAATTTGGTAACAATTTATCTTAAATTTACAATTCTACCCTTATTGAGAAGCTTTTATAACCACACAAATACTCTGACCCTTTTTGACTTGTTTATGACCATAAATTCCAAAAGTCTTTATTTTTTCCCAGTCAAACAGGTTTACATAAATTGGAACGGATGGAGTAATAATTAAAATCAGAATTTATCAACAATATAGGAACCAAAAGTGCCATTAATCCACGTTTAGTTCAATTTTGTCCCCATCCTCCACCTCCATCTCTTGCGTTTATGTCTTTTTCTTTTGGTTTTAACTTGAAATTTGACCTACCGTTAAAATTGGCCAAAGACAACATAGTTCCTAAGATCCCACTCGTGATGTCTGTATCTTTTCTTTATTTTGACAAGGTGCAATGAAAAATTAGAATGAAAATCTTATTCACGCTAGAGTCGATTTCACTTGAATAGGAGTGATAGGGTGCGTCAGGCCATGGCAATAGCGCAACGACTAGACGACACATGAAGGCAATAGCGCAAAACATTTTTCTTTTGTGTTTATTTGAACATTTTGCTATCGATAATGTTGCCCAAAGATCACATAATTCCAAATACTGATTAGTACTACTAGAAAATTTCAGCTCGAAAACAGCCAAGGTTGAGGTTAAAATGTTTTGGTAGAAATTAGTCAAATAGGTTCAATACAATTTAAATATTTAGAACTATAATTGGTGGGGTGTGCCTAGCCAAAGCAGTAGTGCTACGCCAAGGCGACACCAGAAAGTCCCGATAGCAAGCTACCGTAGTGGACTTTCCCCGTAAAAAAATTGAATTAAAGTGTGAGTCAATAACTCACATATCAGATATTAAACTGATAAGAACAGATCCTACACTTGATCTTATTCGAAAGGCCGAGAAAGGTAGGCTTTTCTATGATTCGCTTAGACTCTTTTATATCCAACTTTGTACGATGGAGCTCTGTTATTCAGTCAACTACAAGTGCTTCTAGACATCCACCATGAGATAAGGTTCCTTACTTGAATAGGCCAAAGGAGAGTGGAGACAGAAATTTTGAACAAAAAGACGAGATATATTAAAACAATTCATCTTCTTCTTTTCGCCTTTTCCTTTCTTGGCAGCAATTTTATTGGCTGATTTGTTCAAGCAATGGCGAATATGGTTTTGGTGCTACGAGCTCTCTCTCTATATATATAAAATAAAAAAACTCTAAAAAGTCTGAGATTACGAAACCATATATAGTTTTAGAGAGATACACTGGTAAAACTTTAATAATTGATATCAAATTCAAATTTTGGATTGACCACTTCTTAATTCAGGGTATATATATCTGTTGAGGATTTTAAGATGGAAAAGTCTTAAAAAAGAGGGTGAATGGGAAATGGAGGGAAAATGAAATTTTTGAGTAAAATTTTAAGTTTCACTCTCTTGAAACATTGTCCCATATTGGAAGAGGAAAAAGATTTTGGTGGGTATATATACAATTGCTCTTCTTGTAGCTCTTAAAGAGTTAAGAAGAAGGCAAGCCTCGCGCCGTGGTTACCAAATTTATTTGTTAATAGTGAATATTAACGTAATATTATCCGTGTTTGTAACGGATGTTTTCCAATCCGTGGATAGAATCCAAGTATCCCACCAGTTCGGCCAAGTGCATGCTCCATTGTCCATTGGCAGCCTAGTGCTCCATGAGCAAGTGTTCCTTCCACCATGTCAAGTGCTTCCTCCATAACAACCTAGTGATTGTTCCACTATGAGTGGTGGCTGGTCATTCTCCTAATAGCTGACTGCACTATAAATATGTGCAGTAGCTGTTAGAGCAAGGACACACAAACACAACACTGAAAAACGGAATAAGAGCTGTTAGGAGAAGGCATAGGCAGAAACGAATTGATATCCTCTTCAGTAAGAACTCAACATCGGCTATAAATTACATTTCTTCCTCTCAGAATTTCTATTCGACTTCTGAGTTCTCCTCCTTTGTTGTGCATTGTTTTAAACTACAAACAAAGCAACCGTAAGTATGATTTGCTGCCGAACTTTGTGTTCGCCGAAACACTGGGGTTTGAAGTACCGCTACACCAGTGTGTAATTCGTTCTATCCTGGGAGGAAATAATCCATAACCTTGGGTACTAGGAGGGGATTAAATTCCTTAAGGAAACGCTGTGAATTCAGTGGGCTCGAATTAATAACTGTTTCGTTTATATTTACATTTATATGCTAACTTTCTTTTCTCCAGAATTATTATTTACAAATACAGCAAGTAAGAAGACATGAACCAACAATATCTCGTAGTGTTCTGTACCATCCATCAATCTCGAAACATATTGTGATCGTTCCTTATTTCCTTATAGAAGCAACAAATGTGAACATGCCTTTTGGTTCCCAAGATCCCACTCGTGATGTCTCCTTCCTTTTCTTTATTTTCATTAGGTGTAATGAAAAATTATTAAGAAAATCTTGTTTACGCTAGGGTCGATTTCACTCGAATGGGAGTGATGAGGATAATTTAGCATTAGGATTGTTAGGGTATGTCAAGAAAAGTCAATACTGCAAATACAAGACAACACTTGAAGGCCTCAATAGTATATGTCGATGACCCACATATCAAATTAAATAAGAATATATACTATATTTGATCTTAGCCAAAAGCTAAAAAAGGTATGCTTTACATGTTTTGCTAGGCTCTTTTTATGTGGGACATGATCTTTTATAATAGTAACTATAGTATACTTACTGAATTTATACCAAGTTCATCCCCTAGAGATTAGACAGATTTAGGAAGACTTAAAACTTAAGTCTCTAGTTCTTGTTTATAGATATTGGAGTAGCAGTTGAAGTATTTGATAATTCACCCATTAATTAGTCGTCTATCTTGATCAAATATTAAAGACAGAGTAATAAGGAAAAGGTGCCTAACTGAAAAAAGCTTTAAAGATACGAGTTATCTCTTGCTTCAGAATTTCGATACTAGTGGGCCAAAAACAGTAGATTGTTTGTTAGCAAGTCTATTGTTCTAGCGGTTTAACTAAGGAACTATGTTCATTTATAGCTAGCTTATCACAAAATTGATCAATTTATTAAATATTATTAATATTAGCTAAATATTATCAATATTAGTCATTAGTTATTTATAGCTAAAAAATATTAAATTTTTGCTTTTTTATTTGAATGGTGTTATTAGAATAGATTGGGTACATCTTAAGGAATTCGAATCTCAATTTTGGGATGATTTGGCGGAGTTTTGAGGTGATTTAAATTAAAAATTCGAAGTAAAAAATGAAACATGGAAAAAATATTATGTGTATCACACTATGTATTATTTGTATATCACATATATATATCATATTTGTATCAATGTGTATCACATGTATATCCATGTGTACCCGTGATACATGCGTGATACATGTGTCGCAGAAGAATTTATTGAACTCAATTTTAACTACGAATTTCGATACCAAATTAGTCCAAATCACCTCCAATCTTCTTCAAAAATTATATATTGAATCGTTTATATATTTTTAATGAATTTCAATTATACCTATTGAAAAAGTTCCTGGTTTGCTTATATTTTTGGAATTTTGTATATATATATTTTGTATTTCATCACCTTATTTGCTACCTCATCCATAAAATTTTCTTTCCATCTTGCATCCAATGTTGCTGTCACACTTAAAAATATGGAAGAAGATTTTTGTGTGCGATTCTTGAAGAGAAAGAATCTTATTTATTTGAAGACTCCTTTTAACTAATTCGAATTCACTTTGCGGAAAGTCTAGAAAAACATTCCTTGCAAAAGATACCAACTACAACTATACCAAAATTTGCTTTTGCTGAAATCTAACATTATACTTCAGAGAAACTAAGGAACATAGTATTTAATAGTTGGAGTAGAATTGAGTCAATTGACGGGGTGCTCTATAATCTTTTGGGGCTTACACGGAACTTTGGTTAAATGCCAACGAATACTTGGATTTGTGAGTAGTGAATCAAAGTTGTTTACCAGACGGGCTGGACTAGGATGGACATAAGAAACAATAGCTCGTCTGTTTAGTGGGGCGGCTGGTTAGTGGGCTAGAGTTCCAGGCTAGTAGTGGGCTAGGATATTCCGGGTTATATTGGGCCCGTCCGGGTTCGAACTTATCGTGTCCGAACCGAGCCGAATTAGTTATTATTTTTATGTGTATTATGTTTTCTTGTTCAATGTATTTGATCACTTAAGTGTTTGCGAACTTTTAAATAATAAAATAAGTATTTTAAGACATAAAATTAAACTTTTAAATTTTATGTTTAAAGTTTTAAATTTGAAATTTGAATTTTAAAATTTTAAAATTGAAATTAAGTGGCTACATAAAATCATTTAATAAGACCAATATGTAAGGATCAAACTTCAAAGGCTTTCATTTCATATTTTCATTGCATAATAATGCTTCAAATTAATTTGCAAGTTCTATTTTGAGTTTTTTATTTTTGAACTTGCAAATTAAAAGTTTACAATAATTACAAAAGAAAAGAAAACAAAGAGTACATTACATAATTTGCATCATTTTTGTAAGTTCAAAGAGCAAATTGTGAGAAAAAAATGAAGAAGAAGGGGGGCAATTTATAGTTTTTAAAAGGTTAAAATTATAATTTATCAATTATTAGGGGTGGGGGCTATTTTCTTAAGGGGTAGGCCGAAATGGCCATTTTGCAAAAAATGGTTGTTGCCCAACGGTCATTTTTGAATTTGACCGTTAGCAACGGTCCAGAAATAAATAAAAAATTATAACGGTTATCGGGCTGGAACTTGGTAAAAATCCATGAACGGGTTACTGGGCTAGCCGGGTCTGGTACACCGGTAGCCAACAATGGCCCGACCCCCTCCGGCACAACCCCCTACCCTAGCCAACCTGTCCCACCCCTTATAGGATCGGGCTGATCCGGGCTAAACCAGATTGAACCGGGTCATTAGTGGGTTGGCCCAACCCATTTAATACACTTAGTAGTGATACAAAATCTTATGCTCTATCTGTTTTGGTAATCGTCTTAATTATTACTCCTTCCGTTCACTTTTAATTGTTCACTTTTAATTTTGCACTTCCTTTAACAAAAAAATACATGAAGTGTGTATTTTACAGTTTTACTCATAATAATGATAATATTTCAAAAAGACTTAAAAATGATTTGGGGAATGAATAATTAATGATAAGGGTAAAAAAAATTATTTTCTCTTTATTTGCTAAATTGGACAAATCAAAATATATTCTTAGTACAGTAAACATTTAAAAGTAACAACGGGAGTATTTGAGAAAATTTCATATACTTCTCTCAAATTTTATTAGCACTAGCTTCTTTTGTGATTTTTGATACTACCAGAACTTATTATGAGCATGCGTTGCTCAAGGTGAGGCTAGATGAAGAGGTATTTATATTCAAAAGGATAACAACGAGGCAAAAAACCTTCCAATAGTATAATATGGTTATTTAAAACTAATTATTGATAATAGAAGGGCACATTTAGACCTTTTTCGTTTTTTAATTAAAAAAAGAGTTAGGAAAAGTGTGTCTTACGGACAAAAGTTTTAAGAATATAAGTATTCAGCAAACTACATGTACTACGGGGCTGAAACAGAAGATATTATGAAGTTATAAAACTTAACATGCACTAATTAAGGTTAGGGGTGTTAATACTGAATCGAAAAATGGTATCAAATTGAAAAAATAAATCAAATCGATTAAAAAATATGAACAAAACCGACATATAAATAAATAATTTTTATATATATTTTTAAGATTTTATATCAAATTTTCTTTAAAAAAATGTCAAAAAATATTTGGGATCCTCTCCTAGGATGTAATATTTAATAGAACTGTGAAGTACATTCATTTTTATTTACTTTAAACAATAGGTTAGCATCACTTTCTTATCAAGTGTTTTTGAAATATGTCAATCATCTCTTTGTTCATTCATATTCACATGTCAAGATTTCTTATATCTTTTTTGAATTTGAAATGGTATTTCGATAATTTAAAATTAAATAGAACATATCATTATTTAAGTATCATATTGATTTTTATGTTTAATTTAAATTCGGTTAACCTTGAAAGCATACATCAACGAAAAATTATTGTTAGACGACAAAAAAAATAATTATCATGTGGTACTAAAAAAATTCTCTCATAAGAATATTTTAATAAATCATATGTTTGTTAATTTTTAAAAAATTTAGTACACATATATTCACTTATCAAAACTTTATCTATAACTTTAACAAAGTAAGATTAAAATAATATTTATGTAACAAAAAAATCCAAAAAACTCGATAAAACCGAACCAATCTAAATCGATATAGTTGGTTTGATTTGGTTTTGATAAAACTCGAACCAAACCGGTCCATATATACCCTAATTAAGACAATTATGGATTATCTTATATGAATGGTTTTTAAATATTCGGGTTATATTTATGAGCTGGTTTACAAGCAAATGAATTAGATTTGACTTTTTCTTTGTCGAGAAAGATATTTTTTTTGTGTATTAATATATAATTGTCACGATCCAAGTTTCCCTCCATAGGATATCGTGACGACAACTAGTCTCTAAGACTTGGTAAGCCTAACAATAATGCAGAAAGAACTGAAACAACGACTAAAATCTCAACATCAACATATATATATATATATATATATATATATATATATATATATATATATATATACATATATATACTGCCGCTCGGCATGTACAAGTAAATCTACAACTCAGAGTAAAAACAACTCCCAAAACACGGTAGTTATAAGCCACAAGCTCATATTAAATATCTCTATACATCAGAGTCTAAAGAGAATAAGGAAATAAACATAATAAGGATAGAGGGGGACACCGAGGTCTGCGAACGCTAGCACATATACCTTGAAGTCTCCAAATTGTAGCACAACGCTCTACTATCGAGGCAGATAAGATGTACCTGGGTCTGCACAAAAACATATGCAGAAGCGTAGTATGAGTGCACCACAACGGTACCTAGTAAGTGCCAAGTCTAACCTCGATAGAGTAGTGACGAAGTCAGGTCAGGGCCTTACTGAAATATAAGAAATAAGGTAGAAGGTGAAATGATAAGAATAAATGGCAGGTTAATGAAACAATAAGAATGTACGGAAAAGAAACAACACGGAAAACAAGAAGACAATTACAACGCGTAAGGGAATGAACATCTTACAAGTTAAAGAACAACAACAACAACAACACATCAAATAGAGGGAATAATAACCGTACTGCAGAAATCTCGTGCCATAACAACAATCCACACGGCAGAAACCTCGTGCCACAATAACACTCTGCACGACAGAAACCTCGTGCCAAGTAACAATCCGCACGGCAAAAACCTCGTGCCACAATAACAACCCGCATGGAAGAAACTTAATGCCAATAATACCCTGCATGGAAGAAACCTCGTACCAATAAGACCCCGTACAGAAGATACCTCATGCCAATAACACCTCGAATGGAAGAAACCTCATGCCAATAACACTTCGCACGGAAGAAACTCATGCCAATTACACTCCGCACGGAAGAAACCTCGTGCCAATAACATTCCGCACGGAAGAAACCTCGTGCCACAACCAAACAATTATCACGACCCCAATTTTCTTCCGTAGGTTGCTGCGAAGGCACCTAGTCTCCAAGACTAGGTAAGCCTAACACTTACTGAATTAATAGCAAAATTTAACCAACAACAATGAATTTCGATATGGAAATTTTCATACAAGCCAACAATTCCAAAACTGGTAGTACAAGGCATAAGCTCTACTGAGTTTGCTAGAAAATCCCAATATAACTATTTCAGAATAGAAATAAAACAGTACAAGTATAATATGAGAAGGTGACTCCGAGACCTGCGAACGCTACGTCAGGTTTACCTTGAGTCTCCACAGCAAAACCTGAACAACTAGCTATTGATAAACCAATTCTGAAATATCTGGATCTGTACAAAAATATGCAGAAAGTGTAGCATGAGTACACCACAGCGGTACCCAGTAAGCATTAAGACTAACCTCGGTGGAATAATGACGAGGGACAGTCAGGACACCTACTGGACTAAACGACCTGAACAAGTATGAAGGTGAACTAACGGGGAAACAATGTTAATATAAATATAAGCATGGTAAGGAATACGAAACAATACTCACAATGAAACACTAGAAACAACGGTTAGCAACAAGAAGCAAACAAATAGAAATACTGTAGAGTAAGCTGGACACAATATAAGTCCGATGAGACCAAATAAAGGAAAACAAGTAACAACTCAACAAGAATAACTGCTTTTACACCAGATCTATTCAGGAATTTCCACGAGGTACCAAACCTCATAATCACAAATCACGGGTCCCAATTCTTGAATCCTAATCATTTGGCCTCTTGTGCCCACATTTCAAATTCATAACCGCACGGACGACTCACGTTCCAAGAAAGTGACAATATCTAATATCCGCACGGACCACTCACGTGCCAATAATAATAATGACTCATAAATGCATGGAAAACTCACGTGCCAACAGGATAACTCCCACATAGAAGGCAATTACACGGGAGTACATGTAAATGGTCAATAACATCAGGATTCATCTTCTTAACCGATATGGGTAATTTATTTATATGTATTCTTGTGCAAGTGTTCTACCACAATTCAAGTCAACAACTAAGAGTAGAGACAATGAATGACACATAAGAAATGATCACCACCAAATGTATATGGTATAACTCACACAGGGTAGGCACACCACTACACAAGTAACAATAATAATAATGCCCCCAGGCCATCACAAGTCACAACAAATTATTTTCCAATATAGCCCACCTTGTCTCACCACATGCGTCATAATAAAATAAATGCCTATCTTGTCTCGTCGCACGTGCATAATAACATTCCCACCTTGTCTTTCCACATGCGCAAACCCACATATATAGCACGCCTTGTCACGTCGCATGTGCATATATCAATAGTAACAATAGCACGACAGAAACTCGTGCAACACAATAATAATCGCACATCAGAAAGAGGTAAATAACAGGGGCGCTCCCGATGTACCGCCTCGTAGTCCCAAAATTAAATATGTAACAGAAGCGCTCCCAAGGTACCACCTCGTAGTCCCAAAAGTAAATATGTAACAATGAAAAAAAATACAAGAATACAGCATGTAAATCAACTCAGGAACTCTAGAACACAGAGAGATGGAAGAACGAACTCACAAGGAAAGGTACAATAGGAAATAATGGTACAACATATCAATAACTCAACAAGGAAGATATACTTTGTAGCAAAGATACCACATACGTACAAATTCAACGATCGGAGAGATAACATGAATCAACGACTCCAATTAAGGGTAAGTCAACAATGATAAGGGATCGCAAATCTTTAATTAGGGTTGAGCAATTACAGAAGAGAATTAACAAACTCAATTAAGGATAAGAAATTACGAAAAGGATAACATAGCAATAAAAGAAGTAACAACTTCTATTAAGGCACATAAGAGTTTAATCGGTAATAAGAGCAAAACATGGAATAATTAATTCCAATTAAGACACGTAAGGTGAATTTAGTGAATGAGAAATTTAACATAACAAAACAACTTCATATCTAATAAACATAAGAACCTAAGAGCCCTAAACGGTCAAATTTCCACGAATAAGCCCGAGCATGTACTTTTCACCTTTCGTACACGGCTTTACATGACACAATTAGCACCAAAGACTCAGATCATAAGGGGTAGTTCCTTCACGAAAAGTTATGCAAGATACTTACCTCAAAGAAGCTAGACCGCTACTCTAAAATGAACTTCTCGAGTGAAATATCCTCCGGACGGCTCAAATCTAGCCAAAATAACTTCAAAGCATAAAGGAACTCATAAGAAGATAAAATTCAACGATTCGTTTTGCTATGGCTATGTAATTATAATACGGATCAAGGAACTCATAAGAAGATAAAAGTCAACACGTAATAAATGAAACAATGATATCACAAGCAAGGAATCCTACAGTTAAAGAATGAATATGATATCAAGGAAGTAGGTAATTCAACTAAGCATGTTGTAAAAATTGCAATTAAGAGATGAGACATGTAGACATGTGAAATTAGGCTAAACATGATGACTACACGTGCTAGAATAACTCGATTAAGGCATAAAAAGGAAACTACTTAGCAAAAAATGAAATTTCAATGTTTAGCCCGTGTACGCATTCATCACCTCGCGTTTATCCCTCACACATCACAAATTGTTACAACAGTACCAAATCCTCAGGGGATTTCCCGCACACAAGGTTAGACAAGTTACTTACCTCAAACCAAGCTCAATCAGTCAATAAGAATGCATTTCCCTTAACTTTCCGACTCCGAATGATCCTAATCTAGCCAAAAGCAATTACATACTATAAATATAACTATAAGAAACTAATCTAAATAATGAAATTATGACTTCAACAAGGAATTAGAAAATCACCCCAAAAAGTTAACCTGGGCCCATGTCTCAGAATCAGGTAAAAGTCACAAAATCCGAACACCCACTCAAACACGAGTCCACCCATACCAAAAGTACTCAAATCCTATATCAAAACCTCGATCAAAACCTTAAAATTTGGTCTAAGAACTTTACACCCTTTTCCCCAATTTCTCAACCCAAATCTTTAATTAAATGAAGAAAATAATAATAGATTAGTGGAATATAATAAAAAATGAGTCAACAATCCTTACCCAAATGTTTTCTTTGAAAATCCTCCAAAATTTCGCCTCAATTCGAGCTCTCAAAGTCCCAAAATGAAAATGAGAGAAAATCCTACGCGATTGCGATTGCTGCCCAGATTTTGAATTTTTAATTTGCTGCCCAGATGTTTACACTACGCGATTGCGGAACTTCACATGCGATCGCGTAGAACAAAGTAAGATGCCCCAACAAAATGGCCTAAGCGAACACGGTTGGCTCCACTCGAACGCGGATAACAACTACCCAGGCCTTACGCGATTGCGGAGTTGCACACATGTTCGCATAAAATTACATGCGTGTACCCTACTGCCCATATTCCTCTTCACGAACGCGGCCTAGCCCACGCGTTCGCGATGATCTACCTGGCTAACTTACGTGATCACATACTCTACCTCACGAATGCATAGAGTAGAAATCCAGCTGCCCCCAAACAAGCCTTTGCAATCACGTACCTACTCACGAGATCGCAAAGGAGAAAACCGGAACTGGACACCTGCAATCTTCAACAACCTTCTAAGTCATATTTTCAATTTGATAACCATACTAAATAAACCCGAGGCCCCCGTGATGTTTTATACTTCAATACCACACAAGGGGGGGGGGGTGATTGGTGTGGTGCCTAATTTTTTGCTTAACCTGATTATAGAAGGACCTGGTTTTTCTATGTTTTCCAACTACTACTGTTGCGGAATAATAAGTACAAATATTAAAGAACACAGAGATTTTATGCGGAAAACACCTGGCTCAAAAGGTGAAAAAACCATGACCTACTTTCCAGTAGGATTTTCCCAAACTCTCCACTAAAATTACTAAGCCAAAAACTACATTTACAAAAACTCTTTTGTAAACCTAGGATTAACTCTAATCCCATTGTAGCACACAACCTCGACTGTTGCAACAACTTCAAGTTAACTCTAACTTGAAAACTCTAAGTACCTAATACAATTGTTTCTAGATAAAGCTGAAAGGTACAATATGAAAACACCTACTACAATTGAACTAGAATAAAGATAGACACTTGGAACTGTTTCTTCTATCTAGTTTAAATAGCTTCAGGTTTGCACGCTTGAATCACACACAAATTGCTTGCAAAATTACCTTGCTATTTTGCTCTCAATTTACGTTTAACTTCTGCTTATGTGCGTTACCTGTAAAAGAGAACAACACTGATATTTATGGAGTTAGTAAATAGAGCTTGACTAGAATTCTGATGCTACTCTTCCTTGGTGAAAGAGTTTTAGTTGATCTCAACCTCTAACTCTATCATTTTCTTAAACCATATTCTCTTTGAGTAAGGAGTCTTTCTCCTTATCCAATATGCAACCTTTTAGATCAAGATCAGGAGATATCACTTCTGGTAAGTTAGGTTTATCTCCTTCATGTGCATCTCACATGCTTGAGTTGACCATATCTGTGCTTCACTAGGATGGACCTGGTCCATATCTGAGTTCCTTTGCCAATCTTCAAAATTCTCCTTTACTTGGGCCAACAAATTCCCCCTTTTCGATGATGACAAACTCTGTGCGTTTCACTCACTTAAGCCTTGTCAAAACTCAGCGTATTCATCAATGCAAAGTTAGAAATTTTTACTTATCATCAAGGACTATGTTCATTAGGTTACAAACATCACTTATTCAGAATATAAAGCACAATATCTCTTCCCCCTTTTGGAATCATCGAAAAGTTGCATAAATACAGTGTGATTTTCAGAATTTTAAAAATTACTCATGGCCACTGGGGCAACTGCAAGTGCAATCATGGATTCATCATCAGTAATCAATCAGACATATTCAAACTATCAAGGAAAGATAAATAGTTAACAAGATCAAAACTATAAAACTTCATTAATAGAGAATACGATTCTGCCACAATCCACAAAAAGAAACAAAAACAGTCAAAACATGAGCAAAATAAGAAAAAATCCCCAATCTGGGTCACTGAGAGGTCTAGACAAGGTTCAGGAAATGAAGGCTAAAGAAATTAAAGTTTGGAAGAACTAGAGGGTTGGGACTTGGCTTGGAGAAGGTGCAACATGTCTTGAAGAATGCTAGCATTCTTCTCCTTTTCCTTTGTGAGCTCAGTTCTGAGAGCATCTCTCTCAGATTAAACCTCTGCCAAACGAGTCTTCAACCGAGCTATTTCAGCATCCTTTGCCCCACTCTCCTACAATAGAGCTCTGACCTTGATATTGATAGGTGTCCTTTTAGATGAACCAGGAATATTGAGAATGGCATTGACCTCATAGTCACAAGAAATCAAACTGTTGATTCCAAAATGGTCTTTGCTTGTGGCCATCTCCCACTACTTTAGTGGCACCTCGCAACGATCAAGAACAGTGGTGAGAATAAACCCATAAGGAGTGGCATGGGCCTTGGAGCTATTGATAACCCTGTCAAGTAGCTTGATAATAAATCCAGGCCAGTTGATCTGCCTTCCACTTTCAAGACACTCCACAAAAACCAAATCCATATAGTTAGCAATGTGTCTTCTTTCCTGCCTAGGCAGCAAACACTTGTTGACAAATTCAAACAAGACTTTGTGGCATGGCTTCATTTCACTCTTATGCACAACCTTAGCCTCATTCACTTATGTGACATCACAGAATTTCCTAGAAATTGTAAGGGCAGTAGAAAGGGAGTCCAGACTTGGCCATCTTTGCCTTGTGTAGTCATCATACCCTTCAGAAGGGATGTCAAGGATTTCACCCAGCTCTTTTGCATCAAACGTCACTTGAACCCCTTTTACCTTACTAGTAACTCTGCCATCATTGACCTATGCATTGTCCATGAACTCAATAACCTCATTTCTTGCTAGCCTTCCATCCAACTGAAGAACCATGTCCTTCCAGCACTGAGCAGCTAGAGAATTAACCAGTCGAACCATCCCTGGTTCCACCAAATCCTTCAAAAGTCTACCCTTCAAGATTTTTTGTTTGCCAAACTTGGCTAGCTTATCTTGTTCATAGTCAGATTCACCCTCTTCTTCACCACTCCAATCATTTTCTTCAGTAATTTGAACTTGCTTGTCTTTTGATTACTAGGGATTTTTATACATTTTATACTCCTTCTTGCTTAAGTTTTGATTAGAAATATATACAAAATAGTCCCAAAGGCTCACAAGTTGTGCTTGATTGCAGGTTTGATCAACAAGGTGACAAGATATCAAAGATCAGATCAAAAAGGAGTGAAACTTGCACAAGTACCAAGACAAGATAAAGATCAGGCAAAACAAGGCCAGTGCGGCCGCACACCATTCTGTGCGGACCGCACAAGTGAATTTCAGAGAGTGTGCATTTCCAGGCCAACATACATTGTGGCCGTATGGGGTTTTGTGCGGTTCGCATTGAGTTCATTGTGCCCGCACTCGATTTAGTGCGGTCCGCAAAACCAGAGTTCAGAGAAGTGCCAGTTCCAAGTTTAAAGTCCAATGCAGTCCCGCTCCATTTTATGCGGACTGCACAAGAAGCCACCACGGCCGCACTCGATTCTGTGCGGTCTACATTGCCCGAGTTCAGAGAGCTGGATTTTTAAGTCAAGAGCTTTAGTACGGCCACACGTGATTTTGTGTGGTCCGCACTAGCCCCGCGGGGGTATTTTTTTCCAGATTTTTCAACTTAGTATAAATAGCTTTTTTCTCATTTTTAGGTCATCAGATAGTTTTGTACACTGGCTGCGCTCGTGACTTCAAATATTTTAGCTATTTTGAGTAATTTTAGCTTCATTTCAACATTGAATCTTCAAGTTTAATTTAGCAATTAATTAATATGAGTTTTTCTTCATCTATTTCTTTATTTTCTTCTCCAATTATGAGTAGCTAGACCCATAAGCTAGGGTTGTGGCTCAACCCTAGTGTGAGTAATTGATGGGTCTTGTGTTTTGATGCTTGATTGTCTATGCGTGTTTGATATTTGGACTAATTTCATGTTCAATTGCTAAATTAGTGGTTGTAAACACTAGTTTGTGTTTAGTTGACTTTGGCTCTTCTTGAGAAAGAGAGCCTAAGTCTCTGAAATTGGTCCAACAAGGAATTGGGGCGTACTCAAGAGATTGATAGCCCCAATTAAAGGGTTAAATCTAGAGATAGTAATACCC
The DNA here is from genome assembly GCF_000715075.1 of Nicotiana tabacum. NCBI lineage: Eukaryota > Viridiplantae > Streptophyta > Magnoliopsida > Solanales > Solanaceae > Nicotiana > Nicotiana tabacum. The sequence continues at coordinate 17,903,283 of NC_134097.1, read as the reverse complement.
GACTTGAACCTTGATTGCTTATGCAAATTTGCTTACCCAATTGGTCTTGAGAAAGTCAATTCGGGCAAAATCACTCGAACCACCGAGAGGTGTAGAGTGGGTAGAATCATGCATTAGTTATATCATACTCCCCAAATGTGTCAATCATGCCTTAGACTCAAGTATCCGTCAATTGACCACCTATGCAAAAGTCACTACCCTAGTGCCTTTTACCTATTTGAACAACTCGCAATAGTTTAACCTTAGCTTACTTTAGTTTAATTGAGCATTGTAGTTTATATAATTAAAAGTAAATCAAAACCCAAAAATGTTTAGAAGTGCAATTTGGAACACATACACAACTCCACTTTAGATAGACACCCGACTCCAACTTCTAGCTCCCTGTAGAAATCGATCCCGACCTTAATCGGGTAAAAGCTGCTTCGACCCTCTCTCGCTACTCAATAGTAGTGTAGGGTTGGCCACGATCAACTTTTTGGCGCTGTTGCCGGGGAGCTAACGGTTTTGGCTATGTATCTAAATAGTTTTGTGTATTGTTCTTCTTTCCTTCTTTGTTACTAATTTGTATGTGTCACAACTTCAGGTACCAAATGGCAGCAAACAATGCCAATGATCCTCTTGGAAATGTGATTGCAGGGGAGGAGGTAGATGACATCGAAGATGATGATGTGCCTCTTGTACCTTAAGGACAACGTAGAGGCCGCCAGGCCAATGCTAATGCAAATGACAATATTCTAGACCCTCATCCGCCACCTCCAAGAGTGTCTCCTAGAGTGCTTCCGAACCAAGGCTATGCAAGTGCTATTGTCCCACCCCGAATCCCGGCGGGCAATTTTCAAATAACCAATGTGATGCTGACATTGCTGGAGCAGCGTGGGTATTTCACGAGCGCTGCAAATCAAAATGCTTACAAATATCTCAAGGGGTTCGTGGATACCTGTAGGGGGAGCAAACAAACAAATGTGCCCGAGGATGCACTTCGGTTGATACTCTTCCCATTTTCACTTAGAGGGAAAGCACTTGATTGGCTTGAGCGACTTCCCAACCATTCCATCACTACTTAGAATGAGTTGGCGGATAAGTTCATTGCAAAATTTTTCTCGCCGGGGCATATGGATGCATTGAGAGATGAGATCTTGGCGTTCAAGCAAGAGGCCACGAAACCTTTGCATGAGATTTGGGAGCGTTATAGAACAATGGTGAAGGAATGCCCCAACAATGATATGACTGAGGCAATGATCCAACAAACCTTCTACCGGGGCATTAATACAACAAACCAATGCATAGTGAACCAACTTGCTGGGGGAAACTTTATGAAGCTGTCTTATGATGAGGCTTATGACATTCTTGACGAGATGGCTGACACTTCTTCTGCGTGGCAAAGTAAAGCCAATGTGCCCCAGGGTGACCCCACGGTCACTCATTTGCTCATTGAGTTACATGATCATGGGCAGGCTATAGCTGAGTTGACAACTATAATGAACCAACTAGCAAAGACACAGTTGCAACAAGTTCAAAATCCTCGCCAAGTGAATGCCATGGAGGGTGTTAACATGCTTATCAACAAAAGAAGACAAAGAGGTCAACAGAATCAAGGGAATTCAGAGCAATTTGACAATGATTGTAGTGGATCCCAGAATGATGGTTATGATGAACAAAATAAGGAGGTGCAATATGTGAATAATTATCAAGGCCAAAGGGGCAATTCTTCCAACTAACAACAATGAAGACCCCAAGGCAATTGGGGCAATCAACAACAACAAGGCAATGGTAATTAGGGGAACAAAAACCAAAACTCCAACTAGGGAAAGCAAAACAACAATCAAAATAAATCAGGGAAGTTGGAATGGTAACAACAACAATTAGGGTGGTAACAACAATCAAGGTGGATGGAACAATGGAAACCAAGGAAACCAGGGGCAAGGCTTTCAAAGGCCCCCAATGTACCAACAATCGAACAATCCACCCCCTTTTACATCTCAAGGTCCTAGTTCTTCTATCAATGATATGGTTAGAATTGAAATGATGTTCGAACAAATGATGAAGAAGAATGCGGATTCTGATGCGCAGTTGGCTTCCCACAATACCTCAATCAAAAATTTGGATGTTGAGTTAGGCCAAATCACTCAGTCCTTGAATACACGCCCTAAGTATGCTCTACCAAGTGATACGGTAGTGAACCCGAAGGGTGGGAATAATCATGTTATGGCGGTAACTACAAGGAGTGGACGAGGCGGTGATGTGAATGCCTCGAAACAAAAGCAAGTTCTGAGTGATGATGTTGAGTTGCAAGAAGATGAAGTTCCTTTGGTGGTTGAAAATGTGATTGATGAGAACGTGAATGAAGAAGTGAGTATTGATAGTCAAGATGCCAAGGTGGAAACTCAAAATGATATGAACCCGTCTAGGGAACACATAATAAACATGCCGGAGCTGGTGGTGCCTAAAGCCAAGGTACCTTTGCCAAGACCACCTTCGCCTTATCCTCAAAGGCTCGCGAAGCAGAAAAATGAGAATCAATTTAAAAAGTTCATTGACATAATGAAGAGCTTATCCATTAATGTGCCTTTGGTGGAGGCTCTTGAACAAATGCCGGGCTATGATAAATTTATGAAGGACTTGGTAACAAACAAGCGGTCTATGGATTGTGAAACTATAAAGATGACTCACCAAGTTAGTGCAATAGTGCATTCAATGGCCCCGAAGCTTGAAGATCCCGGTGCTTTCACCATTCCTTGCACCATTGGGAGTGCGGATTTTGCTAAAGCCCTATGTGATTTGGGGGCTAGTATCAATTTGATGACCTATTCCGTTTTCAAGACTTAGGGTATTGGGTAGCCGATGCCAACTTCCATGAGATTGCAAATGGCAGATAGAACGATGAAGAGACCATTGGGTATTATTGATGATGTGCTTGTCCGGGTGGACAAATTTATCTTGCCAGCTGACTTTGTGATCTTGGATTGTGAGGTGGATTATGAAGTTCCTATAATTTTGGGGAGACCTTTCCTTGCTACAGGGAAGGCCTTAGTTGATGTGGAAGCAGGGAAACTCACCTTTCGGGTGGGTGATGAAAAAGTGGTGTTTCATGTTTGCAAATCAATGAAGCAGCCCAACAGTACGGAGGTGTGCTCTTTTGTGGACCTTGTCACAACAGTGATAGTTGATGACACCAGTGCAATGATCAATGTGGAGGACCATTTGGAGGTCGTATTGTTGAATCTTGATGTCAATGATGATGAGGGCCGAGTGGAGTGCATGAATGCTTTACATGGAATGGGCTCTTACTATTATGAGCTTAGGAAATTATCTTTGAACCTTGAAAATAGGAAGACTCCACCAACAAAACCTTCAATTGAGGAGCCTCCGGTGTTGGGGTTGAAACTGCTGCCTACACACCTCAGGTATGAGTTCTTAGGCTCAAATTCTACTTTACCAGTTATTCTTTCCTCTTGTCTTACTAACATGCAGGTGGATGTCATATTGGCGGTGCTTCAAAAGCAGAAAAAGGTAATTGGATGGACTTTAGCTGAAATTCGGGGGATAAGCCCCGCATTCTGTATGCATAAGATTATTCTAGAAGATAATGCAAAGCCCTCCTTAGAGCATCAAAGGAGGTTGAACGATTCAATGCAAGAAGTTGTGAAAAAGAAGGTGATCAAGCGGTTGGATGTCGGGGTTGTGTAGCCCATCTCTGATAGCTCTTGGACTTCACCGGTGCAATGTGTACCGAAGAAGGGTGGCATGACTGTGGTTACAAATTTACAAAATGAGTTGATTTCTACTAGAACCGTCACTGGTTGGAGGGTATGCATGGACTACCGCAAGTTTAATAAAGTGACCCGCAACGATCACTTTTCTTTGCCTTTCCTTGATCAGATATTAGATCGACTTGCTGGGCGTGCCTTCTACTATTTCTTGGATGGGTATTCTGGGTACAACCAAACCTTGATTGCTTAGGAAGATCAGGAGAAGACCATATTCACTTGTCCATATGTCACCTTTGCTTTCTCTAGGATTCCTTTTGGATTGTGTAATGCACCGGCTACATTTCAGCGGTGTATGATGGCCATTTTCACTGATATGGTGGAAAATATTTTGGAAGTGTTCATGGATAACATTAGTGTTGTGGGAGACTCATTTGATGAATGCTTGAAGAATCTTGATAGAGTTTTGGCCCGTTGTGAAGAAACTAATCTTGTTCTCAATTGGGAGAAATGCCATTTTATGGTAGAAGAGGGCATAGTTCTTGGGCATAAAATTTCAAAGCATGGTATTGAGGTAGACAAAGCAAAAATTGATGTGATTTCAAGGCTTCCTCCCCCTACATCTGTCAAGGGAGTTCGAAGTTTTCTTGGGCATGCGGGGTTCTATCGGAGATTTATCAAAGACTTTTCGAAGGTAGTGAATCCCTTGTGCAAGTTGTTGGAAAAAGATGCTAAGTTCGTGTTTGATGAAAAATGTATGCAAACCTATGAACTTCTCAAGCATAAGTTGACCACCACTCCTATCATTACCGCACCTAATTGGAGCTTACCCTTTGACCTCATGCGTGATGTGAGCGATGTTGCGGTTGGGGCGGTCTTGGGTCAAAAAGTGAACAAAATATTTCATCTGGTATACTATGCGAGCAAGACAATGAATGATGCTCAAGTGAACTACACGCTGACCGAGAAAGAACTTTTGGCTATTGTGTTCACAATGGAAAATTTTTAGCCATATCTCATGGGTGCTAGTGTTATTATTCATACCGGCCATGCTGCACTGCGGTACTTGATGACGAAGAAGGATTCCAAAGCTAGACTGATGCGATGGATCTTGTTACTTCAAGAGTTTGATTTGGAGATTGTGGATCGGAAGGGTAGTGAGAACCAAATGGCGGACCACTTGTCCCGCTTGGAGGAGGAGGGGAGGCCTCGTGATGGCCTAGAGATCAATGATTCATTTCCCGACGAACAACTCCTTTCGGTGTCGATGAATGGTATTCCATGGTTTGCGGATGTTGCTAATTTCCTTGTGACGGGAATAATCCCGTATAAGCTCTCTTCTAACCAAAGGAAGAAGCTCAAGCGGGATAGTTTGGATTTCTATTGGGATGAGTCGTACTTGTTCAAGATTTGCGCGGATGGTGTGATCCGAAGGTGTGTTCTAGAGGAAGAGCAATTGAGTATCTTGGAGGCTTGTCATTCCTCTCCCTATGGTGGCCATCATGGCGGGGAGAGGATGACTTCTAAAGTTCTTAGTTGTGGGTTTTATTGGCCAACTTTGTACAAAGATGCAAGTGAACTTGTGAAGAGGTGTGACAAATGTCAAAGAGCGGGCAGAATTTCGAAGAAAGATGAGATGCCTCTCAATGCCATCCTCGAGGTTGATATTTTTGATGTATGTGGCATTGATTTTATGGGACCATTCGTTAACTCGTGTGGGAACGCATACATTCTTGTGGCGGTGGACTATGTTTCAAAGTGGGTTGAAGCTGTCGCTTTGCCCAACAATGAGGCCCAGAGTATTGTTGCATTTCTCAAGAAAAGCATTTTTACAAGGTTTGGTACTCCTCATGCAATCATAAGTGATAGAGGGTCTCATTTTTGCAATAGAGCTTTTGACACTTTGCTTGCGAATTATGGTGTCAATCACAAGGTTTCTACTCCCTATCATCCTCAAGCAAGTGGTCAAGTTGAAGTTTCCAACAGGGAAATCAAAAGCATATTGTCAAAGACGGTCAATGCAAATAGGACCGATTAGTCAAAGAAGTTGGATGATGCTCTATGGGCTTATAGGTCTGCTTACAAGACTCCGATTGGTATGTCTCCATATCGGTTGGTGTTTGGGAAAGCTTGCCATCTACCGGTTGAATTAGAGCACAAGTCCATGCGGGCTTTGAGGATGGTAAATCTTGAATGGGATGTTGCAGCCAATCTTAGTGTGGAGCAACTTAATGAACTCGATGAATTCTGATTTCATGCCTACTCCAGTTCTTTCTTGTACAAGGACAAGATGAAGTACCTTCATGATAAATATGCTCGTAGCAAGGAGTTCAAAGTTGGTGATTTGGTTCTTTTGTTCAACTCTCGGTTACGTCTGTTTCCGGGAAAGCTTAAGTCAAAATGAAGTGGACCTTTTGAAGTGGTGTGTGTGACCCTGTTTGGTGCACTTGATTTAAAGAAAAAAAATGGGGAAGTTTTCAGAGTGAATGGGCATAGGGCCAAGCACTACTTGGGAAAAATTGATGACAGCCACGTGGTGGCACTTCTTCATCTCAAATGATGTGATGGTAACCTGCGTCGTGCATCGATGTTAAATCAGGTGCTTCTTGGGAGGCAACCCATGTGTTTTTCTTTGATTTTCATTGCAGTATAGGATTTATTTTTGGAATAACTGTTGTGAGATGCTACAGGATTGTGTTGATGCAGTGCAGGACAAAGTGGAAAAAATGTCAAGTCTCTGAAGTTTTCAATGCAGACCGTACTACATTGTGTGCGGCCATAAAGAACTCAGTGCGGGGGGCACAAAATCAGTGCAGACCGCACTGATGATGGATGAAATTAACAGCTCTCTAAAGTTTACCACCGCGGCCGCATTGCATTTGTGTAGTCCGCGGTGGTCCACTGCAGCCGCGGTGCATTTTGTGCGGACCGCAAAGGCTGCCTTGTCTGAACCTCATGACTTTGAGCAGTGCGGACCGCATTGCCATTTAGTGCGGTCTGCATTGGGTTGGTAAGCTGGGCCCCCGGTCCTTTTCTATAAATAGGGCCTGAGGCCCTCCTTTTACACTTTTCGATCCTTTTGCTCTCAGAACCCCTAAAAACACTGTTCACCGTCCCTATTGCTCGTAACTAACTGCTATGAATCATTAATCATCAGTAACTCTCACATATGGTAACTTAACTTCTTTTTAATTGTTTTAATTTTTTTTGTTTTCTTTTAATTTTTGTTTTTCTTATTTTTTCTGTTATTCCCGTATTTATTTCAATTTGGTAGTTTAGAGTAGTTAATTCCTTGTTAAATTTAGAATTAGGTAGTTAAAAATACTGGGCAACCACTTAGGGGCCTTTCTTTGGTGTAAAATTGGACTTAAAATGAAAATACATTGAACCCTAAGTTAGTGCTGCTTCTGGGTACTCGGTGCGGACCGCGGTGGAAATTGTGTGGTCTGCAGTGTTCTTATGTGGTCCGCAATGGAATTTTGTGTGGACCGTATTGTTACAAGTCCTGGAATCTGATCAATGAGGACCGCAACCGCATTGCATTTTGTGCGGTCCGCGGTGCCTCAATGCGGACCGCATTGGCATTTTGTACGGTATGCGGAGCAATTATTCAGAGAGTGGGTAGTCTGAACCCCACCTCTGTGCGGACCGCATTGGCATTTTGTGCGGTCCGCATTGACCTCTGTGCGACCGTACTACATTTTATACGGTCTGCACTGTGCAACCTCTGCTGCTGTCTGCAACCTTTTCTTTTCTGCAACTGTGAACTTAATTGCTTCTACTGATATTAACAAGTCTAATGGCTGTTGTTTGCAGACAATGGTGAAACAAAGAGGCAAGGGTTCTAAACAAGCTGGTTTAGGTGAATCCTCCCGGGGAGGGAAACAAAAAATGATAAGACTGACTCCTCAAGCCCGACAAAACATTAAAAACATGAGGAAGATCATTAAAGCTGCTGATAGAGCCATTGACCAGTCTGGGAGTGAATACAAGCCCTCCCAGGATATATCTTCAGATTCAATCCCAGAGTACATCCCTGACTGGACGAAGAGAAACAGACTAAGAGACACTTATCCACCTTCCCCCGCTGCCCAAGCGTCAGTAAATGTATCTTCTGGGTCGTCTGAGGGCTCAGTTGAAGGCAGTGGGGATGAATACTCCACCTCTCCCACAACTTCATTATCCAGAGAGGGTGCAGTAGGAGAAGAAGAGGTAGTAACAGAAGGGGATGAGCCCCAGGTTGGCGGGGTAGAACGAACTAGAAACCCGGAGGTGTGGCAAGAACGCTTTGTGAGCGAGGTAGCATACCATAAATTCAGAGAATGGTGGCTTGGGGGGAAATTAATTCCGGAGAGAAGTTTTGGAGGTAGAGACCTTTTGCCTCACAACCCCAATGCGAGAAGGCAGTTTAGAGAGAGAGTGGGCTGGGAGTATTTCTTAAACAATTGTGAGGATGCAAACGAGCACCTGGTCAAGGAATTCTACACCAATGTTGCACACATCAAGAAGGGCACCAAAGTGACCAAGGTACGCAATTTGAAAGTGTTGTTCGATGGGAAAACCATAAATGACTACTTGGGCTTTGATGAGGAGGATGAGTCATTGTATTTGGCGAAGATGGAATTAGGTGAGGAGGTCCGTCCTTGGTTGGCATAGTATATGGAAATCCCAGGTACCACCCCCGATTGGTTGAATGCGGGAGTGAAAATTTTGAGAAGAAGTTTGAATTTTGAGGCCAAGGCGTGGGAAACATTCGTGTGCAACAGATTAGATCCCACTACTCATGAAAACTCACTCCCTCTTCACCGGGCAGTATTGGTAGCATCAATCATGGAGGGGTACCCGATTAACGTCGGGAAGGTGATGTCTCAGGTGATTACACATGTAGGCAGTGAAGGTGACAGAAACTACCCTTTCCCCAGCTTCTTAACCATGTACTTCACGGACCTAAAGGTAGAAAAGCGGCCATTTGATATAAAAGTTAAAGAAAAGGCCCCGTTCGCATGGTACAACATGCAGGGTGATGACAACCCTAAAAGCAAGAACTACAAGGGAACAACCACTGCTGCAACTGGCCAGTCTGAAGAGCCAGTAGTGGTAGTGGCTCCTACTCAGCCTTCGTCTACCTCAGCGGACATGCCCCCTAGTCCATCCACTTTAGCAGCTCCAGAGATACCCTCTACCCTAGCCCACCCAATGACTGCACACCGCCTGCGCTAGGCTCTTCTCAGCATCAACAACTGGATGCAGACAGCTTCTTCTAAGTTGTCTGTCCTCACTACTACAGTAGCAGCTCAGTCGACACCTCCACCTCCACATGTCCCACAGTCTATGAGCTCAGTCCACCTCTCATGGAAAAGCTCTCAAGGAGCTTGCTAGGGAGGCCAAGAAGATGAGAAAGACGCGGGCTTCTAAGGAGTCCGTCAAGGAGTTGAGGGGTAAGGTTGACAGGTTGAAGGCAGATCATCTGCCTTTGGATTTATTGTTATAGGACCCTGTGCCAGCAGCTCACCCCCAACCAGAGTAGTCCCAAAGGCCTCCCAAGAGGAAGAGGATGATTCCCCAAGCAGATGATGCAGTCATCCAGTTGGCAAACCTACCGGAGACCTCCTCTAGTCATCCATAGGATGCAGCCTAGGAGCCTATCCAGGTCCAGGCCCAGGTCCCAGCAGTAAAGCAACAGGCTATAGGGAACCAATCTGAGGTTCCCGAGCATATTGAAGACCATGGGACCACTTAGGATCCCATGCAGACAGATGGGCCATAGGGAGTCTCTATATCCTTTTCCCTTTTATTTTTGGTGCTTATTTGGTTTAGTTGGCATTGAGGACAATGCCAACTTTCATTTGAGGGGGTAGGCCCTACATTGATTTGTTGGATAATTGTATATATTTGACAGTTTTTATGCTTTCTTTGTTTTTCATCTTTGGTATGTATATAATTTTAGCACTTCTTTTCTTTTTTTGTACTTTTTACTTTAAGTTTGTATATAAAGTTTATGTTACATTGTATATATTCATCCCCTCTACTGTATATTCGATTAAATCCCCTCGTGTAAATATTCATTTTACTTTCCGCATTTTTCTTTTCCGTAGCTTCTTATTTATGCTCGTAGCTTCTTGTTTTGAATGTTTGCAATAAGCCTTTGATTTTCTTAATACCACGGTTCTTTCCAAAGGTAGAGTTTGTATGAACCGGGTGGCTCTTCCCAATGATGGATGGTGTGACAACCTTCTTAAGGGTTTGAGTCCATTTTTTTTCTTTTTACTTTTTAGTAGTTAGTGGTAAGGGTGGCTCAAGCAAAGCTTCACTTGGGCCTAGAACATTTTCCTTTGATCTCATGGTCAAAAACAAATTGTTGTGTTTAGGATGGTGAAAGTCGTGACCTTGAGACTCTTGTGTTGACCGGTAATCATCAAGTGATTTTTCGGGACCATTGTGTGCTCAAACCTTATCTAAGGTCGTTGTGGGCCCCCGACTCTGTGTCTTTAGCGATCCCATAGCTTGTGTGGTGAGGAATTGCATTGCAAGTCCAAGTCCCGAGCCATTGGTCTAGAACTTGCCCTGAATGTTTGTTGAGGCGAAATCGTTAGTGAATTTTGACTAGAGACATGATTATAGGATCTCCTTGATCCAAATGATAGCTTGAACACTTCCATAGGCTACCAATGATAAAATCCCTAGTCAACCTATTTGAGCCTTAGAACTTTTTCCATCAAGAACCATGATACAAGCCTTTACCCGTTCTAAAAAATACCCTCTCTTGGCACCCGATCTTTCCTTAGCACATGGAAAAAGTATAAGTTTGGGGGGAGAGACGAGGATGGCAACAAAGTGGTAAAAGGTAAAAAATGAAGAAAAGAAAAGGCAATGAAAAGACAAAAAGAATGCTCAATGTAGAATTGAATAAAAAGGGATTCAAGAAAAGTAAAAAATGAAAGGTGTGGAAAGTTGAGAAAGGAAAAAAGATCTGAAATGTATAAGAAAGAGTGACAGTATGTCTCTCTAACCCCTTAGAAAGAAGTGAAAAGACTCAAAAAGTCAAGTGAATTTGTGCCAAAATGAAACAAAAGAAGTGCTTAAGGAAAGATGGAACCTACTTAGACCAAACATTGTCTACCCGGAACCAAAAGCCTTCACAATGTCTACACAAAAGCCCTATATGATCTCTAGTTGAATGAAACTTACATTAGTGGTGACTCACATGAGGGACAAGCATATGGTACTTAGAGCCGGACTTGTGACTTTTCTTTGAGAGAGATGAGTGAATTTTCATTAACCTCATTTTGAGTGCCACTATTCTAAAGGTGAGTTTTGCTTAGGGAAAGCTATGGATGTGTGAGTTTGGGTTCCACAATGACCAAAGTAATAGAAATAGTTCTTTTATGTGTTGAGTCAACTCTTGATACTCTTGTGTCGCACTTAATCTATGGTGTTTAAAAAGAGTAAATATTGTTAATGATTCATTTGAATTGAGGGCAATTGTTAGTCCTAATTGATGCTAGATGAGGTCACTTTAGGACATCTGTATTTTCTTGGATTTCCCTTAATGGATGGGTCTTATTTTGTTTGCTTGAGGACAAACAAAAGCTTAAGTTTGGGGGAGTTGATAACTAGGGTACATTTAATACTCCTTCTTGCTTAAGTTTGGATTAGAAATATGTACAAAATTATCCCAAAGGCTCACAAGTTGTGCTTGATTGCAGGTTTGATCAACAAGGTGACAAGATGTCAAAGATCAGCTCAAAAAGGAGTGAAACTTGCACAAGTACCAAGACAAGACAAAGCTTAGACAAAACAAGGCCAGTTCGGCCGCACACCATTCTGTGCGGTCCGCACAAGTGATGTTCAGAGAGTGCATTTCCAGGACAACATGCATTGCGGCCGCATGGGGTTTTGTGCGGTCCGCATTGAGTTCATAGCGGCTGCACTCGATTTAGTGCAGTCCACAAAGCCAGAGTTCAGAGAAGTGCCAGTTCCAAGTTTAAATCCAATGCGGTCCGTGCTCCATTTCATGCGGACCGCACTAGAAGCCACTACGGCTGTACTCGATTCTGTGCGGTCCGCATTGCCCGAGTTCAGAGAGCTGGATTTTTAAGTCAAGAGCCTTAGTTTGGCCGCACGTGATTTTGTGTGGTCTACACTAGCCCCGTAGGGGTATTTTTGTCCATATTTTTCAGCTTAGTATAAACAGCTTCTTTTCCTATTTTTAGGTTATCAGATAGTTTTGTACACTGGCAGCACTCGTGACTTCGAATATTTTAGCTATTTTGAGTAATTTTAGCTTCATTTCAACATTAAATCTTCAAGTTTAATTTAACAATTAATTAATATGAGTTTTTCTTCATCTATGTTTTTGTTTTCTTCTCTAATTATGAGTAGCTAGACCCATAAGCTAGGGTTGTGGCTCAACCCTAGTGTGGGTAATTGATGGGTCTTGTGTTTTGATGCTTGATTGTCTATGGGTGTTTGATATTTGGACTAATTTCATGTTTAATTGCTGAATTAGTGATTGCAAACACTAGTTTGTGTTTAGTTGACTTTGGCTCTTCTTGAGAAAGAGACCCTAAGTCTCTGAAATCGGTCCAACAATGAATTGGGGCATACTCAAGAGATTGATAGCCCCAATTAAAGGGTTAAATCTAGAGATAGTAATACCCGACTTGAACCTTGATTGCTTGTGCAAATTTTCATACCCAGTTGGTTTTGAGAAAGTCAATTCGGGCAAAATCACTCGAACCACCGAGAGGTGTAGAGTGGGTAGAATCGTACAACGGTTATATCATACTCCCCAAATGTGTCAATCATTTCTTAGACTCAAGTATCCGTCAATTGACCACCTAGGCGAAAGTCACTACCCTAGTGCCTTTTACCCATTTGAACAACTCGCGATAGTTTAACCTTAGCTTACTTTAGTTTAATTGAGCATTGTAGTTTATATAATTAGAAGTAAATCAAAACCCAAAAATGTTTAGAAGTGGAATTTGTAACACATACACAACTCCACTTTAGATAAACACCCGACTCCAACTTCTAGCTCCCTGTGGAAATCGATCCCGACCTTAATCGAGTAAAAGCTGCTTCGAACCTCTCTCGCTACTCAATAATAGTGCAGGGTTGGCCACGATCAGCTTTCACTGCAGACCTCGTTCTTTTAGCCGAAGAAGAAGGTTCTGTAGACTTGGAAACAAATGAAGACTTCTTTGAAGAAGTCTTGGTTTTCTTTGGCTTAGGGGCTTGAACCTCCACATCCACAGTCATATGTTCATCTTGATGGACCAGGTCCATCACATCCACATCAACAGCCTCAACAGGCTCTGCAACCTTAGCTTTCCCTTTATCCATTCTTTTCTACTTGCTTTCTGCCATCGCCTTTTGTAACTCATCCTCACTTTGCTTCAACTTACTCATTGTGGCCCTTTCCTTTGGTACAGGAATCTCAGTAGTTGTTGGAGAAGTAGCCTTCCTTTTCTTGGTAGTTTTTGCAGTGCTGGGGGACCCGAAAATCATGTTACCAGAAAATCTCTAGAAAATTTCCAAGAATTTAAAAGCTAGATCCCATTATCCAGAAGGGTCCTGAAAACTCCTAGTTAAATGACAGTTTTAAAGCTAAGTTATACTCCTTAAAGGTACGACTTTCGCTAAATCTTGTTATCTTTGAAGGTCTTAAAACTACGTCCCATTATCCAGGAGGGTCCTGAAAATTTCCAATTGAGTCTCGTCCTAAGAATGAAAACCAACTTATATTTCCTCAAAGTAGATCCTATGTTAGATCTTGTTACTCATAAATGTTTTGAATTTTAACTAAGCCCCATTGCCAGGAGAGTCTTGAGAATTTACGATCGAACCTGTCCGGTGCTTGCTTTCCTTACGGAGGGTTTCTCCGAAACAAACGAAATTTCTGTCCCTGTCTCAATCAAAGAAAAATCTTGTCAGTTTAAAAATGTGGTGGTTAGTTTGCGGCATTCTTGCTGAAGGTGGCCCTTTCGTTGTCGTGCTTTGCTTTGACCGGCTTCTTTGAACTAACCAAGAACTATTTGCCTTTCCGTCTGAACTTTAACCCACAGGACCTTGCATGACCTGAATGCCCTACACCTAACTTGCTGTTTCATATTTACGTCCTTCCAATTTGAACCTATGTATATTCCCTGAAATGTACAAGCCACTCGACTGCTTGAACTTCCATTAACACCATACCTTCATTTTTGCATCATGCTATTTCTGGGCTGCTTTGGCCGCACTTTACTTTGTGCGATTTTAGAAGTTGGTAGTAGGTTTTGCAATCCTTTCTTTTGATTTTCAAGGCTAATATTGAAAACACCTTAGAGGAGTATACCAAAAGGAAATGAAATGCAATGACTCCGAGAGTTATGAGTAGAGAAGAAAAATCAAACGGAAAGACTATTTGAGGAAGAAAAGGAAAAAAGACTTATCTGAGTGAAGCTGCTGGCATCAATGATCATGACATGCATTTCGGATTAATCAGCTCAGCCTATTCAACCAATCTCCTTTCAATCTTCACCCTTTATGCCTGAGGATCTCTATAAACCAATTTCTTCGCCAAATCACTGACCTTGTTCGGTTCGCGGTGCCCTGAAGGGTTTTCACCAACAAACCTCTCTTCTCTGTTCATCTCTCAACTCACTGTCGCCCTATGGTTCCCATGAGGATTTTCACCAATAAGACTTTCTCATTTTTTAAATCTCTCTCAGCTTTCCAACGCCTACGGTGCCTGTGAGGGTTTTCATCAATAAGACTCTCTGATTTTTCATTTTCTTGCACAGAACGGACCGTTGCCCCTGATGCGAATCACACCTTTACTTGATCGACTTAGCATTTCTCTAAGGCTGATCGGAAGGTCTTTCTTTGGACCGTAATATGGGCTTTTGGATAGGGTTAGAAAGAAAGGGTATCAAAAAGGCCCAAAATGACTTGAATGGGTTCAAAATTACAACTCTTGGAATCAGGTTTCTTTCAACAACCACAACTGTCTGCCCCAGTTTCTTGGATTATTATTTCAGAATTAGATTGACTTTTAAGGCTGGGCCGAAGATTCCTCATGCATGTCATGTCATTGAAACCAGCATAAAAAGAACTGTACAAAGAAGAAAAGAAAAGCAAAAATAAGAGCTATCGGGAATTATGGAAAAGAGAAATTGCATTTCATTGAAATTAAAAGATAACATGGTTTGTACATCAACAAGCGGAAAATAAAAAAATCTGGGTCACAACCCTGGAATGAACCAGATAGAAAGGAAAACAAAACAAACTACCAAGACTCCTTCCGGGTAGGGAGAGGAGTAGCCTTCCAATTGTTAAGCTTTACATTCGGCCCGATGAACTACATTTCCACTTTGCTAGAACCTTATCCAACTTCTACCATGTTCATATCATCAAATAACCTCTGGAACCTTTCAATTAACTCTTCATCAATGTCAACCACAGAACTTGGAACGGTCGTCACTGGGCATTTCTTGGCACCGGGCCTGACAAAAGACCTGGAGAGGTGCGGGATAGGCTTTGGAAGTGCCCACGCCTTCTATTTTAACCTTTTAGCCCTTTTCACAACTGCCGCTGTAGGTTTGAATCCAAGACCGAACATACCCAAATTTATAGGGAGGGACACTAATTGTATGATACCCTGTAGAGATGCACCTAAACCTTTACCGGGCACAAAGCCATTTTTCAGCATTTCAAAGTCCACCATGACTGATGCGGAGGTTATCTTCGGAGTTGGAACACATTTCCCCTCGGGAACCTTCTCAATCGGCACTGTTTCAAAAACTTGATAGACCCAAGGCCCTTTGTCATCTTCAACCTCAATGAACGGGACAGAGGTATCACTGTGAGCACACAAATTATCCTCTCCATGCACGACGATCTCCTATCTATCCCATTCGAACTTGACCATCTAGTGCAGAGTGGATGGGACTGCTTTGGCGGCATGAATCCAAGGTCGACCCAATAGCAAATTGTAAGAGACGGCTATGTCCATCACCTAGAACTCTATGGCGAATTCCATTGGTCCTATTGTCAACGTAAGCACTATATCACTAACTGAATCTTTCCCTCCACCATCAAATCCCCGAACGCATATGCTGTTTTTGTGAATGCTCTCATCATCCACTTTCAACTTGTTCAGAGTAGAGAGAGGGTAGATGTTTTCAGTAGAGCCATTGTCAACTAGTACCCACCAAAGAATCCTCACATTTTACCGTCAGATAGAGAGTTCTGTTGTGTTCGGTACCTTCTACAGGCAACTCGTCATTAGAGAAGGAGACCCTATTCACCTCAAATATTTTGTTGGCAATCTTTTCCAGATGGTTCACTGAAATTTTGTCGTGGACGTAAGCCTCATTTAGAATTTTCCTCAGGGCCCGACAATGCTCATCTAAGTGGATTAGCAATGACAGTAAGGAAATCTGAACAAGCGTCTTCCTCAACTGCTCCACGATGGAATAATCTTGTACCTTCATTTTTCTCAAAAATTCCTCCACCTCTTCTTCAGTCACAGCCTTCTTTACTAGGACTGGATTATCTCTGGATGTTTTAGCTTTCATTAACTCTTTCGAGGCAAAGCATCTTCCTGAACGAGTTAATCCCCGGGCCTCATTGACTTCTTCTTTCACTTCCTTTCCCTTATAGGTCACTATCACCCGTTCATAGTTCCATGGGATAGCCTTGGTGCTGATTACAAGCAACTGGGTTACAAGCTTGATGATAACAGGATCCATGCGGGCACCCTCTACAATTATGATAGGCTTGTTTTCCACTCCTGGTACAACCACTTTTGACTTTTCTTGCTTTGCAACAACATCACTTGTGGATCCTTTCTTGACTACCATGGATGGTTCACCGTTTGTCCTGCCCGACTTGTTCACCGATCCTTCAATTGTTGGTTTTTTAACTGGCTTGACCTCCCTGGACCGAATCATCATGACGGTAAGTGAAGGCTTCTTGGGCCTCTCTCTCTTGTGTACTATCTCGATCATGTTTGTTTCCTCATGGGTTGGCAATGGGTTTTGGTTGATGTTGGGTGCCTATGGAGTCTGGACTTCAATCCGATTTGTGTTAATGAGCTCCTGGATGACATTTTTCAAGTGCCAGCACTTCTCCGTATCATGCCCCGGAGTACTAGAACAATATTCACATCTCAAGGAGTAATCAGGATTCTTTGGATGAGGGTTGGGCAATTTCGACTCAATTGGCCTCAACATATCCAACTGCCTCAATTTGTGGAATAAATTGGTATAAGACTCCCCCAATGGGGTGAAAGTTTTCTTCCACTGTGACCTCTAATTTTTGAATGCCGGATTGGGTCGGGAACCTGGGCCGGCGAGGATTCGGTAGGCTCGTGAAGGTGGGGAAGCATTTTGTGGAGCTGGGTAGGTGTTTTGTTGGGCTGGGGAACGCCATTGTGCGTAGGCAGGAGGTTGCGTATATGTCTGGGCATGATGGACAGAAATATGAGGGTCTGGTGATGGGAAGTAATGCTGGGATGGATTATACGGGGTTTGGGTGTAGGTTCGGTGATGAGGTCGAGGCTGGGTATATTGGTGTGACTCGCCCCTGGGTTCAAACCATGATCCTGAATCAACTGCTGCCACATCTTCTTTCTTCTTCTTTCCTATCACTCCCCCAGTACCGTTCTGAATGGCTTGGGTAGTTGCTTTGATAACCAAGTAGCTCATGATTTTACTTGATTTAAGCCCTTCTTCCACCATGCCACCAATCTTCACTACCTCGTTGAAAGATTTGCCTATGGCCGATATCAGATGGCCAAAGTAAGTGGGCTTCAGAGCCTGCAGAAAGTACTCCACCATTTCACTCTCCTCCATCGGGGGTTAACTCTTGCCGCTTGTTCTCTCCAGCGGAAACCATATTCTCTAAAACTTTTACTAGGCTTCTTCTCAATCTTAGTCAGAGACAAACAATCTGGAACAATCTCGATGTTGTACTGGAAGTGACGAGCGAATGCTTGGGCCAAATCATCCCAGGTATACCATCTGCTATGATCCTGATGGGTGTACCACTCCAAAGCTGCGCCACTCAGACTCTAGCTAAAGTACGCCATCAACAGCTCATTTTTCCCGCTAGCTCCTCTCATTTACTGCAGATTCCCCTCAAATGGGCCACCGAGTCTCCGTGTCCGTCATATAAATTAAA
Organism: Nicotiana tabacum; assembly: GCF_000715075.1. NCBI lineage: Eukaryota > Viridiplantae > Streptophyta > Magnoliopsida > Solanales > Solanaceae > Nicotiana > Nicotiana tabacum. The sequence continues at coordinate 17,885,410 of NC_134097.1, read as the reverse complement.
CTTCGGCATCTTGAACCCCACAAGCAACTGAACATCGAGGAATAGACACAAAGTTTTGTAGGCTACGCTCACCTGGCCTCCCAATCCCTGCATGTTTCTGAATGACTGTTCCAGGCTTCTAACCTTCCTGAACATCTCCTCTTGTTCTAGGTTTTTGGGTGGTTTCTCAGTCTCAACAGGGAGGTCGAAACAAGGAGTATAGGAGTAGTGCTCTGGGGCCTTGAAAGTAAGCTCCGGGGGATAGTATTGGTTATCTTGGGTTTGGAATAAGGGCTCACTGGAGGATCAATGGAGTGTAGCTGGTGGGGGTGCCATGAAAACAGGGGTGGCTGGTGGAGGGGGCATGGGATTGGTTTAGGTGGTGGTGCCTGTGGGGTTTGGGAAGTGGTGCCTGTGGGGTTTGGGAAGTGGTGCCTTGGTAGTGGTGGTAAATGGGGAAGCTTGGAGATGAATCAACAATGGGAGGTTCTTGGGATTGAGCCAGCGGCGGCACGAAAGCAGGATTGGTGGGGTATGAAAGTGGTGGATGCCCTTTCACCTATGCTTGGTACATCTCTACCATCCGATGTTTCAACTTGTATAACTCCTCTTTCAGATTAACATCAAACTCTTCCCCCTCTCTTGACGGACCGATAACACTTGCATCCAGTTCTTTGTTAGCCATAATCAACTTATCTTTGGACCTGGTGTTGTACGGGTGAGTTTCCAGAATGCCAAACAAACTAACCACCTGCCTGTACTCGATGACAACAAGCAAACTCGTTAGCGATTAGAGCTTAACAGATAGGTAATCGCACGTTGGGGGATGCAATGCACCTAAATAGTTAACCATTTCTAGTATGCATTTGAACGGCCGCTTGCGTCATCCCGACTTTCACTAATTTCCAATTGCAATTTCTTTCTCTCTTTTTTTTCCATTCCTACTTTTCCTTGCTTGGCTCTTGTTTTTATCCTTTATTTTCTTATATTCCTCTCTTGTTTTACCATTATTTCCTTCCCACAGCTTTTCTTGTTTTTCTTTCTCTTTTTCTTTTCTTTTTTTTTCTTCTTTTCAGTTCAAGGTTATGATCGAATCCTATAGGGATTGCCTACGTATCATGATGCCGCATGAATCAGACCAAGCGTAGTTCTGGGATCATGTGTGAAATAAATAACAAAATAAATAGTTTTTTGGGGTTTCCAAACAAAATAAAACATTGTGATTACAACAACTTTTCCTACAGATTTAAACAAAAAGACTAACAGACTCGATGAGTGGACCGACAAATTCAAAAGAAAATTGGAAATACAGACTCGAAATGAACTAACAAGCTGCCAATACAAACTCAAAAATAAACTAAAACATAGACTCAAACAAACAAAGTCAAGAATACATAAGTGCTTCAACTGCTGCTCTAGTCGGCCTTGCTGCAAGCCTCTGCGCAATGTCTTCTTGGAGGCAAAATAAGTCATCCATAATCCGTCGGACAAAAATCATAACTGAAGCAAAGAACATGGACCTGGTCATGTCTTCACACTCTTTGCATTTCATTAAAATGTAGTCCGCAATTCTCCTAATCCTTTCCCTGATAATACCCTTCTCATGTAGCAACCGTCCGATCTGCTGGGATATGGCACCCAAAACTTGTTCAGTTGTGTGATTTTGCTCTTGAAGCTGCTGCAGGTCTTTTGCTAGCTGTGACATCAGGGCATAGTAGTGTTCCCTTTCTTCTTTGAAGTCTCTTGCCTGCTTGGCTATTTCATTTTCAAGGACATTGACCTTTTCCTTTATACTCACGATTCCCTTGTCACACTTCTCCTTCAGTTGCCGAACAAAGCTGGCCCGTCCCTCCGCATTCTTAGCTAACTTAGCTCGGGCGCTTGCTAGCTCCGCTTCAATCTTTTGCAAGTCCTCCTCAGAGTCACGTACTTTCTGTGTAAGGTTGTAAATGAGCTTTTCATCTTTTCTGCTCCTGCCCGGGTTCTCAACTGCTATTCTCATTTTTCAAACTTGGGCTTGGAGAGCTTCATTCTCTTAGGCCAACTTTCTTCTTTCACCTTCGTCTTCTTGTCCTTAGAGATCATTATTGAATTCCATGTTTCTCAGCTTCTCTTTCAAGGCGTGAATCTCGGCTTGATATTTCTTCTCCTTTTGTCCCCAGGCCAACCTTTCTTGGATTTTGTCGTCAAAAGCTTAAACATGAGGTCTCTTGGCAGGCCTCTCCGGCTCGGGCTCAAGCTCTGGCTTGTTGTTTACATAAGACCTTTTCTCAAATCATGCGACATAATTTGGATCCACTTCCCCCTTTGCAACATCTAGTACCTGGGTGCCATTTTTCAAATACCGGCAACCATTCCAATTCTGCTGAACCGGAGCTTCGGGTAATGCAGCTTCTAGATGTAGCTCAATAACCTGGGTGGTTAGATCTTCATCTTCAAGCACCACCTGATATCTCCCTAACTGCCTTAATAACCTCTGCGGTGCATATGGATGGATACTCCTCACACCCATCAGCCTCAGGTAACCCTTGGTAGCCGTCATGTATATGGCTTCCGTCATCGGGAGCCATCCAATAGCCCACTCGATCTGACTTGCTTTGAGAGCTTTCAAATGGGAAACCCAGGCTTCAAGCCCTTCTGGCACGTTATAGTCGTTCACCTTTTCCTCATAACTCTCAATCAAGTTATCCGGGCTCGAACCATAACTCATGAACTTGGGATGATAGCGGAGATGCTCGATCAACTACATTTGTAGAAGGATATTGCAACCTTCAAAGAATTGAGCCCCAGCTTTGCATAATGTCAATGTTCGATAAATATCTGCCAGCACTAACGGTACAAGTGTTGATCTTCCTTTATGGTGAGGATTTGTTCAATTCTAACCATACGAGTATCCATTGTTCCTTCCTCATTTGGAAAAACCATGATCCCCAAAAATGCCACAATAAAAGCGAATCGACCATGAATTTCCTAAAGGACTTTATCTTGCTTGTTGCTCAAACCCTTTTCATTTGTATCAAACCCAACTGAGTGCCCGAACCTGAAGTACAAGAAATGGAAAGAACAACATCCCTTGCTTACATGGGCCTTCTTCATCTGTTTACTGATATTTAGGAGGTCAAAGAACTTGTGCACTGAAGGATCCCTTGGAAATATAAGTTGTTGCTTCCTCAAGTTCCGGCAAAACTCAATGCACCTGGCCATTTCCTCCAAAGTAGCGGTGATCTCAAAGTCCAAGAAATGAAAAACAATGTGGACAAGGTCCCAAAAGGTTACCAAAGCCTTGATTAAATCGTCCTGTAGTTTGATCTCCAAAATGTTTATAAGGGCACCCAACTATTTTTTCACTCACTTCTGACCATCTTCATCTAGATCATTCCACCACATACGCAAATGCAACCGAGCCTGTTTTCTGACCACTTCTAACGAGTTCTAGGTAGTGTTCATCTGTGACAAGTCACGGACAGTATTCATTTACACATGTGGAGGGTTAAGGTTAGGGTTGACTCTGGTGGACCTTTTTGTAAAACAGGTTTTCCAATTTCTACAAGAAAATCAATGGACCACGATTCCTTCCCCTATATGCTAATTTTAGCAAAAATGATTGTTTTGCAAACGTAGCCCTTCCCAATTCCAAATGAATTTTGAGGCCGGAGAGGATTACTTTATGGGAAAAATGACACTTCACCGATAGACTCATCCGTTCCTTTACGAAAATAGCCTTTTGACAACTGAAGATACTCTAAGGCTATCTTGGCGAGAGCAGTTTAAAACATTACCGAAGCTGGATTAGCTTATTTTGACCAAAACTCCAAACTAAATTTATTTGACCATCCACTCTCTTTTTTTTCTTTAATTTTTCAAAAATAAGGTCGAACCTTATGTAGGTTGCCTACGTATCCAACATCCGGTGAGAATTAGACCTACGTAGTTCGGTCAACTTTAACACATTTGAAAAGGACACAGTGTTTGACTCTTTTGAAATAACTCTCTTTCTCTTTCCTTTTCTTTGAAAATTTTTGGAAGAGTTTCGGGATATTGACCGCACCCTACTTTTGAGGTTGCCTACATATCCTTGGCTATAAAGGAATCAGGTCAGTGTAGTTCGGGAAGTTTAGGTAGCTGGGACCACCAGGAAGCTGTGATTTCACTGTTGCTTCTGCTGCTATTACTGCTTGTTGAACCCCTTATTACACCAAGATAAAATAAAAGAAGCTAAACTAAATTTATGATCTATGAATTACAAGAATCCTATCTATATATTCAAACTTGATCTTGCAGTTTTTGTTGCTCTGTTGACTTGTACTCTCCAGGTGAAATTCCTTTGCTGTTGACTTGAATTGTATTCTGAGGTGCTTTCCCTTTGTTCTCCAGGCGGGCGCCTGATTACTGAACTGGAACCGTCTTCCTTCGAACATTGTTGCTTTCCCTTTATTCTCCAGGTGGGCGCCTGATTACCAACATTTGAATTATCTTCCTTTCCTTCCGAAACTCGACTTGTTTTCCTTTTGTTTTCCAGGTGGGCACCTGATTGCTGAACTTGAATTGTATTCCTTTCCTTTGAAACTTGAGTTGTTTTCCCTTTGTTCTCCAGGTGGGTACCTGATTACCAACATTTGCACTGTTTTTCCTTGAGACTTGAACTGTTTCCCTTTGTTCTCAAGGTGGGCGCCTGATTTCCAAAACTTGAACTGCTCTCCCTTTATTCTCCAGGTGGGCGCCTGATTACCAACACTTGAATTGTTTTCCATTTGTTCTCTAGGTGGGCTCCTGATTACCAAAACTTGAACTGTTTTCCCTTTGTTCTCCAAGTGGGCGCATGATTACTAACACATGAATTGCTTTCCCTTTGTTCTTCAGGTGGGCTCCTGATTTCCAACACTAGAATTGCTTTTCCTTTGTTCTCCAGGCGGGCTCCTAATTTCCAACACTACAGACAAAACAAACGAAACTTTCCTACCCCAGTTTGGTAGCTGGGCACATCTGTGAGTGTTAATTGAATCATGTTACCTGAAAATCTCCAAGAATTTAAAAGCTAGATCCCATTATCCAGGAGGGTCTTGAAAACTCCTAGTTAAATGACGGTTTTAAAGCTAAGTTATACTCCCTAGAGGTATGATTTCCGCTAAATCTTGTTATCTATGAAGGTCTTAAAACTAAATCCCATTATCCAGGAGAGTCCTGAAAAATTCCAATTGAGTCTCGTCCTAAGAATGAAAACCAACTTATATTTCCTCAAAGTAAAACCTATGTTAGATCTTGTTACTCATAAATGTTTTGAATTTTATCTAAGTCCCATTGTCCATGAGGGTCCTGAGAATTTACGATCGAATATGTCCGGTGCTTGCTTTCCTTACGGAGGGTTTCTCCGAAACAAACGAAATTTCTGCCCCTGTCTTAGTCAAAGAAAAATCTTGCCAGTTTAAAAATGTGGTGGTTAGTTTGCGGCATTCTTGCTGAAGGTGGCCCTTTCGTTGCCATGCTTTGCTTTGACCGGCTGCTTTGAACTAACCAAGAACTGTTTGCCTTTCCATCTGAACTTTAACCCACAGGACCTTGCATGACCTGAATGCCCTACACCTAACCTGTTGTTTCATATTTTTGTCCTTCCAATTTGAACCTCAGTATATTCCCTGAAATGTACAAACCACTAGACTGCTTGAACATTCATTAACACCATACCTTCATTTTTGCATCATACTATTTCTAGCCTGCTTTGGCCGTACTTTGCTTTGTGCGATTTTGGAAGTTGGTAGTAGGTTTTGCGATCCTTTCTTTTGCTTTGAAAGGCTAACATTGAAAACGCCTTAGAGGCGTATACCCAAAAGGAAATGAAATGCAATGACTCTAAGAGTTATGAGTAAAGAAGAAAAATCAAACGGAAAGACTATTTGAGGAAGAAAAGGAAAATGGAGTTATCTGAGTGAAGTTGATGGCATCAATGATCATGACATGTATTTCGGATTAATCAGCCCAGCCTATTCAACCAATCTCCTTTAGATCTTCACCCTTTATGCATGAGGATCTCCATAAACCAATGTTTTCGCCAAATCACTGACCTTATTCGGTTCGCGGTGCCCTAAAAGGTTTTCACCAACAAACCTCTCTCCTCTGTTCATCTCTCAACTCACAGTCGCCCTATGGTGCCCATGAGGGTTTTCACCTATAAGACTCTCTCATTTTTTAAATTTTTCTCAACTTTCCATCGCCCTACGGTGCCCGTGAGGGTTTTCACCATTAAGACTCTCTCATTTTTCATTTTCTTGCTTAGAATGGAGTGTTGCCCCTGATGCGAACCATACATGTACTTGCTCAACTTGGCATCTATCGAAGACCGATCGGAAGGTCTTTTTTTGGACCGTAATGTGGGCTTTTGGATAGGGTTAAAAAGAAAGGGTATCACAAAGGCTCAAAATGATTTGAATGGGTTCAAAATTACAACTCTTGGAATCAAGTTTCTTACAACAACCACAACTGTCTATCCCAGTTTCTTTGCTTGGGGGACTTTTGAATTTTTTATTTTGATGTGACCAAACCGTGAGGCTGCCTACGTATCCTTAAAATGAATCAGGTTGAATGTAGTATGTCATAGGAATTGCTTTGTTGTTCTTACTTTTTCTTTTCCTTTCTGTTTTTTTCCTTTTTTTTTACTTTCTTTCTTTCTTCTTTCTTTTTCTTTTTTCTTTTCTTTTCTCTTTTTCTTTCTTTTCATTCATTTTCCATTTTTTCCTTTTCTTTCCTCTTCTCTTTCCTTCTTTACTTCTTTACTTACCTTTTGTGTTTGTGATTCTAAATTACGCTACTGATCCCAAAAGAGGGGTATGAAAGGAAATAAATAAGGCTCAAAGGGGTAACAAAGGATAAAGATTTTAGATAGCAGAACAAAATTCTTTCGTCATTCCAATCTTCAAAACATGCCAAGTACAAAGAAACACAATTTAAATAAAAGAAATCATACATAATATCTTTCTACTGCATCAGAATTTATGGCCATATCTACACATTTGCCTTCTATATCTGTTAAATACAAAGAACTATTGGACAACTCTCTCATTACGATGAACGACCCCTGCCAATTTGGGGAGAACTTGCCTTTCGCTTTAGCCTGATGTGGAAGGATGCATTTCAATACTTGCTGACCCACTTCAAATTTCCAGGGATGCACCTTCTTGTTGTATGCTCTTTCCATTCTCTTTTGATACAACTGGCCATGGCATACTACTGCCAATATTTTCTCATCAATTAAACTCAATTGCTCCAGACGGGTTTTGACCCACTCACCATCATCAATTTCGGCTTTAGCAACGATCCAAAGGGATGGAATTTCAACTTCCGCGGGTATCACTGCTTCTATGCCATATACCAACAAGTAAGGAGTTGCACCTACTGAAGTGCAAACAGTAGTACGATAACCCAACAACGCAAATGGCAACTTCTTATGTCATTGCCTGGAACCTTGCACCATTTTTTGAAGTATTTTCTTTATATTTTTGTTGGCTGCCTCGACTGCTCCATTCGCCTTGGGGCGATACGGGGTGGAATTATGATGCGTGATCTTAAATTGTTGACACACTTCTTTTATTAGATGACTGTTAAGACTAGCCTCATTATCTGTGATGATCACCTTTGGGATTCCAAACCGACAAATGATATTTGAATGAACAAAAATGACCACTGCCTTCTTGGTCACAAACTTGAAAGTTTTAGCTTCAACCCACTTAGTGAAATAATCAATGGCCACCAGAATGAACCTGTGCCCATTGGATGCTGTTGGCTCAACTGGTACAATGACATCCATACCCCAAGCAACAAAGAGCAATGGTGCGGACATTGTGTGTAATTCAGATGGTGGAGAATGAATCAAATCTCCATGTACTTGGCATTGATGACATTTGCGCACAAAACTGATACAATCTCACTCTATGGTGAGCCAATAATAACCCGCTCGAAGAATCTTCTTTGCCAGAACATACCCACTCATATGCAGCCCACAAATCTCGGAATGTACTTCGGTCATGATGGTCGTGGCTTGTCTAGCATCTACTTATCTCAACAATCCAAGATCTGGAGTTCTTTTGTACAAAACTCCTCCACTGAAGAAAAGTCCGCTTGTCAAACGTCGAATTGTTCTCTTCCGATCCTTTGTGCCTTGTACTGGATACACTCTCGACCTGATGTACTCTCTGATATCGTGGAACCAAGGCTCACCATCATATTCTTCTTCTACCATGTTACAATAAGCATGCTGACCGCGGACCTGAATATGCAAAAGATTAATATAAGCTTTGTCTGGATGGTGCAACATTGACGCCAAGGTAGCCAAGGCATCGACGACCTCATTATGGATCCTTGGAATGTTCCTAAATTCTATAGATCGAAGCCATTGACAAAGATCATGCAGACATTGTCGATACGGTATAAGCTTTAAATCCCGTGTTTCCCATTCTCTTTGAATCTGGTGCACCAGAAGGTCCAAGTCCCCCAAGACCAAGACTTTCTGAATTTCCATATCTATAGCTAGCCTTAAATCCAAACTGCATGCCTCGTACTCAGCCATGTTGTTGGTACAATAAAAACGAAGTTGAGCCGTAACAGGGTAGTAATGCTCTGTTTCAGAAATGAGAACTGCCCATATCCCAACACCTTTCATGTTGGCAGCCCCATCAAAGAAAAGTTTCCAACCGGGCTTTTCATCTTTCTCGACCTCATCGATATGCATTACCTCTTTGTCAGGGAAGTAAGTCCTCAAAGGTTCATATTCTTCATCCACCGGGTTCTTGGCCAAAGCTTGGGCTTTCATCGATGTCTGAGTCATATATAAAATGTCAAAATCTGTGAGCAAGATCTGCCACTTTGCGAGCCTTCCTGTGGGCATGGGCTTCTAAAAGATATACTTCAAGGGATCTAGGCGAAAGATGAGGTAAGTAGTGTAGGACAAGTAATGCTTCAACTTCTGTGCTACCCAAGTCAGGGCACATCACGTCCTCTCAAGGGGAGTATACTTAACCTCATAAGATGTGAATTTCTTGCTGAGATAGTAGATGACTTGCTCTTTCCTGCCAGTGATGTCATGCTGACCCAACACACAACCAAATGAATTATCTAAGACCGTCAAATATAGAATCAAAGGTCTCCCGGGTTCTGGCGGGACCAACACAGGTGGGTTTGACAAATATTCCTTGATCTTATCGAAGGCTTCCTAGCACTCATCAGTCCATTTGACCGCAACATCCTTCTTTAGTAGCTTAAAGATGGGCTCACAATTTGTCGTGAGCTGAGCAATAAACCTGCTGATGTAGTTTAACCTCCCTAGAAGACTCAACACCTCAGTCTTGTTCTTTGGCGGTGGCAATTCCAAGATAGCTTTGATCTTTGACGGATCCAATTCGATGCCCCGCCGACTGACTATGAATCCCAACAATTTCCCCGATGGAACACCAAACGCACACTTTGCAGGGTTAAGTTTGAGATTACACCTGCGGAGCCTCTGAAATTTTTTTTTCAAATCCCTGACGTGGTCAGACTGCTTCCTGGACTTTATGATCACATCATCCACATAAACCTCAATCTCCTTGTGTATCATATCATGGAATATGGTTGTCATTTCCCTCATGTAAGTTGCCCCAGTGTTTTTCAAAACAAATGGCATGACCCGGTAGCAGTATGTTCCCCATGGCGTGATGAATGCCATCTTTTCCGCATCTTCCTCATCCATCAAAATCTGATGATAGCCCGCATAGCAATCCACAAAAGACCCAATCTCATGCTTGGTACAATTATCAATCAAGATGTAGATATTTGGCAATGGGAAGTTGTCCTTTGGACTTGCTTTGTTGAGATTACGGTAATCAACAAACACTCTGGTCTTACCACCCTTCTTTGGCACAGGCTCAACATTGGCTAACCACGTGGGATACCGCGTGACCCGAATGACCTTCGCATCAAGCTGCTTTGTGATCTCTTCTTTAATCTTCACATTTATGTCAGTTTTGAATTTTCTCAACTTCTGCTTGACGCGAGGGAATGCTGGATCAATTGGCAATTTATGGACCACCAAATCGGTGCTCAAGCCTGGCATGTCATCATACGACCATGCAAAAATATCCTTATACTCAAACAATGCTTTAATTATTTCTTCCCTGATTTGTGGTTCAAGATAGACACTTATCTTAGTTTCTCTGACATTATCTGGGTCCCCTAGATTGATTGCTTCCGTATCATTCAAATTACGCTTGGGTTTTTCTTCAAAATGACTTGGTTCCTTACTAATCTCTTCAAATGCCTCATCCTCATCATATTCTGATTAATCATAACAATCTATTTCTTGGATTATTATTTCAGAATTAGATTGACTTTTAAGGCTTGGCCGAAGATTCCTCATACATGTCATGTCATTGAAACCAGCATAAAAAGAACTGTACAAAGAAGAAAAGAAAAACAAAAATAAGAGCTATCAGGAATGATGGAAAAGAGAAATTGCATTTCATTGAAATTAAAACAGGGTTTATACATCAACAAGCGGAAAATAAAAAAAATCCGGGTCACAACCCTAGAATGAACCAGATAGAAAAGAAAAGAAAACAAACTACCAGGGCTCCTTTCGGGTAGGGAGATGAGTAGCCTTCCAATTGTTAAGCTTTACATTCGGCCCGACGAATTACACATCCGCTTTGTTAGAACCTTCTCCAACTTCTACCACATTCACATCATCAAACAACCTCTGGAACCTTTCAATTAACTCTTCATCAATGTCAACCACAGAACTTGGAATGGTCGTCACTGGGCATTTCCTAGCACCGAGCTTGACAAAAGACCCGGAGAGGCGCGGGATAGGCTTTGGAAGTGCCGACACCTTCTGTTTCAACCTTTTAGCCCTTTTCACATTTGCTGCTGTAGGTTTAAATCCAAGACCAAATGTACCCAAATTTTCAAGGAGGGATACTGGTTGTATGATACCCTACAGAGATGCACCTAAACCTTTGCCAGGCACAAAGCCATTTTTCAGCATTTCAAAGGCCACCATGACTGATGCGAAGGTTATCTTTGCAGTTGGAACACATTTCCCCACGGGAACCTTCTCAACCAGCACTTTTTCAAAAACTTGATAGACCCAAGGCCATTTTTCATCTTCAACCTCAATGAACGGGACAGAGGCATCACTATGAGCACCCAAATTATCCTCGCCATGCACGGCGATCTCCTGTCTATCCCATTCGAACTTGACCATCTGGTGCAGAGTGGATGGGACTACTTTGGCGGCATGAATCCAAAGTCGATCCAACAGCAAATTGTAAGAAACAGCTACGTCCAGCACCTGGAACTCCATGGTGAATTCCACTAGTCCTATTGTCAACTCAAGAACTATATCGCCAACTGAATCTTTCCCTCCACCGTCAAATCCCCGAACGCATACGCTGTTTTTGTGAATCCTCTCATCATCCACTTTTAACTTGTTCAGAGTAGAGAGAGGGCAGATGTTTGCACTGGAGCCATTGTCAACTAATACCCACCAAAGAATCCTCATAGTTTACCGTCAGATAGAGAGCTCTGTTGTGTTCAGTACCTTCTAGAGGCAACTCGTCATCAGAGAAGGTGACCCTATTCACCTAAAATATTTTATTGGCGATATTTTCCAGATGGTTCACTGAAATTTTGTCATAGACGTGAGCCTCGTTCAGAATTTTAATAAGGGCCTGACGATGCTCATCTGAGTGGATTATCAATGAAAGTAAGGAAATCTGAGCAGGCATCTTCCTCAACTGCTCCACGATGGAATAATCTTGTACCTTTATTTTTCTCAGAAATTACTACGCCTCTTCTTCAGTCACAACCTTCTTTACTAGGACTGGATTATCTCTGGATGTTTTAGCTTTCCTTAACTCTCTGGGGCAAAGCATCTCCCTGAACGAGTTAATCCCTTGGCCTCATTGACTTCTTCTTTCACTTCCTTTCCCTTATAGGTCACTATCACCCGTTTATAGTTCCATGGGATAGCCTTGGTACTGATTACAGGCAACTGGGTTACAGGTTTGATGATGACAGGATCTGTACGGGCACCCTCTACAATTATGATAGGCTTGTTTGCCACTCCTGGTACAACCACTTTTGCCTTTTCTTGCTTTGCAGCAACATCACTTGGGGATCCTTTATTGACTACCATGGATGGTTCACCGTTTGTCCTTCCCGACTTGTTCACTGATCCTTCAATTGTTGGTTTTTTAACTGGCTTGACCTCTCTGGACCGAATCATCATGATGGTCAGTGAAGGCTTCTTGGGCTCCCCTCCATTGTGTACTATCTCGATCATGTTTGTTTTCTCATGGGTTGGCAATGGGTTCTGGTTGATGTTGGGTGCCTCTAGAGTCTGGACTTTAATCCAGTTTGTGTCAATGAGCTCCTAGATGGTATTTTCAAGTGCCAACACTTCTCCGTATCATGCCCCGGAGTACCAGAACAATATTCACATCTCAAGGAGTAATCAAGATTCTTTGGAGGAGGATTGGGCAATTTCGACTCAATTGGCCTTAGCATATCCACCTACCTCAATCTGTGGAATAAATTGGTATAAGACTCCCCCAACGGGGTGAAAGTTTTCTTCCGCTGTGACCTTTCATTTTTGAATGCTGAATTGGGTTGGAAACTTAGGTCGGCAGGGTTTCGGTAGGCTCGTGGGGGTGGGTAAGCATTTTGTGGAGCTGGGTAGGTGTTTTTTGGGGCTGGGTCACACCATTGTGCGTAGGCAGGAGGTTGAGTATATGTCTGGGCATGGTGGACAGAAATATGAGGGTTTGGTGATGGGAAGTAATGCTGGGATGGATTATACGGGGTTTGGGTGTAGGTTCGGTGATGAGGTCGAGGCTGGGTATATTGGTGTGACTGTCCCCTGGGTTCAAACCATGATCATGAATAAACTGTTGCCACATCTTCTTTCTTCTTCTTTCCAATCACTCCCATAGTACCGTTCTGAATGGCTTGGGTAGTTGCTTTGATAGCCGAGTAGCTCATGATTTTGCTTGATTTAAGACCTTCTTTCACCATGCCACCCATCTTCACTACCTCATTGAAAGACTTGCCTATGGCCGATATTAGATGGCCAAAATAAGTAGGCTCTAGAGCCTGCAGAAAGTACTCCACCATTTCGCTCTCCTCCATCAGGGGTTAACTCTTGCTGCTTGTTCTCTCCAGCGAAAATCGTGTTCCCTAAAACATTCACTAGGCTTCTTCTCAATCTTAGTCAGAGACAAATGATCTAGAACAATTTCGATATTGTACTGGAAGTGACGAGCGAATGCTTGTGCCAAATCATCCCAGTTATACCATCTGCTATGATCTTGACGAGTGTACCACTCCAAGGCTACGCCAGTTAGACTCTGGCTAAAGTACGCCATCAACAGCTCATCTTTCCCACCAGCTTCTCTCATTTTATTGCAGAATCCCCTCAAACGGGCCACCGAGTCTCCGTGCCCGCCATACAAATCAAACTTCGGCATCTTGAACCCCACATACAATTGAACATCGGGGAATAGACATAAATCTTTGTAGGCTACCCTCACCTGGCCTCCCAATCCCTGCATGTTTCTGAATAACTGCTCCAGGCTTCTAACCTTCCTGAACATCTCCTCCTGTTCTAGGTTTTTGGGTGGTTTCTCAGTCTCAACAGGGAGGTCGAAATGAGGAGTATAGGAGTAATGCTCTGGGCCTTGAAAGTAGGCTCCGAGGGATAATATTGGTTATCTTGGGTTTGGAATAAGGGCTCACTGGAGGATCGATGGAGTTTAGCGGGTGGGGGTGCCACGAAATCAAGGGTGGCTGGTGGATGAGGTATGGGATTGGTTTGGGTGGTGGTGCCTGTGGGGTTTGGGAAGTGGTGCCTTGGTAGTGGTGGTAAATGGGGAAGCTTGGAGATGAATCAACAGTGGGAGGTTTTTGGGATTGAGCCAACGGCGGGACAAAAGCAGGATTGGCGGGGTATGATGGTGGTGGATGCCCTTTCACCCATGCTTGATACATCTCTGCCATCTGGTGTTTCAACTTGTATAACCCCTCTTTCAGATTAACATCAGACTTTTCCCCCTCTCTTGACGGATCGATAACACTTGCATTCAGTTCTTGGTTAGCCATGATCAACTTGTCTTTGGACCTGGTATTGTACAGGTGAGTTGCCAGAATGCCAAACAAACTAACCACCTGCCTGTACTCAATGACAACAAGCAAACTCGTTAGCGATTAGAGCTTAACAGATAGGCAATTGCACATTGGGGGATGCAATGCACCTAAGCAGTTAACCATTTCTAGTATGCATTTGAACGGCCGCTTACGTCATCCCGGTTTCACTAATTTCCAATTGCAATTTCTTTCTCTTTTTTTTTGCCATTCCTACTTTTCCTTGCTTGGCTCTTGTTTTTATCCCTTATTTTCTCATTTTCCTATCTTGTTTTACCATTATTTCCTTCCCACAACTTTTCTTGTTTTTTTTATTTCAAGGTTATGATCAAATCCTATGGGGATTGTCTACGTACCATGACGCCGCATGAATCAGACCAAGCGTAGTTCTGGGATAATGTGTGAAATAAATAACAAAATAAAACATTTTTTGGGGGTTTTCAAACAAAATAAAACATTGTGATTACGACAACTTCTCCTACAGATTTAAAGATAAAGACTAACAGACTCGATGAGTGGACTGACAACTTCAAAAGAAAATTGGAGATACAGACTCGAAAATAAACTAAAACACAGACTCGAACAAACAAAGTCAAGAATACATAAGTGCTTCAACTGCTTCTCCAGTCGGCCTTGCTGCGGGCCTCTACGCAATGTCTTCTTGGAGGCAAAACAAGTCATCCATAATCTATTGGACAAAAATCATAACTGAAGCGAAGAACATGGACCTGTTCATGTCTTCACACTCGTTGCATTTCATTACAATGTAGTCCGCAATTCTCCTAATCATTTCCCTGATAATACCCTTCTCCTATAGAAACCGTCCGATCTGCTGAGATCTGGCACCCAAATCTTGTTCAGCTGTGTGATTTTGCTCTTGAAGCTGCTGTAGGTCTTTCTCTAGCTGTGACATCAGGGCATAACAATGTTCCCTTTCTGCTTTGAAGTCTTTTGCCTGCTTGGCCATTTCATTTTCAAGGACATTGACCTTTTCCTTTATACTCATCATTCCCTTGTCATACTTCTCCTTCAGTTGCCGAACGAAGCTAGCCCATCCCTCCGCATTCTTAGCTAACTTAGCTCGGGCATTTGCTAGCTCTATTTCAGTCTTTTGCAAGTCCTCCTCAGAGTCACGTACTTTCTATGTAAGGCTGTAAATGAGCTTTTCATCTTTTCTGCTCCTGCCCGAGTTCTCAACTGCTATTCTCATTTTTCGAACTTGGGCTCGGAGAGCTTCATTCTCTTGGGCCAACTTTCTTCTTTCACCTTCGGCTTCTTGTGCTTGGAGATCATTGTTGAATTCCTTGTTTCTCAACTTCTCTTTCAAGGCGTGAATCTCAGCTTGATATTTCTTCTCATTTTCTCCCCAGGCCAACCTTTCTTGGATTTTGTCGTCAAAAGCTTGAACATGAGGTATCTTGGCAGGCCTCCCGGGCTTAGGCTTTAGCTTATTGTTTACACAAGACCTTTTCTCAAACCATGCAGCATAATTTGTATCCACTTCCCCCTTTGCAACATCTGGTACCTGGGTGCCATTTTTCAAATACCGGCAACCATTCTAATCTTGCTGAATTGGAGCTTCGGGCAATGCAGCTTCTGGATGTAGCTCAATGACCTGGGTGGTTAGATCTTCATCTTCAGGCACCACCTGATATCTCCCTAACTGCCTTAATGCCCTCTACGGTGCATATGGCTGGATACTCCTCACACCCATCAACCTCAGGTAACCCTTGGTAGCCGTCATGTACATGGCTTCCGTCATCGGGAGCCATCCATTAGCCCACTCGATCTGACTTGCTTTGAGAGATTTCAAGTGGGAGACCCAGGCTTCAAACCCTTCTGGCATGTTGTAGTCTTTCACCCTTTCCTTATAACTCTCAATGAAGTTATCCGGGCTCGAACCATAACTCATGAACTTGGGATGACGGTGGAGATGCTTGATCAACCACATTTGTAGAAGGATATTGCAACCTTCAAAGAATTGAGCCCCAACTTTGCATAATGTCAATGCTCGATAAATATCTGCCACCACTAACGGGACAAGTGTATGATCTTCCTTGGTAGTGAGGATTTGTGCAATTCTAACCATACGAGTATCCACTGTCCCTTCCTCATTTGCAAAAACCATGATCCCCAAAAACGCCACAAAAAAAGCGAACTGATAATGAATTTGCCAAAGGCCTTTATCTTTCTTGTTGCTCAAACCCTTTTCATTCGTCTCAAACCCAGCTGAGTGCCCGAACCTGAAGTACAAGAGATGGAAAGAACAACACCCCTTGATTACATGGTCCTTCTTCATCTGTTTATTGATATTCAGGAGGTCAAAGAACTTGTGCACCGAAGGAGCCCTCGAAAATATAAGTTGTTGCTTCCTCAAATCCCGGCCAAACTCAATGTACCAGGCCATTTCCTCCAAAGTAGGGGTGATCTTAAAGTCCGAGCAACGAAAAACATTGTGGACAAGGTCCCAAAAGGTTACCAAAGCCTTGATTAAATCGTCCCGTGGTTTGATCTCCAAAATGTTTATAACTGTTTTTTCACCCACTTCTGACCATCTTCATCTAGATCATTCCACCACATACACAACTGCAACCGAGCCTGTTTTCTGACGAGTTCTAAGTAGTGTTCATCTGTGACGGGTCCTGGACAGTATTCATTTGCACCTGTGGAGGGTTAAGGTTAGGGTTGACTTTGGTGAACCTTTTTTAAAATAGGTTTTCTAATTTCTACAAGAAAAATCAACGGACCACGATTCCTTCCCCAATATGCTAATTTTAGAAAAAATGACCATTTTGCAAACGTGGCCCCTTCCCAATTCCAAATGAATTTTGAGGCCGGAGAGGATTACTTTATGGGAAAAATGACACTTCACCGACAGACTCGTCCATTCCTTTACGAAAATAGCCTTTCGACAACTGAAGATACTCTAAGGCTATCTCGGCGAGAGTGGTTTAAAACATTACTGAAGCTGGATCTGCTTATTTTGACCAAAACTCCAAACTACATTTATTTGACCATCGACTCTTTTATTTTCTTTTTTTTTTCAAAAACAAGGCCAAACCTTATGTAGGTTGCCTACGTATCCCACATCCGGTGAGAATCAGACCTGCGCAGTTCGGTCAGCTTTGACATATTTGAAAAGGACACAGTGTTTGACTCTTTTGAAATAACTCTCTTTCTCTTTCCTTTTTTTGAAAATTTTTGGCAAAGTTACGGGATATTTCCAAATACCGTGGGTTTTTTAGAATCGGGTTTTATTTCCTTCCCTACATCGCTCTTGATTTTTCTTTTTCTTTATTTTCCCTAGCCGGTCAGCATGCAGGCCGAAACAAATAAATGTTCACATAGCAGATAAGATGCATCAGGATGTTCTGTTATTCTGGACACACCTGTCCTAGACGGACCCAACCCCTGTGTTGAGTCCCCTAAATCAAATGCTTGTGATGTAGACAAGTGTTCCTACTAGGGATCCGGCATGAAGCTGTGTTTTTCTAGGTTAGATCCTGGGGTTTTGTTCTAGACTTGGGGTTACCCGAACGGACAACTGGGGCCAAAGAGGGGGCGACGTACCGGGAGTGCTAAAGTCTGTCTGGCCTTGTCGCTGGCCAGCCTCGTTCTATTTAGTATAATTTCTATAGAAAAAAGTGGGCCACGCGAACGTGCGCACCATTTTCAGAAGACTCAGAAGGATGACGTAAGAAAACAGTTATATACAATTCAAACAATATTAAAGCGGTAAACAGATATCATTTAGCACAAAAGGTTCATAGAGTACAGTAATATTAACAATAAATGAAGCCAAGTAAAAATCTTAAAAACAAGCTCGAATTCTTGAACTCTGAACCAGAGATTCTGGGTTCTTGTCCCCAGCAGAATCGCCAGAGCTGGCACACCTTCTTTTTACTACCCCCGAAAGGGGTACAAAGGAGTTTTTTCCAATTTAAGTGACAATCGAAACAGGATCATTTATTAAATTCAGAGTCGCCACTTGGGATAGTTTATGGTGTCCCAAGTCACCGGTTTACATCCCGAATCGAGGAAATTGACTCTATTTACAGTCTGCGAACACAGAAATCCGGGTATAGAATTCTGTTAAACAGGGAAAATGTGTTAGGTATTCCCGATTTCCGTGATTCTAGCACAGTCGCTTTGATCATACTTGGCTTATTAAAATTGTTAATTACTTATTTTAGAACTTATGTGCATTTGCCTTTTACCGCTTTTAATTAAGAAAATTATCTTGAAACGGGTCACGCGTATGTGTACCCATTTGTTTGGCGCGTCAAAAGTCATGTCATGCGAACGTGTCCACAATTAATAATGCTTTATTAATATTAAGAAAATTTGGCCGAAGTTGCGCGAACGCATACTCCAGTTTTGTTTTTAGAAATCGTAGTCATGTCACGCGAACGTGTCCACAACCACGATAGTATATTAAATGTGCCTAAAGCAAACTACGATATCATTCTTAATATCTAAGTTATAACATTAACACGAGGGCCATAGGGATTCAATTATGGATGTCACATCTCAGACTAAATTAAATTAGCCTATGAAAACCACTTAAAAAGGTTTGACTGAAGTTGCACGGACGCATAATCTGAATTGGTTTTTAAAATTATAATTATATCACGCGAACATGTACACAATCACAATAAAAATTTTAACGTGCCTAAAGGCTTTCCTACGAATATTCAATATTTTCCTAAACCAATTTGGAATTATTGTGAAAGCAACGAATTGGCAGATATGGAGTTATTAGAAGTCAAGATATTTTAGCTAGTTAGGGTTAGGGCTGTGCACGGATTGGATCGGATCGGATTTAGCATATTTCGGATTCGGATTTCGGATTCTGAAAATGACAATCCGAATCTGATCCGAATTAACATTGGATCGGATCGGATTTGAAACTTTGGATCGGATAAATTTTCTAATTGTCGGATTGGATTGTTAATTTTCAGAACTTCTTCGAAGTATATAAACAAATGTTGGAAATTACTTTCCAAATACAAATTGAGCAATCACATTTCAAATACTTGTTTTAACTGTAAACTTCGAAATTAAGTACTTAACATTGTTACATGTAACTGAGTACACAACTGATTGAACTGAATGTTCAATTTACAGTACAAAATGATTTAAACTGAATGTTCAATTTATAATACTGAATGTTCAATTTACACTTTACAGTACACAACTGAGTACTGACTGAACTAAGTACTCATAAAAATTAATAATGCAACTAAGTTCAAAAATGCACAGTCCTAGTAACAATGTTCGAACTTAACAAAACAAAACAACAATCTGAAATTTACACAACTGGACAGTAAACCAAACTGAAGACCCCAAAACAAAACACAATCAATTGTCTTTCAAACCAAATTTTCATAGCAAAATAAAACAAACCAAACTACTAAAGTCCCAACAGTTCTTTAAAATATTACACATAACAAAAGAGTTCCAAGTTCCATGTTTTGGGAAGCCGCAACAGTCAGAAATAGATGTTGTACCAAAGGTTCATTCACTGTCTCTGTTTCGTTTTCCATCTACCAAAGGTCCAAAACAAACAAAAAAACCTAAATAAAATCAGAAATAGATGTTGTAATAGAAAAAAACCTAAATAAAATCAGAAATAGATGTTGTAATAAAATCAGAATAGAAAATGAAAGAGATAAAAAACAGAACATAAAGACAAATCGATACATACATAAAAATTGAAAAAACAGTATGAACTATGAAACAATAGTAACTAATAGTGAAGAAGAAGATTACTTTACTGGCTTGATAGTTGAGACTTCGAGACCGAGAGGACTGACTACTGAGTCACTGAGATAAAGAGTGAAGAAGAAGAGAGGCGGAACCGCGGAAGCTAAGGCGACTGAACTCTGAAGAAGAGAGGCGGAACCGCGGAACAGTATGAACACTGAAGAAGAGAGGCGGAACCCTGGACTGGTCACTATGAACTCTGAAGAAGAGAGGCGGACTTAGTGGTGAACGAACAGCCCTAACTCCTAAGTGAAAAAGGCGGAAAAGAAGATTTAGGGTAGGAAATAGGAATAGTATTTAGGGTAGTATAGTACTATTAGTATAGTATACTAACTTAACCGGGTTAAGTTATTTAACCCTAAAGAATTTAACTATTTATATATAGGCCCATATAATTTCGGATTTCGGATCGGATTAAAATCATGCCAATCTGAATCCAATCCGAAAATCCGAAATTTTATAAAACATAATCCGTATCCAATCCGAAAATCCGAAATAGAGTATGTCGGATCGGATTTCGGATATCCGATCCAAATGCACAGCCCTAGTTAGGGTAGTGACAAATTATCCACATGTTAAAGGTGTTTGTATCTCACTACTCTATCTTTAAAATTATGAGGCATTTAGTTGTTAAGGATGAGCAGGCCAATTCTTGATCTACTCATTGAGATCATTGGGCCTGACAAATTAACTTGTTCCGCCCATGCCCTTTGATGATTGCAGGATAATTCTTGAAATTCCCTTTCAGTTTCAAGGAAGCCAACCACGCCATGTAGCTAACTAACTAGCTAAAGGAAGGAAGCAATTAGGAAATTCATAAAGAAAATATGCACTTATATCCCAAAAAAAAAAAACTTTAATGTCTTTACTCAAGATCCATTATTTACCAAAAACGAAAACGTCACCGTGCATTCTACTCTTATACAATCCAAGTCAGAATTCAAACAGAGATTCTAAAAGAACAATAAGTTCATGGATCACATGTTTCAAGCCAGAAGATGATGCAGTGATTTCATACTGCAAGGACAAAATACGAACATAGCCTTCTTAATTCCCTTAAATCCGAATATACGGTCAGCCAAAAACCAAAGCTCAAAATTCCCATGACTAGTTAACAAACTAGCAATTCTTGAAAATGCAGTCGATGAATTAAAGGAAAAAAGGGACAATACAAATGGCAAACAGTGCCGATGAACAACATGGAAATCAATTTGAATTTACTAAGCCACATGAGAATACATTGCCTTTCACACAAATTTCCTAAGAGACAAAATATATAGGCATGGCATTGTAATCAGGACTAACATGGCAAATTCGACTTCTCATTCAAGGAGTCCAAAACCTCGTTAAAAAAAACAGAGAAAACAACTCCTTCTCTTTGCCTATGTCTGCTGTTCTATCCTTTAGCAATTACTACTACCACACAAACAACCACGAAAATACTCACTTACAGAACAATAGTTAGAGCAAGATGGACAAATAAATTGGACCATTTATATGAGAAAAGGAAAAAGAAAAGAGCAAGGAAAAGTAGAACTGTGAGGTGAGACCTAAATCCATGAAATTAACAGTCAAATAAATGCAACTCATGTTAGAACTATCAAAACAACTTGACTAAGGAAAAAATAACTTTGACAGAGGTTTTAGTCTTCCATTTGACATGACCCCGTTAAGAAAACTAGAACAAGAAAAGTGAAAAACAAAATGTCATTCTGTCCGAGTCTTAGCTCAAAATGGAATGATTGCTACAAACGAGAAGATCCTTGAACTTATACGGTCACATTACAAACAATCATTCCTTAATTAGCGACATAAACATGAATCGTTGCAAATAATTGTTTCAATCATAAAAGCAACTCACCTGAGAAAAAATTATCAACTGTTTCTTGAAGTTTGAATGAGATACAACAGTAGCAAGCTAATCAACAAGCTTGAAATGAAAATCAACTAATGAAATCTGAGCCTTAACAACAAGTCTGATGTACTCGAATCAGCTCCGACTTCCAAACTCAACCCAGTTCCATAGCAACAGTGAAGCCTCCGTATTAAAGATGCAGAAAACAGAGATGTGAATGTCAAACTAAAAATAACACATATTTTAGTAAATTTTTGTATTTTTCTGATCTGAGACTAAAAATGGAGAGCCACAATAGAAAAGAAGAAGAAGAATATTTTAGAACCCTAGTTTTTCCCCTCTCAATTTCTCCAGAAACTGCTCTCTAAAATTCCCTCCATCTCTGAAAAAAAAAACCCTCTACACAAGAAAAGGTCTTCACCTTATATAGACTTCCCAAAGATCTCGAAGCTTCTACTCCCCTTTTCAAGAAATCTTCCGAGCCAAGAAATACTCTCCCCAAACTGATTTTCACCCTTTTTCTGATGAAAAAGGGACAAATGGAGGGAGTAGATCAACTCGAATTTGATCTGACGCTCCCCATTTTTCCTCATTTCCATCTGAAGGGTGAAAAATCCGAAATAAATCAAATAGAGCATGTGAAGGAGAGGAAATCTGTCAGAAACGGTTACGCTATGGCAAGAGGAGAGAAGGTAAAACGCGTGGTGCGAGTTTGGGTTTCACTCGCCTGAATTTTGGCGAGTTTTGGGAACGGATTCGGCTTGTTGGAGAAGAAGAACAATGTTCCGCTGTTTGGGGTCTTTGGATTTAGGGTTTTCTTTTGTTTTTTTTTGTATTATAAGTGGGACGGGCGGGTAACGGGTCGTGGGTCGTGGGTTGTGGGCTGGAGAGGGCTGGTTTGGGCGTGGGCTATAGGGCGAATGGCTGGGCGGATTGATGGACAAGTTGGGCCTTAGCATTTGGGCCACAATCAGCTACCCTATTTTCTTTTCACTTCTTTTTTTTTTCAATTTTCTTTTCTTATACTAATTAATTAAAACTTAAATTAAAACTCCAAAAAATAATTAATTTTGGAAAAACTAAGCTGATCAACTACTAAAACATTTATTTAAAAATAATTACTCCTAAATTAAAAGGGAAACTACAAATTTAAAATTACAAGGCTAAAATGTAAGAGTAAGCCAATTTTCGGGATTTTTATTTTTAATAAAGCAACTAAATTACTAATTAACCTAAAATGTAAAATAAGTCCTAAATGCAAACGCGTGATATTTTTGGTATTTTTGATTTTTAATGGAAATTAAAAATGCACAAAAATGCAAATAATTAATAAAATTTCTACAAAAATCTATAAAATTGCAAATAATGGGAAAAATTTATTTTCTTGAATTTATCGGAGTAATTCATATAGGGCAAAAATCACGTGCTCACAGTTAGTATGCTACTTGTTGGAGGTCGGAAGCGGCCAAGGTCAGGCCATTTTTGGACAAGGACAGATGAACAAATTCTTCTTCAGATCACAGGATCCGCAATATTATGAAAGGTTGATGGTTTTCGAAAATAATAAATTCTCTGATATCATTAAACTTGGAGAAAGAATCGAGGAAGGAATCAAAAGTGAGATGGTAATGAATTTTGAGGCACTACAAGCCACGAATAAGGCATTGCAATCAGGTGGCATATCGAAGAAGAGAGATGTTGGGGCAGTAATGGTGGCCCGGGGCCCAAAATCTCCACTTCCTATCAAACACCTCCACCGACATATCAAACACCTCCACCCATATATCAAACACATCCACCCACATACCAAGCAGCACCACCCATATATCAACCCTCATCCCCCAGATATTCCCAACCAAACACTGTCCATCACACCTATAACTCCCAACCATACCACTTCCAATCACTTATAACTCAAAACTTTCCAAGACCAAGACCCAACTTCGACCGCAAGCCACCCAGACAATACACCGCCATTGCTGAGCCCATCGACCAGTTGTATGAAAGGTTGAAAGTCGCGGGTTACATCACTCTTGTTCCCACTGTGGCATTAGAAAACCCATCCCAATGGGCCAATCTGAACAAAACTTGTGCGTACCATTCCGGTATGAAGGGGCACACCATTGCTGAGTGCCGAACATTGAAGGATAAGATTTAGACGCTAATTGACAACAAGGTCATACAGGCAAAGGAAGCCGCACCTAATGTCCGCGACAATCCCCTCCCTGATCATAGAGGCAGTGGAGTACAAGTGATAGAGACGAACAAAGAATGGGACCCTGAGGGTTCTATTGGGCTTATTCGAGAAGGCGATGACTTTAAAGTTGCAGTCACACTTACTCCTATTATGGTACAGACTCAGTCACCAATCGAGGTTGAGGTAGCTGTACTGGTTCCATTCGAGGTAGAGATGGCTCCACTTGCGGCCACAGTATCAACCACGCCTCCATTCAACTCAAAAGCAATACCCTGTGATTACGTTACCGAGGCTCGGCAAAAAGGGTTTGATGCTGCATGAGGAATGACTAGGACTGGAAGAGTCTATACACCTAAACACTTGGGAGGATCAAGCAATGATGCCACTACTAGGCAGCCCGTCATTGAGACAGGGCCAGATTACCTATAGAGAAAAGTATAGGCAAAGGAGTATTCCGTCGTTGACTATCTGAACAAAACTCCAGCTCAGATATCTATCCTATCACTATTGCAAAATTCAGAGGCACATAAGAATGCTTTAATAAAAGTGCTAAGCGAGGCGTATGTACCCAATAACATCACTGGTGGAGAAATGACCATCATGGTGGGACAAGTATTGGAAAGTCAAGATTATCTTCCATGAAGATGAGCTACCACCTGAGGGGCTGAATCACAATTGAGCATTGCATATCATAGTGCAATTTGAAGACAAGTTCATTGCTAGGGTCTTAGTTGACGAAGGTTCAAGCCTAAATATTTGTCCGATGGACGCTCTGAAAAGGTTGGACAAAGGTTTCTATGAAATACAAGTAGGAAGAATGAACGTGAAAGCTTTCGATGGGTCCCAAAGGGCCACAATCGGGGAAATCAACCTTTGCTTAAGAATGGGGCCAACTTGGTTCGACGTCGAGTTTCAGGTGCTTGACATACCAGCCTCATATAATCTTCTGTTAGGCCGACCATGGATCCATGCTGTTGGAGCCGTGAAGTTCGAATGGAATTGTTAGGAGGTGATCATTCACAGAGATCGGAGTAACCTCATTTATACTAGTCAAACCATCCCGGCTATTGGGCATAGAAGAATGCGAGGAGGGGAAACCTATCATCATATTGAACGGGTCAATGCCATCAAGAAGGATAAATGGTGGAGTAGTAAAATAGAAAGCATATTGGCCTGGTCTGGATATGAACCCGACAAAGGGTTGGGAAAGAACCTCCAAGGTATCACTAAACCGATATAGTTAAAAAATGATAGTACCACCTTTGGGCTCGGATACTAGTACATATGGCAAGAGTATATGAATTGGTCGCCTCCATGGCGTGGACCGTATTACCCTCTTGAGCAGCCAGTGCCACGTTTGGAACAAGCTTTTCACCAAGCTGATATGATATGGGGGACTGCAGAAGAGGAAGCACTAATTGGGTTGAAGAATTTGTTCTTGGAAGATGAAGACATGGACTATAGTGCCGTAATTGAGGAGGAGGATGAAGAAGGCCTCACTATTCAGACCGTAAAAAAGGGAGTTGTTCTTAGGAACTGGACTGCCACACCATCCCGAGCTCGCCAAGTCCCTGGGTAGCTTGGCAGATTTTTACTTCTATAGTCATTCTAGGCATTTAAGATTTTCAGTAATTTTGTTTTAAGATTTACTTGTTTCAAAATAAATGCTCGAGTCATCGAGCTATACTTGTCTGGGATGTTTTTTCAGTTTTAATCAAATGCATTTGCTCTTTATTATTCATTACTATTTTTTACACTTTTTCTTTCTACAACGTTATTATTACTTTCCCTGATGAACCACTGACTGTGACCTGTAATGAGGAAACGCAAAATGAGAATAATGATTCAGATGAAGAAGATGAGATACCTAAGGAAGTTGTCAGGGAGGTTGAAAACTATGAGAATAAGCCTAAGTCCAATCTAGACAAAACCGAAGCAGTAAATTTGGGGAATGTCGAGACCGTCAAGGAGACTCGCATCAGCATTTACTTGTCACCAACAGAGAAGGAAGAGTACATCCGTTTCCTAAAAGAGTATGAGGACATTTTCACATGGTCATATGATGATATGACCAATTTGAGTACGTCCATAGTAGCTCACAAGTTGCCTACTAATCCCATAAGTCCGCCAGTAAAGCAGAAACTCAGAAAATCCAAACCCAACATGAGCCTGAAAATCAAGGAGGAAGTTACCAAGCAGATCAAAGCCAAAGTTCTCAGGGTGGTCGAGTACCCAACCTGGTTAGCTAACATTGTGCCAGTTCAAAAGAAGGATGGGAAAGTTAGAGTATGTGTTGACTATCAGGATTTAAATAGAGCAAGTCCCAAGGACGACTTCCCACTGCCAAACATACATATCCTGATCGATAATTGCGCCAAACATGAACTCCAATATTTTGTAGATTGCTTCGCGGGTTATCATGAGATCTGGATGGATGAAGAAGACGCAGAGAAAACAACTTTTATCATACCTTAGGGAGTATACTGCTACAAGATGATGCCATTTTGTCTAAAGAATGCTGGGGCTACCTACATGAGAGCCATGACAACCATCTTCCATGATATGATACACAAGGAAACAGAAGTGTATGTGGATGACGTAATTATCAAATCCAAGAGAGTCGCATACCACATAGCGGACTTGAGAAAGTTCTTTGACAGACTAAGGAGGTACAATTTAAAGCTGAACCCCACAAAATGTGCATTCGGGGTTCCTATAGAAAAGTTATTCGGATTCATTGTCAGTCACCGAGGGATCGAGTTAGATCAGTCTAAAGTCAAAGCTATTCAGGAATTGCCACCACCTAGGAGCAAAAAGGACGTGATGAGCTTCGTAGGATGCCTCAACTATATTAATCGCTTCATAGCGCAGTCCATAGTCATATGTGAACCTATCTTCAAGATGTTGAGGAAAGATGACGAAACAAGCTGGACAAAGGATTGTCAGAAAGCTTTCGACAAAATCAAGGAGTACCTATCCACACCACCAGTTCTGGTCCCGCCGGAACCAGGACGACCTTTGCTACTCTATCTATTTGTATTAGATGGAGCCTTTGGATGTGTTCTGGGACAACATGACGAAATAGGAAGAAAGGAGCAAGCCATATATTACATTAGTAAGAAGTTCACACCTTATGAAGCACGATACTCTCTGCTTGAACGCACTTGTTGTGCTTTGACCTGGACAACTCAGAAATTGAGGCATTACTTCTGTGCCTACACTACATACCTCATATCCAGGATGGACCCTCTGAAGTACATATTCCGGAAACCCATGCAGATTGGAAAGTTGGACAAATGGCAGATACTGTTAAGTGAGTTCGATATCATCTACATAACTCAAAAGGCGGTCAAAGGGCAAGCATTGATAGATCACCTTACTGAAAATCTGGTGGGAGGAGCATACAAACCTTTGAAGATGTATTTTCCTGATGAAGAAGTAGGAGAAGACATTACCGAAGCATACGATGATTGGAGGATGTTCTTTGATGGAGCTACAAATTTCAGAGGAGTGGGCATTGGAGCAGTTTTGGTATCAAAGATAGGTCAAAATTATCTGGTATCTACTAAACTCAAATTTCCCTATACCAACAACATGACAAAGTATGAAGCCTGTATACTAGGGCTCAACATGGCAGTCGAGATGAACATTCAGGAATTGCTGGTAATCGGTGATTCAGATTTGCTTGTGTACCAGGTACAAGTAAAGTGGGCCACCAAGAATTCCAATATACTGCCATATCTACACCATGTGTAGGAATTAAGAAAGAGATTCACGAAGATAGAATTCCAACATATGCCCAAAATTCAGAATGAATTTGCCGATGCATTGGCTACCTTGTCATCTATGATACAACATCCAAATAAGAATTATATTGATCCCATTCAGGTGAGGATCCATAATCAGCCGGAATATTATGGTCATATTGAAGAAGAAACAAATGGAAAGCCTTGGTTCCATGACATCAAGGAGTATTTGTCAAAGGGAGAATATCCGGAGTATGCAAACCACATTCAGAAATGCACACTCCAGAGATTGTCCAATCACTTCTTCCACAGCGGAGGAAACTTGTATAGGAGAACTCCTGATTGGGGTTTGCTAAGATGTGTCGATGCAAAGGAAGCTTCTAAGCTACTTAAGGATGTACATGTCGGGACTTGTGGCCCGCACATGAATGGTTTCGTCTTGGCTAAGAAGATACTTAGGACCGGTTAATTTTGGATGACCATGGGAACGGATTGCATCCACTATGTCCGCAAATGCTTTCAATGCCAGGTGCATGCCGATATGATAAAAGTGCTTCCAAACAAGCTCAATGCAACAAGATCTCCTTGGCCATTCCCCGCCTGGGGAATGGATATTATTGGTCCGATTGAGCCCACTGCTTCAAAACGGACACAGGTTTATTCTGGTAGCCATTGATTACTTCACGAAATGGGTAAAAGCTGCATCTTACAAAGTAGTAACCAAGAAAGTCATCACAGATTTTGTCAAGGATCGTATTGTTTGCCGATTCGGGGTTCCTGAGTCTACTATTACTGATAATGCCGCCAACCGCAATAGTGATCTGATGAAAGCCATGTGTGAAACTTTTAAAATCAAGCACAAGAATTCCACAGCCTATAGACCTCAGATGAATGGAGCCGTAGAAGCCGCCAATAAAAACATCAAGAAGATACTAAGGAAGATGGTAGAGAACCACAAACAATGGCACGAGAAGCTACCTTTTGCTTTATTGGGATACCGCACTATAGTTCGCACATCAACCGGGGCAACTCCCTACATGTTGGTGTATGGTACCGAGGCCGTCATTCCAGCCGAAGTAGAGATTCCTTCTTTAAGAATCATACATGAAGCAGAACTCAGCAATGCAGAGTAAATAAGGAGTCGCTATGAACAATTGGCCCTTATCGATGGAAAGAGGATGAACAAAGTGTGTCATGGCCAACTTTATCAGAACAGAATGTCCAGAGCTTTCAACAAAAGGGTCAAACCAAGGCAATTCGTACCAGAACAGCTGGTGCTGAAGAAGATCAAGATGAAGCCAAAGGGAAATTCTCTCCAAGGTTCGTACATGGTTCACAGGGTGCTGACATGAGGAGCACTCATACTTGCAGAAATGGATGGAGAAATCTGGCCAAAACCAACCAATTCAGACGCAGTCAAGAGATACTATGCTTAGATTATATACATTTACTTATGTGATGTAATTGAACTACGCTTGACCTGATTCCCGTTTAAGAGGGGATACGTAGGCAGCCTTATGGGTTCGGTCATATCATAATAAAATTTCCATTCCCTCCCTAAGATCAGAAACTGGGCCAGAATTTTGAGGGGAACCCTCAAAATTCCGGAGTAAGTCCAGCCGATGCCATTACATGCCAGAAAGTAAGAAATCGGTTAAGAAACTGAGGCAGAATTTTGAGAAGGATTCTCAAAATTCTGAAGAAGGTTCAGCAATATCCATTATCCAAAAACAACCGAAGGATCATCTACTAAACTGGGGCAGAATTTTGAGGAGAACCCTCAAAATTCCAACATAAGAGAGCTGAAATGCCTTTGCGATGTGTCACAGTTACTAGTTCATCAAAATTACTTAATGTATCAATATATTTCTAAAATAGCTCTATTTTTATCGATAATTGCATATTTTCTGAAAACTTTATTTGCGTAACAGTTAGGTGTTACCTAGGGGAACTCGAAAGGGCCTCCAGAACGTAGCAAAGCAAGGCCAGCAGACGAAGGCACGAACCAACCTCCCCTCACAAAGCTTACAAATTTTTCTTCGAACGCAGGTACATCTGACGTAGCAATAGCATCCGCAAATATATGCACGTAGCAAGATTACTATCAATCAGGCCATCAGACACCGAATATATCTCCAGCTAAGACATATACTACTCTTATTTGCTACTTGCTCTCTGTATGAGGCTAATCCCTACCTCCACACTTGCAGGAGGATAATCCTTGCCTCCCTATATGCATGAGGCTAATCCTTGTCTCCATACTTGCATGAGGCTAATCCTTGCCTCTATATTTGTATGAGGCTAATCCTTGCCTTTATATTTGCATGAGGCTAATCCTTGCCTCCGTACTTACATAAAGCTAATCCTTGCCTCCATATCTGTATGAGGCTAATCCCTGCCTCCATATCTACATGAGTCTAATCCCTACCTCCCTATCTTGCATGAGGCTAACCCCTGCCTCCATATCTGCATGAGGCTAATCCCCGCCTCCCCATCTGCATGAGGCTAATCCTTGCCTCCCTATTTGCATGAGGTTAATCCTTGTCTCCACACTTTCATGAGGCTAATCCTTGCATCCCATGTCTGCATGAGGCTAATCCTTGCCTCCTGTATCCGCATGGGACTAAGAATTGTCCCTCTTTGCATGAATATTGCTCTATTTTACTATCTACTCGCTTTTCAATCGGGCTAAGCTCTGTCCTTTATTTCACAAGACTAAGCCTTGTCTTGTTAACATCACATTACTGCATATCATAGGCTAAAATATTGCCAATCTATCCAAAGGCGCCATAGTCTAAAAGGCATCATCCTTATAGCCGGAAGACACCATGTCATGGCTTGAGGACCCCTCACATTTGCATATCATTATTCAAAGGCGTCATGGTTCGGAGGAACCATTTGTCATGGCCCGAGAACATCATTTCATGGCCTGCGAATCCCTCATTAAAAAATTCATGGCCCAGGACGTCATGGTCCAAGGACGTCATCTTTAACCGTCCAAAGACAACCTTTATGGTCCAAAAGGGAATCTGCATCATGTTTAAATTTTCGCAAATACATGTTTGTAGCATCTTTTATCTGTAGGTAACCAGTAAGCAACTGCTATCCTAGCAGGAGCGATCTCGCTCCAGTTCCTTCAACTATCTTGAACCTTAACCGCTCACCATAGCTGCTTTGGCACCGCGTGTCTGCTCTTGCAATGACTTCATCAGCATATTCCGCCGATGAATCCAGAACTACACATGGCCTGATTCCTGTAAGACCTGAGATATGTAGGCAACTCGAAGACTGGAGTCCGGCCTTTATCTTTCAAAACATCCCCCCAGTCAAAATTGGCCATCATTTCTTTACCAGAAAACTCTTTCATCCTTCCCAGGTAAAGAGGGGCAGCTGTTGATACCCAATTTTTCCCTATATATTTTTAATACTTTCGAAATAGCGTATATGCATATATAAGCATGCATACGTTTTTTTTATAATTTTTCTATAATTTTAAAGGCTTTAAATTGATTTATTTCTTAACTTTTTACTTATAAAATCTCCAATAATTATCCTTCAAATTATTGTTGTGGTAATTTATCCATATAAATTCTATATTTATGCCCAAATATTGCTTAAATATTTTTAGTACATTTTTTATAATTGTATTTATATTTTAAATCCAATTTGTATATATTTGCAATACTAGCCTTATTAATGCATAAAAGGGTCTTTATATTTTTAAAATGTTAAACAACTATTTTTAATCATTTCTAATACATGAAATATCTTTAGAAATTATTTATTATTTTTATAAATTATATAGTACTAAAAATGGCTATTTAAAACTTAGCCTATTTTATTTCAATTTCAGCCTAAATCCTAACCTAATCCAATCCGAATACCCATCCCAATTTCTAATTATAAATACCCGACCCATGCCCCAAAGTCCCGATCCGGTCCCCCACCCTTTAATCCTGATCGTTGATCACAAAGATCAACGGCCACCATTCCTCCTCCCCTTAATTAAACTACCCTATACCCCAAAAACCTAATTCATTTCACCACCAACCCCACCGCCCTAAAATCCTCTCTGCTCTAAAACACTCTCAACCTAAACCCTAATCTCCAAACGCGGACCCCACCCCCCATCTATGGCCATCTCCGGTGACCTCTCATCATCTCTCAGGCCTCCAATGGGTTATCTCATGTCATTCTTACCATCCCTAAGGCCCTCAGGGGACCAGGGCCAGGCCGACTTGTATGTAGGGTTCATCTCCTACCTGTTCCTGGCCATTCCAGTGTGATTTCGAGTGAAATCGTTCTATATTTGCTATGATATATGGGTTTCAAGACAAGTTTCTTCATCTCTGTATGGATCTATTCGAAACCCTAATTTCTTTTCTATACCTCCTAGATCTGTACAAATCTAGGACGATTTGAGTTTGTTTCTTATGTGTTTTATAATAGCCTTAAGATTCTTTACAAGAATCATATGATTTCAAGTGCTTTTCATGTTTTTCTAAAATTAGGGTTTTTGGAATTTCTTTTTAAACTTTGTTGGATGATTTTTTGTGTTTAAACTTCTGTTTCTCACATATTTTGACTGATTCTACGAGTCTACTACAACCCTAACTCGCCTATGCTGAAAGCCCTAATTTTTTTAGGGTTATTCATTTGGTTTTTGAGTATTAGCATATCTGACTGGTTCTCGCGTTGAGTTCTTGTGACTTTTTGTAACTGTCTTGCCTTAATATGCATCTACTAAGTTTCTTAGTCTAAGCTTTCACCGATTCTATGTGAATGTGTTCATCTTGACTATTCACATCAAGACCTGTATCCTTTTCATTGAATCAGTATTGTTTAACTTTATTTTGTTAAAGTTATATGTCGATTCCTGACTATCCATGTTTTACCTTATTTATATGCTAAACATGATGACTCTTTTCATGACTTTCTCTTTGATTGAGCCATTGAATATTATGAATTCCTTATTTCTTGGGTTGATTTGAACACTTTCCCTTAAACTTTCGATTCGTACCTTTCTACTCGATTTGATTGATTTGCTTGCCTTAATTAATTTTCTCTTACCTTGTCTGCATTATTACTTGATTCTTACTGATTATTTCCCTAATTAGAACTTTATGTATCTAGCCCCAATACCTATTCTATACTTGCACTGTTTGAAGTCTTTCCTTATTTGTTATACTCCAGCAATGTATGATTTCCTTCCTTACTTGTCACCTGCTCTTTACCGTTTGAACTAATTCCCTTAATTAAGGGAAGACTTGGATTGATTTTACTTTAATTGATTCCGAGATTCTACAATCACTGAACAATTTGATTCTTACCTTATTTACCTAGCTTTCAAACTATTATTTATATGTTTTCTTCTACTTTCATTAGATAGAACATTGAGTTCACAAAAAGCACACTTACACGTTAAAAGTTCTCTTTCTCTTTCTCTTCTGGTATTTGTGATACTTGCTGATCTAGCCGACTGAAGGCCAAGGCTAGATATTGGAACTTTATTTGCTTCATATTTTGTACCTTTCTTCAACTGGTATGTCTCTAATTAAGTTTTGAGATTCAAACCCTATGTGTTTTCATTCTTGCATTAGTTCATCAGTTATGAGTTCAATTCCCTGCCTACTTCTTTACTCAACATGTCTAAAATCTGTCTGTTCAATGTATTCTTTACATTTTGCACTCTTTCTTGCTTACTTCCTTGCCTAGCATGTCTAAATTTCTGTCCTGTTCAATGTATGCACTCTGTCATGTTTATTTCTTTGCCTAGCATGACTAATCTGTTAAAGTCCTCAAGGTCCTAAGTGCTATATGCAATTTGTGAGTATATGCTTCCTTTATCCCTATCCATGTACCCTATTGTGATTCTTATGTGCCACCATTTGCATATGAGATCTGTTTATTAAAATGTTCCTTTCCTGAGTCTGAATGTCTCTTATGACCAACCAATTGTCTGTTGTTTGGTACTCTTCTCAAACTGTCTTTTACCACTAAGTCGTTCATGTTTCTTAAAAAACTTTTCTACTTCTGAAGCCATCCTTATACTATTTTCAAAACAAAACTATGTCAAGCACTCCCCACTACTCCTAGAATATTTAGGTCCTGCCCCTCTGACATGTGTACTGCCTTGAGATCCATGAGATTTCTCTGAACTCTAGCATGCCAGAGCTGGCCTTTCCACACTGCACTTGAATCAGTTCTTGTTTGAGAAAAATTCTAGGTGTGAGCACTGCCCGGGATTCTTGAGATCCTTAGCGAACTCTGACGCACCTAGACAATGATACTGTCCATGGAACTTTGGCATTTGAGGCTATTAGAGGCTTGGGGAAGTCATTTGGGCCTGCTTCAGGCTCCCTATAGTTAATTTCTTATTTTCTTTATTGTTTATGTAATTTATTCAGCTGGTCTGTAATAATTATTTGTAAACAACTTTGGGGTGATTAGTGAAAAAGGGTGGGTTGCTATATCTGTTGGGTAATTTGGGTAAAGACCATGCCTATAGGATTGTATTATTGCACTTGCTATGTTTACTTCTACAACATTAGAGATCATGTCTATAGGATTTAACTGGATTCAATAATAGAAACCATGTCTATAGGTTTAAAATCAACTTCATAATTAGATACCATGCCTATATGGTGTAAAGTGATTGAGTTCAATTCTGCTATTGCATGTATTTACATTTGTCTCACTAAAATCATGCCTATAAGTTCCAATATCAGCTCTTAATAGTTAGATACCATGCCTATAGGAATAAAAATCAGAAATCTTTCCTATAGAACCTAAAATCAATTTAGTTAAACAAATCAGTCTAATTCATGTTAGTTCCTTTTGAATTGGCTTAAATCAATTGTCTGTTTCTTTGAAAGAATTTTTGAACACTACCATAATCTACTATCACTAGAAAGCATGCCTATAGGATCTCAAATACCCGTTTAAAATTATTTGTTGTTTTACTGCATCAATGTAGTTATCACGCTCTTAGGATATCACTATTCTATGTTTAGGCAAGCCTATATGGCGATTTTAAATTCTGCAACTCTGAAACTGTGCTTTGCTACTTAAAACTGTCCAGATTTAATAGAGTTAAATCAGTAGGCAAGTTAAATAGGATTTCTCACACATTGTCCCAATTCAACATTGTATAACCCCTACTCACCTAGATATCATGTTCTAGGATTTTCTCTTAAGTACTTGAATGTTGTTTGAAGACGTGCACTTGCTTGTTATATTTGAGGAGGTAACTGTGAGCCTATAACTTGTTTCTTTAAATTCAGTGCTAACTGTTCTTGATTGACGCCTAGATTTTTATCCTTTTAAAACCTTAGGAAAGTCTAGAACTTTCTAAAGTACAGGGGTCCTAAAATACCTCCAGGGCCACGAGGAAGGGACAGGTAGTGCACGCATAGGACATTGTCAAGGTTGCTAGAACGCTTTAGGCTATGCCAAAGGGGAGAGACTTAGGTAGAAAGGAATATGATGACTACGTGCTAATGTCACGTGTAGCCCCTCATTGAGGAGTGTTTACCGGGCATTGCGTGGGGTGATCTTGTAGGCTAACCAACCTAGGACCCCTCATTCCCAAATTCCCTTTGCTTAAACTTTACTTTTCTATATGAACACAATTTGTTCAAGTATTTCCTTTGTCTCATTATTTGAGTCATGTAATGTCCAAATTCATGCTCTTATTTGCAATTATGTGTTTAAACTAATTATTTATTAAAGGACTAGTTCATAAGTATAAGTTCGGCCAGGACCCACCATTATGGACCAAGAGGGGTGCCTAACACATTCCCCTCTAGGTTATTTCGAGCCCTTACCCTAAATCTCTGGTAATACAAACCAATCCAAAAGTTAATCGCTTTGGGTGCCCTAACGCACCATAATCCGTTAGGTGGCGACTCTTCAAATACCCAAATCTCAAAAGGAAATGAGTTATTATACCCATGAACGTCGGAACCCAGACTTCTCTCCGCGGAGGGAAAAAAAGGGGCACGATAGTGATGATGATGAATTTAAAGGAGAAGGTGTAATTAATACACAACAGCAGCTTTTAGTGGTCAAATAGGAGTCTAATCACCCTGAAATTTCAGTTTGAATAGACGGTTAGGCTTCCTTCGAATCTAGGTGTTTTAAAACGGTGAGGATTCTAGTTTAAGACGGACCTGGTTCAAACTCAAAAGGATAGGTTTTTTTGAAGTTTTTGAACATAGGTAGGACTCTGCTAATGAATTAAATATTAATATTTCTAATTGTGCAGAGTGGAGAAAACATAACTCATTATTCTGATGAACCAGTACTGATGAACCAGGTTCTTCACTAAGAATCCTCTTGATCATGCCTCAATTT
Organism: Nicotiana tabacum; assembly: GCF_000715075.1. Lineage (NCBI taxonomy): Eukaryota > Viridiplantae > Streptophyta > Magnoliopsida > Solanales > Solanaceae > Nicotiana > Nicotiana tabacum. The sequence goes on along the minus strand of NC_134097.1, from coordinate 17,849,349 downwards.
ACCAAAATAGAGAAAATTTTGTTAGAGATCAGTGAGTCATATCAACACAAGTCACATGAGTATAGTATTTACAATATGAGACTGAGCAAAGATTAATCTAGATATTTACACAAGTTCCAGATTTTCTAACCAAATTTTTTATATTTTTTTTTCGTTTTTTCATTGAGCATTCTAAACTGGTTCCATTAGGTGATGTTAATCATCCCTAGTTCTAACATGTTCCTTTCAAAGCTTTCTCTACTCAGTGCTTTTGTAAAGATGTCAGCAATCTATTTATCAGTAGAACAAAATTCTATAGAGATCAGTCCTTTCTCATAGTTGTCGCTCAAAAAATGGTGTCTAACATTTATGTGCTTAGTTCTCTTATGATGAACCGGGTTCTTAGTCATACTAATAGCACTAGTGTTATCACAGAAAATAGGGATGCAACCAACTTCAATACCAAAATCCATCAACTGCTTTTTTATCCACAGCATTTGAGCACAATAGGAAGAAGCAACAACATACTCAGCTTCAGCAGTAGATAGGGCCACTGAATTTTGCTTTTTAGTAGCCCATGACACAAGACATGAACCAAGAAAGTGTGCCATACCTGAGGTGCTCTTCCTATCCATAAGGAAACCTATAAAGTCAGCATCAGCATATCCCACTAGGTTAATGTTACTACTTTTTGGATACCAAAGGCAAAGATCAATAGTGCCTTTCAAGTATCTCAATATTTTCTTGACAGCAGGCAAGTGGGATTCCTTGGGATTTGCTTAAAATCGAGCACAAAGCCCTACACTGAAAACAATGTCAGGTCTATTAGCAGTAAGATACAAAAGTGAACCAATCATACCCATATACAACCTGTGATCAACAGATGAACCAGGTTCATCTATGTCCAATTTTGTGGCTGTTGCAATAGGAATATCTATTTCCTTTGATTCTTCCATTTCAAACTTCTTAATCAACTCTTTTGCATATTTCTGCTGAGGGATCATGGTTACATTTGAGTTTTATTTAATTTTTAAGCCTAAGAAGAAATTAAGCTCACCCATCATACTCATTTCAAATTCACTCCCCATAAGTTTAGCAAAGTCCTTACTTAGTTTTTCAGTGGTTGACCCAAAAATTATGTCATCAACATATACTTGTACTATAAGAAGATCCTTACCTTTTTCCTTCAAGAATAGAGTGCTATTAATTTTACCTCTCTTGTAGCCATGTTCAAGTAGGAATTTGGATAGTAGTTCATACCATGCTCTAGGAGCCTGCTTGAGTCCATAGAGTGCCTTGTCTAGTTTGTATACATGATCCGGACACTCCTTGCTTTCAAACCCTAGAGGTTGTTTGACAAACACTTCTTCCTTGAAGTAGCCATTTTGGAAGGCACTCTTGACGTCCATCTGGTGAAGAGTGAATTCCATGTATGCAGCAAAGACTATGAGGAGTCTTATTGCTTCCAACCTTACAACAGGAGCAAAGGTCTCATCATAGTCTATGCCTTCCTCCTGGCTATAACCTTGAACCACTAACCTTGCCTTGTTCCATCTTCATCAAGTTTATTTCTGAAGACCCATATAGTACCAATTACCGATCTGTCCATGGGTCTTGGAACCAGATGCCAAACTTGACTCCTTTCAAACTGATTGAGTTCATCTTGCATTGCATTTACCCAGTCTATATCCTGCAAAGCCTCAATAATATTTTTAGGTTCAATAAGAGATACGAAAGCATAAAAAGCACATAGATTCTTTAATTGAGATCTAGTTTTAATTCGAGAGGTTGGATCAATAATTATCTTCTTAATGGTATGAAAACTTTGATACTTGTAAGGTTTCACAACCAACTGGTTTCTATTTGATGTTTCTCCCATGTTCTGTTGCTGAGGAACAAGCTCATGGACAGGTTCCATTTGGGAATTAGATTCAGTTCTTCTTTGTTCAGTTCCCCCTATCAGGTTGCCCTGGATGGAAGAACCTATTCCATCGCCTGTTCCTTCTTCTGGTGCAACTTCATCTTGGGTTGTGACTTCATTTAAACCTTTTACCATCCCAATAGCTACATCTTCATGTTCCTACCTCTCAGAAAGAATGTTAGTTTCATCAAAAACTACATGTACACTTTCTTATACACACTTAGTTCTTTTGTTGTACACTTTTTAAGCTTTTCTATGTGAAGAATATTCCAAGAATACCCCCTCATCACTTCTAGGATCAAACTTACCTAGGGAGTCCTTTCCATTGTTGTGCACAAAGGACTTGCATCTAAATGCCCTAAGATGGGATATATTTGGTTTTCTCCCTTTAAGTAGCTCATAGGGAGTCTTCTCTACAAGAGGTCTAGTCAAGCACCTATTAATGATGTAACATGCAGTATTTATAGCTTCTGCCCAGAAGCTATGGGGCAGTTTACTAGAAAGAAGCATAGTCCTAGCCATATCTTCAAGTGTCCTATTATTTCTTTCAACTACTCCATTTTGTTATGGAGTCCTAGGGGCAGAAAAATTATGATCTATGCCATGCACATCACAAAATTCAGCAAACTTAGTATTTTCAAATTCAATTCCGTGATCAAACCTAATTGATGCAAGTTGATTACCTAGTTGCTTCTGAGTTTTTCTAACAAAAGAAGTAAACATGTCAAATGCTTCATCTTTAGATGTTAAAAAAATATCCAACTAAACCTAGAGTAATCATCAACAAGCACTATCACATATTTTTTACCACCTTTGCTTAATGTTCTCATTGGACCACAGAGTCCATATGAACCAGTTCCATCGACCTGGTCGTGCTTACCATTTTCTTACTTTTGAAAAAGGATCTTACCTGCCTCCCCCTTGCACAAGCCTCACAAACTTTGTCTTCCTTAAACTTGATGTTAGGTAGCCATATCACCAGGTCCTTGGAGACCAATTTGTTGAGTTGACTTAGACTTGTATGTCCAAGTCTTTTGTGCCAAAGGAGGGGATCATTGTACAACACACTTAAGCAAGTGAGTTTATTTTCCGAAAGAGTGGACAAATCTACAATGTATATATTGTTTACTATTTTTCCCTGCAAAACAATCTTGTCAGTGGTAAGATTTATCACAAAACATTTGGTAGAGGTGAATACTACCAAGTTACCTCTGTCACACAGTTGTGATACACTGATTAGGCTATATTTCAAGCCATCTATTAAGTAGACATTCTCAATAGAATATGAGTTTGTCTTACCTACCTTTCCAACCCCAATGATCTCGCCTTTCTTACCATTTCCAAAGGAGACATTACTTCCTTTTAGATCCTCAAGTGAAAGGAATTGGTTCTTGCTTCCAGTTATATGCTTTGAGCATCCACTATCCATGTACCATATTTGGCTACTCCCATTCACTTGAACCTGCAAGAGGAAATCAAGGGTTAGTCTTAGGAACCCAAACCAGTTTGGGTCCCTTTCTATAGGCAAAAGGGTGAATTAAATTCTTTTTAGCCCATCCTGGTAGCCTACCTTTCCCTTGAACAAAAGTTTTGTTCTTTTGACTGGACTTTTCTTTTGCATTACATTCACTTTTGTAGTGACCAGTCTTACTACAGTGTGTGCAGATTTTGTTCTAAGGAAGTGTGATGTACTTGCTTTTGGGATCCCACTTAGGTGCAGGGGTCCCATAGCCAAGTCCTCTCTTATTGCTACTATGGTGTTCTTGTATCCATGATAGTGCATCAGAGGACTTATTCCATTTGCAAGTTCTGTCTAGTTCATGCTTAACTTTACTTAGATCTTATTTTAGGACTCTTATATGCTCATCCCTTTTATACAACTCATCTTTCAATTTTCCTAGATTTTTTTCTAAGGTGAGGTGCATGTGATCAGCTTTTTTTACCTGTTCCTAATTTTAGTTTTAAATTTTTAGATCTAAGCTCTAACACAGTGGTGTTAAGTTCAAGAACCTGGCTCTTCAACTCAGTATTTTTACTATCACTTTCACTAGCCCTGAGTTCCAGATATTTGCTCTTAGCTTTCAAGATTACACATTCCTTAGACAGCTGTTCCTTTTCATTGTTTATGACCTCAGACTCATCAATGAAATCTAGCAGTAACTCAGGTAGCCTTTCTTTAGACAAAAATTTAATCTTGTCTTTGAGATGAATCACACTTACCTCTGGTTCATTATCTGATTCTCCAATGGCCATAAGTGCTTGTTCATCTCCATCTTCATCTTCTGAATCCTCATCTGAGCTTTCTCCCCAGGCAACAACCATACCCTTCGTTGATCCTTTGTTCTTCTTGGGATGAACATGCTCCTTCTTCCTATTTGTTCGTTCAGCCCTTTCCTTCTTCCATTCAATTTCCCATTGAGGACAGTTTTTGATCATGTGGTCAGTCTTACCACATTTGTAACAACCCTCGTTAGTCTGATTTTTAGGGACCCTTGGTTTGTTGTAAGTTGCACCTCTTGAAGAACCCTTTCCTCTCATTAGATACTTCTTGAAGTCCCTCGTGATCATAGCCATTTCATCTTCCTTTAGATCTGCACCTTCAGCGATTCTGAGAGCCAGGATTCTTTCCTTCTTGGGAGCATCCGTCTTCATGGTTTGCCTTCTCAGTTCATAGGCAGTGAGATTTCCAATTAACTCGTCCAACTTGAGAGTGGCAATGTTCTTTGATTCCTGAATAACAGTGATTTTGATTTCCCAAGTAACTGGCAAGACCCTTGTTAGAATTTTCTCAACCTTGTCTTCTTCAAGGATAATCCTTCCAAGGACTTAAGTTCATTTGTTAGTGTTGTGAACCTTGTATATATCTCTTGGATGATTTCTCCTTCCTTCATGGTGAAATTCTCATATTGAGAATACAGTAGTATTCCTCTTGATCTCTTCCCTTGAGGAGTTCCTTCATGAGCCACTAGTAGTACAACTTTGAATTCTACTGTACTCATCTGGACCAAGTCCACACACAAGCCATTTCTTGGCCTTAGCATTCTTTTTCCACTTCTTCAAGTCCTCAGCATTGCAGTCAGCTCTAGTCTTTGGCACATCCACTCCTTCAACATTCTTCTTCATGGTAGCCAGGGGACCATCAGTAACAATGTCCCAGAGTTCATAGTCCTCTCCGATGATATGATCTCTCATCCTGTTTTTTCACCAGGAGTAGTACTGGCCATTAAAGAGTGGAGGCCTAGCAGTGGATTGTCCTTCCCAGTTTACACATGGTGCAATCATCTTGATCTGTTCCTAAGGTATTAGCCTGTTCAAGGATAATATGCTCTGACACCAATTGATGTTTTATACTTCAATACCACACAAGAGAGGGGGAGGTGATTTGTGTGGTGCCTAATTTTTTGCTTAACCTGATTATAGAAGGACCTGGTTCTTCTATGTGTTCCAACTACTACCGTTGCGGAATAATAAGTACAGAAATTAAAGAACACAAAGATTTTACGTGGAAAACACCTGGCTCAAAAGGTAAAAAACCACAACCTACTTGGATTTTATGTGGATTTTCCCAAACTCTCCACTAAAATCACTGAGCCAAAAACTGCATTTACAAAAAATCTTTTGTAAACCAAGGATTAACTCTAATCCCGTTGTAGCACACAACCTCAACTGTTGCGACAACTTCAAGTTAACTATAACTTGAAAACTCTGAGTACCTAATACAATTGCTTCTAGATAAAGCTGAAAGGTACAATATAAAAACACCTACTACAATTGAACTAGAATAAAAGACAGACACTTTGAACTGGTTCTTCTATCTGGTTCAAGTAGCTTCAGATTTGCACGCTTGAATCACACACAAATTGCTTGCAAAATTGCCTTGCTATTTTACTCTCAATTCACGTTTAACTTCTGCTTATGTGTGTTATCTGTAAAAGATAACAACACTAATATTTATGTAGTTAGTAAATATAGATTGACTAGAATTCTGATGCTACTCTCCTTGGTGGAAGAGTTCTAGTTGATCTCAACCTCTAACTCTATCATTTTCTTAAACTGTATTCTCTCTGAGTAAGGAGTCTTTCTCCTTATCCAATATGAAACCTTTTCGATCAAAATCAGGAGATATCACTTCTGGTAAGTTAGGTTTATCTCCTTTACGTGCATCTCACATGCTTGAGTAGACCATATCTGTGCTTCACTAGGATGGACCTGGTCCATGTCTGAGTTCTTTTGTCAATCTTCAAAACTCTCCTTTAATTGGGCCAACACCCCGGGACCTTAACCAAACATAACAACAAGTCCTAAAATATCATATGAACTTATTTGAACCTTCAAATCACATCAAACAACACTAAAACTGTGGATCGCACCCCAATTCAAGTTTAATTACTTATAAACTTCCAACTTCCACATTTAATGTTGAAACCTATCAAAACACGTCCGATAGATCTCAAATTTTGCACACAAGTCACATTTGACATTACGGACCTACTCCAACTCAGAAATCAAAATTCGACCCCGATATCAAAAAGTCCACTCCCGGTCAAACTTTTCCAAAAATCTTCCAACTTTCTAACTTTCGCCAAATAACGCTGAAATGACCTACGATCGTCCAAATCAACATCCGAACACGCTGGTAAGACCAAAATCACTGTATAGAGCTATTGTAACTGGCAAAACTCCATTCCAGAGTCGTCTTGCTCAAGTCAAACTACGGTCAACCCTTACAACTTAAACTTCAATCTTAGGGACTATGTATCCCATTTCACTCTGAAACTTTCCCGAACCCGAAACCAAGCACCAAGTCAAGTAACCATAAAATTAAACAGATTTGGCAGTAAATTGGGGATTGAGGCTCATACTCTCCAAACGACCGGCCGGATTGTTACATCCTCCCCCTCTTAAAACAAACATTCGTCCTCGAACGAATATAGAGACATACCTGAAGTGGTGAAGAGTTGAGGGTAACGACTACACATATCATGCTTAGTCTCCCAAGTCGCCTTCTCGACTGGTTGACCCCTCCACTAAACTTTCACTGAAGCAATGTTCTCCGACCTCAACTATCAAACCTGCTTGTCCAAAATAACCACTGGCTCGTCGACATAAGATAAATCCTTGTCCAACTGGACTGAGCTGAAATCTAACACTTGAGATGGATCACTGTGATACTTCCGAAGCATAGAAACATGGAATACTGAATGAACTCCCAATACACTAGGACGCAATCAAGCTCATAAACAACCTTCCCAACTCGCCGCAACACCTCGAATGGGCCAATAAACCTTGATCTCAGCTTGCCCTTCTTCCCAACCTCATAACACTCTTCATGGGCGAAACCTAGAGCAAGACCCGCTCCCCAACCATGAATGCAACATCGTGAACTTTCCGATCCGCATAACTCTTCTGTCTAGATTGGGATGTACGAAGTCGATCTTGAATCAATTTAACCTTTTCCAAAGCATTCTGAACCAAGTCTGCACCCAATAGCCTAGCCTCACCCGGCTTAAACCAACCCACTGGAGACCGAAACTACCTGCCATACAAAGCCTTATACGGGGCCATCTGAATGCTCGACTAATAACTGTTGTTGTAGGAAAACTATGGAAGTGGCAAGAACTGATCCCAAGAACCCCCACACTCCATCACATATGCACGGAACATATCCTCTAATATCTGGATAGTGCACTCGGATTGTCTGTCTATCTGAAGGTGAAATGTTATGCTCAACTCGATCTGAGTACCTAACTCATATGGTATGGCTCTTCATAACCGCGATGTAAACTACATACCCTGGTCAGAGATGATGGATACCGGCACGCCATGAAGCCTGACAATTTCGCAGATATAAACTCGAGCCAGCTGCTTAGAAGAATAAGTAGTCATCACTGGAATGAAATGAGCTGACTTGGTCAACCTATCCACAATCACCCAAACTGCATCAAACTTCCTTTGTGTCTAAGGGAGCCCAACAACAAAATCCATAGTGATCCGCTCCTATTTTCACTCCGAAATCTCTAGCTTCTGAAGCAATCCACCTGGTCGCTAATGCTCATACTTCACCTACTAACAATTTAGGCACTAAGCTACATAATTCACTATGTCCTTCTTGATTCTCATCCACCAATAATGCTGCCTCAAGTCCTGATACATCTTCGCAGCACCTGGATGAATGGAGTATCGTGAACTATGAGCCTCCTGGAGAATCAACTCACGTAAACCATCTATATTGGGCACACATAGCTCAATGAACCGACATATCCAATAATGAGCTCCTTGGCATCACCGTGCTGAACCGTGTCCTTAAGGACAAGCAGATGGGGGTCATCATACTAACACTCCCTGATACAATTATAGAGAGAAGACTGAGAAACCACACAAGCCAAAGCTCAACTCGGCTCTAAACATCTAATCCAACAAACTGGTTGGCCAAGGCCTGAACATCCAATGCCAATGGCCTCTTTGCTACTGGTAGATATGCTACACTGCCCAAACTCTCTTCTCTATGACTCAAGACATCGGCCACTATATTGTCCTTCCTGGGATGGTATAAAATAGTTATATTATAGTCCTTAAGCAACTCTAACCACCTCTATTGATGCAAGTTAAGGTCCTTTTGATTGAACAGATGCTGCAGACTTCGATGATCGGTATAGATCTCACAAGGGACACCATACAAGTAGTGCCACCAAATCTTCAAGGCATGGATAATAGCTGCTAACTCAAGGTAGTGGATAGGATAGTTCTTCTCATGCACCTTCAGCTGTCTAGACGCGTAGGCAATCACCCTAACGTCCTGCATCATCACCGCGCCGAGACCAATACGTGACACATCACAATATACAGCATAAGACCCCGAACTTGTAGGCAATACAATTACTAGGGCTATAGTCAAATCAATCTTGAGCCTTTGAAAGCTCTCCTCACACTCCTCTGTCCACTTGAACAGAGCACCCTTCTGGGTCAGCCTGGTCATAGGTGCTGCAATAGATGAGAAACCCTCTACAAATCGACGGTAATACCCTACCAAACCAAGAAAACTCCGGATATTCGTAGCTCTGGACAGTCTGGTCCAACTCTGCACTACTTCAATCTTCTTCAAATCTACCTTGATCCCCTCACTCGACACTACATGACCCAAAAATGCCACTGAATCTAGCCAGAATTCACATTGAAATTTTTGCATATAACTTCTTTTCTCTCAAGGTCTGGAGCACACTCCTCAGGTGCTGCTCATGATCCTCTCTACTCCAGGAGTATACCAAAATGACTTGAATAAACACAATGATGAATGAGTCATGATAGAGACAAAATACACTGTGCATCAAGTGCATGAATGCTGTTGGGGCGTTGGTCAGCCGAAATGACATTGGAAGGAACTCGTAAGGATCAGACCGAGTCCTAAAGGAAGTCATCGGGATATCTGGCTCCCGAATCTTCAACTGATGATAACATGAATGCATGTCAATCTTGGAAAACACCCTGGTGCCCTATAACTAATCAAATAGGTCATTAATACAAGGCAATAAATACATGTTCTTTGATGTAACCTTGTTCAATTAGTGATAATAAATACACATGTGCATAGAACATTCATTTTTCTTCATAAACAAGACTGGAGCACCTCAAAGCGACACACTGGGCCAAATGAAACCCTTATCAAGAAACTCCTGTAACTGCTCATTTAACTCCTTCAACTCAGGTGGAGCCATACAATATGGAGGAATAGAGATTGGCTAAGTGCCCGGTAACAAATCAATACCAAAATCGATATCCATGTCGGGTGGCATGCCTAGAAGATCTACTGGAAATGCATTTGGATAATCCCTCACTACTAGAACTGACTCTACGGTATGAGAATCAACACTGACATCTCTCACATAATCTAGATACCCATCACACCCCTTCTGAACCATCTACTGAGTTTTTGGAAATGAAAATAACTCTTGTATCTAAGGTACCTCTCCACTCTAACCATGGTAATCTTGGCATAGCTAGCATCACAGGCGTGACAATCAATAATAGCATAATAGGGCGACAACCAGTCCATGATTAAAATAATATCAAAGTCTACCATACTGAGTAATAATAAATCAGCGCTAGTCTCAAAAGAACTAAAAACAACCAAACACGACTTATATACACGGTCAACAACAATAAAATCTCCCACAGGTATAGACACATAGACATGCGAAATCAAAGAATCATGGGACACGCCTAAGTACGAATCAAAATATGATGACACATAGGAATAAGTGGAGCTTGGATCAAATAAGACTGATGCATCTCTATGACAGATCGAAACAACATCAGTAATGACAGAGTTGGATGCAACTACCTCTGTCCCAGTAAGAAGAGCATAATATCTTGTCTCGGATCCCCCTCTAGGGCGACCTCTACCTGCCCGACCTCCACCTCGAGCTGGCTAAGTAGGTGGAGTGGTAGCTGGTGCTGTAACTGTTGGCCCAAGTACAAGTGAAGTTTTGAAGACTGACAAAAGAACTCAGACATGGATCGGGTCCATCTTGAGAAGCACAGTCATGATCAACCCAAACATGTGAGATGCACGTGAAGGAGATAAATCTAACTTATCAAAAGTAATATCTCTTGATCTGATCGAAAAGGTTGCATATTGGATAAGGAAAGAAAGACTCCTTACATGAAGAGAACATAGTTTAGGAAGAAGATAGTGTTAGAGTATGAGATCAACTAAAACTCTTGTATGATAGAAGAGTAGTATCTGAATCCCAGTCAATCTCTAATTACTAACCCATTAAATATCAGTGTTGTTCTCTTTTACAGGCAATGCACATAAGCAGAAGTTAAACTTAAATTGAGAATAAAAGAGCAAGGCGATTTTGCAGGCAATTTATGTGTGATTCAAGTGTGCAATCCTGAAGCTACTTGAATAAGATAGAAGAACCAGTGCCAAGTGTCTATCTTTTATTCTAGTTCAATTGTAGTAGGTGATTTTATATTGTACCTTTTAGCTTTTATAGAAGCAATTATATTAGATACCTAGAATGTTCAAGTTAGAGTTAACTTGAAGTTATCTCAACAGTTGAGGCTGTGTGCCACAACGGGATTAGAGTTAATCCTAGGTTTACAAAAGAGTTTTTGTAAATGTAGTTTTTGGCTTAGTGATTTTAGTGGATGTTTGGGAAAATCCTACTGAGTAGTAGGTCATGGTTTTTTCACCTTTTGAGCCAGGTGTTTTCCACGTAAAAATCTCTATGTTCTTTATTTTCTTTACTTATTATTCCGCAAATAGTAGTAGTTAGAACACATAGAAGAACCAGGTCCTTCTATAATAAAGTTAAGTGAAAATTGGGTACCACACAAATCACCCCCCCTTGTGTGGTATTGATGTATAAAACAACAATTGGTATCAGGGCGGTTTATCCTTGAAGAGGTTAACACCTTAGGAAAAGATCAAGATGAGTGCACCACCTGGAAACTGGGAAGGGCAATCCACTTCCAGGCCCCCACTCTTTAATGGTCAGTACTATTCTTAGTGGAAGAACAAGATGAGATATCACATCATAGGAGAAGACTATGAACTCTGGGACATAGTCACTGATGGTCCCCTAGCTACTACAAAGAAGAATGCTGAAGGAGTGGATGTGCCAAAAGACAAGAGCTGACTGCACTGCTAAAGACTTAAAGAAATGGGAAAAGAATGTCAAGGCCAAGAAATGGCTTATATGTGGACTAGGTCTAGACGATTACAACAGGATTCAAAGTTGTACCACTTCTAAGGAGATATGGGACACTTTACAAGTGGCTCATGAAGGAACTCCTCAAGTAAAGAGATTAAGAGGAACACTTCTATATTCTCAATATGAGAATTTCACTATGAAGGAAGGAGAAACTATCCAGGAGATGTACACAAGATTCACAACACTAACAAATGAACTTAAATCGCTTGGGAGAATTATCCTTGAAGAAGACAAGGTTGAGAAAATTTGTGTGTGATTCAAGCGTGCAAATCTGAAGCTACTTGAACCAGATAGAAGAACCAGTTCAAAGTGTCTGTCTTTTATTCTAGTTCAATTGTAGTATGTGTTTTTATATTATACCTTTCAGCTTTATCTAGAAGCAATTGTATTAGGTACTCAGAGTTTTCAAGTTAGAGTTAACTTGAAGTTGTCGCAACAGTTGAGGTTGTGTGCTACAACGGGATTAGAGTTAATCCTAGGTTTACAAAAGATTTTTTGTAAATGCAGTTTTTGGCTCAGTGATTTTAGTAGAGAGTTTGGGAAAATCCACATAAAATCCAAGTAGGTTGTGGTTTTTTACCTTTTGAGCCAGGTGTTTTCCACGTAAAATCTTTGTGTTCTTTAATTTCTGTACTTATTATTCCGCAACGGTAGTAGTTGGAACACATAGAAGAACCAGGTCCTTCTATAATCAGGTTAAGCGAAAAATTAGGCACCACACAAATCACCTCCCCCTCTCTTGTGTGGTATTGAAGTATAAAACATCAATTGGTATCAGAGCATGTTATCCTTGAACAGGCTAATACCTTAGGAACAGATCAAGATGATTGCACCATGTGTAAACTGGGAAGGACAATCCACTGCTAGGCCTCCACTCTTTAATGGCCAGTACTACTCCTGGTGAAAAAACAGGATGAGAGATCATATCATCGGAGAGGACTATGAACTCTGGGACATTGTTACTGATGGTCCCCTGGCTACCATGAAGAAGAATGTTGAAGGAGTGGATGTGCCAAAGACTAGAGCTGACTGCAATGCTGAGGACTTGAAGAAGTGGAAAAAGAATGCTAAGGCCAAGAAATGGCTTGTGTGTGGACTTGGTCCAGACGAGTACAGTAGAATTCAAAGTTGTACTACTAGTGGCTCATGAAGGAACTCCTCAAGTGAAGAGATCAAGAGGAACACTACTGTATTCTCAATATGAGAATTTCACCATGAAGGAAGGAGAAATCATCCAAGAGATGTATACAAGGTTCACAACACTAACAAATGAACTTAAGTCCTTGGAAGGATTACCCTTGAAGAAGACAAGGTTGAGAAAATTCTAACAAGGGTTTTGCCAGTTACTTGGGAAAGCAAAATCACTGCTATTAAGGAATCAAAGAACATTGCCACTCTCAAGTTGGATGAATTGATTGGAAATCTCACTGCCTATGAACTGAGAAGGCAAACCATGAAAATTGATACACCCAAGAATCAAAGGAGTTTGGCTCTTAGAATAACTGAAGGTGCAGATCTGGAGGACGATGAAATGGTCATGATCACAAGGGATTTCAAAAAGTACCTAATAAGAGGAAAGAGTTCTTCAAGAGGTACAACCTTCAACAAACCAAGGGCTCCTCAGAAACAGACCAACGAGGGTTGCTACAAATGTGGCAAGACTGATCACATGATCAAGAATTGTCCTCAGTGGAAAATTGAATGGAAGAAGGAAAGGGTTGAACGAAGGAACAAGAAGAAGGAACAGGTTCAACCCAAAAGGAACAAAGGATCAACAAAGGCTATGGTTGTGGCTTGGGAAGAAACATCAGATGATGATTTAGAAGATGAAGCTGGAGATGAACAAGCACTTATGGCCATCCGAGAATCAGATGATGAACAAGAGGTAAGTGTGATTCATCTCAAAGACAAGATTAAATTTCTATCTAAAGAAAGGTTATCTGAACTATTGCTAGACTTCATAGATGAGTCTGAGGTAATTAACAATGAGAAGGAACAACTATCTAGGGAGTGTGTGTTCTTAAAAGCCAAGTGCAAAAATCTAGAATCTAGGGCTAATGAGAGTGACAGTAAAAATGCTGAGTTGAAGAACCAGGTTCTTGAACTTGACACCAGTGTCTTAGAACTTAGGTCTGAACATTTAAAATTGAAATTAGGAGCATGTAAGAAGAAAGTTGATCACACACATCTCACCTTAGAAAAAATCTAGGAAAAATGAAGGATGAGTTGTATAAAAAGGATGAGCAGATAAGAGTCTTAAAAGAAGACCTAGGGAAGGTAAAGCATGAACTAGACAGAACCTGCAAATGGAATTAGGCTTCTGATGCACTATCCTGGCTATAAGAACACCACAGTAGAAACAAAAGAGGACTTGGCTATGGGACCCAAGCACCTAAGTGGGACCCCAAAAGCAAGTACATCACTCTTCTTGAAAACAAAATCTGCACACACTGTGGCAAGACTAGTCATTACAAAAATGAATGTAATGCAAAAGGCCAGTCAAAAGATCAAAACCTTTGTTCAAGAGAAAAATAGGCTTCCTGGGTGGGCCAAAAGGAATTTAATTTACCCCTTTGCCTATAGAAAGGGACCCAAACTAGTTTAGGTTCCTAAGACTAACCCCTGATTTCTTTTTTGCAGGTCCAAGTGAAGGGAAGTAGCCAAATATATTACATGGATAGTGGCTGCTCAAAACATATGACTGGGAACAAGAACCAGTTCCTTTCACTTGAGGAGTTAAAAAGAGGCAATGTCTCCTTTGAAAATGGGAAGAAATGTGAGATTATTGGGGTTGGAAAGGTAGGTAAGACAGACACACATTCCATTGAGAATGTCTACTTGATAGATGGCTTGAAATATAGCCTAATCAGTGTATCACAACTGTGTGACAAAGGTAACCTTGTAGCATTTACCTCTACCAAATGCTTTGTGATTAATCTTACCACTGACAAAATTGTTTTGCAGGGAAAAAGAGTTAACAATATTTACATTGTAGATTTGTCCCATCTTTCAGAAAATGAACTCACCTGCTTGAGTGTGTTGGACAATGATCCCCTCTTGTGGCACAAAAGACTTTGTCATACAAGTCTGAATCAACTCAATAAATTAGTCTCCAAGGACCTGATGATAGGGTTACCTAACATCAAGTTCAAGGAAGACAGTTTGTGAGGCTTGTGCAAGGGGGAAACAAGTAAGATCATCCTTTAAAAGTAAGAAAATGGTAAGCACAACCAGGATGATGGAACTGGTTCATATGGATCTCTGTGGTCCAATGAGAACATTGAGTAGAGATGGTAAGAAATATGTGATGGTACTTGTTGATGATTATTCTAGGTTTACATGGGTATTGTTTTTAACATCTAAGGATGAAGCATTTTACATGTTTACTACCTTTGTTAGAAAAACTCAGAAACAATTAGGTAATCAACTTGCATCAATCAAGTCTGATCATGGAACTGAATTTGAAAATGTTAAGTTTGCTGAATTTTGTGATGAGCATGGTATAGATCATAACGTTTCTGCCCCTAGGACTACTCAACAAAATGGAGTAGTTGAAAGAAAGAATGGGACTTTTGAAGATATGGCTAGGACTATGCTTCTTTGTAGTAAACTGCTGCATAGCTTCTGGGCAGAGGCTGTAAATACTGCATGTTATATCATTAATAGATGCATGACTAGACCTCTTGTAGAGAAGACTCCCTATGAGTTACTTAAAGGGAGAAAACCAAATATATCCCATCTTAGGGCATTTGGATGCAAGTGCTTTGTGCACAATAATGGAAAGGACTCCCTAGGTAAGTTTGATCCCAGAAGTGATGAGGGAGTATTCTTGGGATATTCTTCACATAGCAAAGCTTATAAAGTGTTCAATAAAAGAACTAAGCGTGTATAAGAAAGTGTACATGCAGTTTTTGATGAAACTAACATTCTTCCTGAGAGGTAGGAATATGAGGATAAAGCTATTGGGCTGGTAAAAGATTTGAGTAAAGTCTCAGCTCTAGCTAAAGCTGCACCAATAGAAGGAATAGGGGATGAAACAGGTTCTTCCATCCAGGGCAACCTGACAGGTGGAAATGAACCAAGAGGAACTGAAACCAATCCCCTAAAGGAACCTCTTTATGACCCTGTTCCTCAGCAACATAACATAGAAGAAACATCAAGCAAAAATTAGTTGGTTGTGAAACCTCACAAGTATCAAAGTTCTCATCCCATTGAGAACATAATCACTAATCCAACCTCTGGAGTTAAAACTAGATCACAATTAAAGAATCTGTGTGCTTTTGATGCTTTCTTATCTCTTATTGAACCTAAAAATATTGTTGAGGATTTGGATGATGTATATTGGGTAAATGCAATGCAAGATGAACTCAATCAATTTGAGAGAAGTCACGTTTGACATCAAGTTCCAAGACCCAATGATAGATCAGTAATTGGCAGTAAATGGGTCTTCAGAAACAAGCTTGATGAAGATGGAACAGTTACAAGAAACATGGCAAGACTGGTGGTCCAAGGTTATAGCCAAGAGGAGGGCATAAATTATGATGAGACATTTGCTCCAGTTGCAAGACTGGAGGCAATGGGAATCCTCATAGCCTTTGCATCACACATGGAATTCACTCTTCATCAGATGGATGTCAAAAGTGCCTTCCTGAATGGCTACCTAAAAGAAGAAGTGTTTGTTAAACAACCTCTAGGGTTTGAGAGCAAGGAGTGTCCGGAACATGTGTACAAATTAGACAAGGCACTCTATGGACTCAAGCAGGCTCCTAGAGCATGGTATGAACGACTGTCCAAATTCCTGCTTGAACATGGCTACAAAAGAGGTAAAATTGACAATACCCTATTCCTGAGGGAAAAAGGTAAGGATCTTCTTGTGGTAAAATATATGTTGATGACATATTTTTTGGGAAAACCACCGACAAACTAAGCAAGAATTTTGCCAAATTAATGGGGAGTGAGTTTGAAATAAGTATGATGGGTGAGCTTAACTTTTTCTTAGGCTTACAGATCAAACAAAACCCAAATGGAACCATGATCCATCAGTAGAAATATGCAAAAGAGTTGATTAAAAAGTTTAAAATGGACGAATCAAAGGAAATAGACACACCCATTGCAATATCTACTAAATTAGACATAGATGACCCTGGTTCATCTGTTGATCAAAAGTTGTATAGGGGTATGATTGGTTCACTTTTGTATCTTACTGCTAGCAGACCTGACATAGTTTTCAGTAATAGGGCTTTGTGCTTGTTTTCAAGCAAATCCTAAGGAATCTCACTTGACTGCTGTCAAGAGGATACTGAGATATTTGAAAGGCACTACTGATCTGTATTTTTGGTACCCTAAAGGTAGTAATTTCAATCTAGTAGGGTATGCTGATGCTGACTTTGCAGGTTTCCTTGTGGATATGAAGAGAACCTCAGGTATGGCTCATTTTCTTGGTTCATGTCTTGTATCATGGGCCACTAAAAAGCAAAATTCAGTGGCTTTATCCACTGCTGAGGCTGAATATGTTGTTGTTGCCTCTTGTTGTGCTCAATTGTTGTGGATAAAAAAATAGCTGATAGATTTTGGCATTGAAGTTGGTTGCATTCCTATCTTCTGTGATAACACTAGTGCTATAAGTATGACAAAGAACCTTGATCATAATAAAAGGACTAAGCACATAGATGTTAGACATTACTTATTAAGAGATAACTATGAGAAATGATTGATCACCATATAATTTTGTGCTACTGATAAACAGATTGCTGACATCTTTACTAAAGCACTGAGTAGAGAAAACTTTTACACTTGTTGGAATTAGGGATGATTAAGATCATATAATAGGACCAGCTCAGAATGCACAATGAAAAAATGAAAAAAATTGAAAAAAATGAAAAAATAAATTTGGCTAGGAAATTTGAACTTGTGTAAATATCTATATTAATTTTTACTCAGCTTCATACTGTAATTAGTATACTCCAGTGACGTGTTAATATGAATCACTGATCTTTCACAAAATTTTCTCTATAGTGGTAAATTGAGGCATGGTCAAAAGAATTCTAAATGAAGAACCTGGTTCATCAACATTGGTTCATCTGAATGCTAAGGTATGTTTTCTATATTCTGCACAATTAGAAATATAAATATTTAAATCATGAGCAGAAGTCTTACAATTGTTCAACTCCTTAGAAAATTCTATCAGTTTGTTTTTGAACCAGTTCCGTCTGCATTAGAACTCTAAGCCACAAAAATTGCCTAAAATCTAAGGAAGCTAACCGTTCATTCAAACCTGAAATTTCAGGTTGATTAGACCTCTAATTGACTTCTATTAAAACCTGCCGTTATTCATTAAATGAGTATTTCTCTTTAAATATGCATTATTACCTCATGCCATCTTTATAATTCTAAACCGTCAAAACCCTTATTCACTCTCAATTGCTTACTTCTCCAAAGTTCTAACTCACCAACTCTCTCAAGAAATCAGCTATAATGACAAACCCACAAGACAATCCTAGAACTCCCCCACAGCCCACTCCCTCTGATTCATCTACCTCTCCTCCACCTAGAACGACTCCCAAACCCAGGCTAAGAAGAGTAAAAATGCTTGCTCTCAAAATGGTGGCATCTGGTGATCTCTCAAAGAAATTTAATGAGCAATTGAAGGCAAGTCAGGATCAAGACTCTGATTCTAACTCTGATTCTGAGTCGTACAAATCTGCTAGTGACGGGGAAGGATCTGGGTCTTCTGACTCTGAGAAGGCTCAAGAATCCCCTTCTAAGGTAAGTTCTTCTTTGACTGAGAATTTAGAAAATAGGTCTATTTTGGTTAGGCCTATCAGGGATGTGGAATTACCTAAATTAAGAAGGAGTGGAGGTAAAAAGAAATCTGAAAAAGAAAAAGAGAGAGAGGGTGGATGCGGTGACGAGAGGGGAAACGGGAAATGAGTGGTTGATCATTCACCCATTGCTGATTTGTCTGTACCTGCTATTTGTGGGGTTGTACAAGAAAATGTTGAAGAAAGTGGCAAGAAGTCAAGGGGAAGTGGTTCTGGTGAAGCTGCTGAAGGGTTACTTCATTTAAGTGCATAGCGAAATGAACCTGGTTTATCAACTGGAGAGACCTCAGCAGACCTTTTGAAAAAGGTAGGGGCAAGTTACGATCTAAAGAAAAGGAGAACTCCCACACCAAAAGCCCCCAATGCCCCTAAACCCTCCAAGAAAAGAAAGGCTTCCTCCCCAACAACTACTGAAACTTCCTTGCCCAAGGGAAGAGCCACAAGAAGCAGGGTGAAATAGAGTGAGAGTGATCTACAAAAGGCTCTGGCTAAAAGTAAGAAGAAAAGGATTGCTAAAGGAAAGGGTAAGGTTGCAGAGTCCTCAGAAGCTGTTTATATTGAGGAGATGGAACAGGTCCATCAGGAGAAAGTTACAACAGTGGAGATTCAGAACCCCAAGTCCAAAAAGCCCAAGACTTCTTCCAAGAAGTTTTCCTCTGTGTCTGAGGCTGCTGAACATTCATTGGCCAAGAGGACAAGATCTGCAGTGAAAAGTAAACAAGTTAGAGTTTCTAAAGATGAGGAATGGAGTGGTGAAGAAGAAAATGAGACTGATGGTGAACAAGACAAGCTTGCCATGTTTGACAAAAGAAATTTTTTGAAGGGAAGATTGCGGAAAGATTTGGTGGAACCAGGGATGGTTCGTTTGGTTGACACACTGGCTGCTCAGGGCTGGAAGGACATGATTCTTCAGATGGATGGGATATTGGCCAGAAATGAAATCATTGAATTTATGGCAAATGCTGAAGTCAAAGATGGAAGATTTACAAGCAAAGTTAAAGGAGTTCAACTGACATTTGATGCAGAGAAACTGGGAGAGATTCTAAACATCCCTGCTGAGGGATATGATGATTACACCCGACAAAGATGGCCAAGTCTGGATTCCCTTCCATCTGCCCTTATAATCACTAGGAGATTTTGTGATGAAGACATGAATGAGGTCAAGTTTGTGCACAAGAGTGAAATGAAGCCACATTACAAAGTTATTTTTGAGTTTGTCAACAAGTGCCTACTGCTCAGGAAGGAGAGAAGGCATATTGCAAATTATATGGACTTAGTTCTGATGGAGTGCCTTAAAAGTGGAAGGCAAATCAATTGGCTTGCATTCATCATCAAGCTACTGGACAGGGTTATCAATGGCTCCAAGGCTCAGCTACCCCCTATGGCTTTATTCTGACTACAGTTCTAGATAGGTGCAATGTGCCTCTGAAGAAATGGGAAATAGCTACAAGCAAGGATTACTTTGGTATTAATACTCTGCTTGCTTGTAACTACTTAGTTGATGCCATCCCAAAAGAACCTGGTTCATCCAAGAAGACTCCTATCAATAGTAAAGTCAGGGCTCTTATTCAGGAAAGTGAAGCCAATGATACTGAGATAGCTAGGCTAAAGGATCGTGCGACAAAGGTGGAGTCTGAGAGGGATGTTCTCAGAACTGAGCTCACCAAAGAAAAGGAGAAGAATGATGGAATTCTTTAGAATATACTGAATCTTCTCCAAGCCCAAAACCAACCCTCTAGCTCTCCCAAGCCTTAGGAATTATAGTCTTTATCTCCTGAACATGTCTAGTACCTTCAGTGTTACAACCCAAACCAAATAGGCAGCGATAAGCACCCTGTGCCTTACTCAACCGAGTATCAACATAAGATATCTTTCTTATCATACTATCATAGGTAAATGAGCCAGAAAACTCATCATGAGATAACAAGAATGAAACATAAGGGAATACTCAACATATGACAACCCAACATGATATGAAAACTTATACATGTGACATATGGGCCTATAAGGCCTACATGACCATTTGTAAACTCAAAATATAGGCCGACAAGGCCATAAAAGTATCCATACACCTAACATATGTCTACAAGCCTCTAAGAGTACCTAATATCATAAAGGTCGGGACAGGGCCCCGCCATATCAATCAATACATATCCAAAGCATACTGACCAAATAGGCAACTCCAGAGCAAGTGGAGTGCACCAACACCTTCCGCTGAGCTAATAGCCAACTAGGAGGAATGTCAACCTGTCTTTCGGGACCTGCGGGCATGAAACGCAGCGTCCCCAGGCAAAAGGGACGTCAGTACGAATAAAGTACCAAGTATATAAGACAGGAAAACATAAACAAGAACAGCAGTGTAAAGAGAGATAGAGGAGATACACCCTGTAACATCTGAGTGCCTGTGGGGACACATGAAATGCATAATACATTTATATACATAAACTTTTAAAAACATTCGCCTCTGTGGGCATCATCATCATCATACACTACCCGACCTCAAAGAGGACTCGGTAAAAACGTACCTGGCCATCATAAAGCTCGGTAGAATCGTACCCGACCATGTGGAGCTCGATAATCCCAACTGATCAGTGGTTGCATAATAGGTTCCGTACCCGGCCGACTATAGCGTGACTTAGTAGAGTAAAATAGATACATATATATATAATGCATGCTCGACTCTTGGAATCATGTTCTAAACCTTTCAGAGTGACGTAAGGTTGGTATCCTCTATACACATTATTAGGACTAACTCTTCACTATGAACCTTATAAGAATCAGGAAGCATCAACAACATTGATAACATAAGAATAAGAGAAGCAATATCAACATCAATTGTTCCATAAGAGTGGAAACAATGTAAGTACTGCTAGCTTCTAAGAGTAGAGTATCTTTGGAAGCTCATTCATTATATTATGTACAATCGGAGTCATGCAAAAGAAAGAAAGGGATATCCTCACATACCTTGTATATTCTTCCCAATCTCAAGCTATGCAATGTCACAACTCCTTAGTCTACAATAGAAATAACACTCTCATTATCGTTTAGGCGTCGTAACTATTATGTATCGAACACAACCTATTTTACGAGGAAACGAACAGAACCTCCCCTATATATATTACTTCACACAAGTTATAAAAATCACCAAAAAGCCCAAACAACATCAATAATAATCATATTGAGCCTCCCAAAACAATCCACACAACCTAATCACTTCATACATAAGACGACCACCGTAGGTAGAATCGTACCCGACCATGTGGAGCTCGATAATCCCAACTGATCAGTGGTTGCATAATAGGTTCCGTACCCGGCCGACTATAGCGTGACTTAGTAGAGTAAAATAGATACATATATATAATGCATGCTCGACTCATGGAATCATGTTCTAAACCTTTCAGAGTGACGTAAGGTTGGTATCCTCTATACATATTATTAGGACTAACTCTTCACTATGAACCTTATAAGAATCAGGAAGCATCAACAACATTGATAACATAAGAATAAGAGAAGCAATATCAACATCAATTGTTCCATAAGAGGAGAAACAATGTAAGTACTGCTAGCTTCTAAGAGTAGAGTATCTTTGGAAGCTCATTCATTATATTATGTACAATCGGAGTCATGCAAAAGAAAGAAAGGGATAGTCTCACATACCTTGTATATTCTTCCCAATCTCAAGCTATGCAATGTCACAACTCCTTAGTCTACAATAGAAATAACACTCTCGTTATCATTTAGGCGTCGTAACTATTATGTATCGAACACAACCTATTTTATGAGGAAACGAACAGAACCTCCCCTATATATATTACTTCACACAAGTTAAAAAAATCACCAAAAAGCCCAAACAAAATCAATAATAATCATATTGAGCCTCCCAAAACAATCCACACAACCTAATCACTTCTTACATAAGACGACCACCGTAGTAGTGTCAAACGACCCAGAAATGTTACAACGAACTACAAACAAACAACCTTGCCATTATGTGGTATTTTTCCACACCCTTCCTCTTCTAAACTCCATAAAAATATCAGCAAAATAGACAACCCAATACCAACACAAAACAGCCCACAAAATAGTCCCACAAGTTCATCAAGTCAATAATACTTTTTCAGTTTACTTAAACACGTTTAGACTTATCTTTTCTTTCAAATTGAGAAATACAACCAAAAGTACATCATTATACCTCTTATCCAATAAACCAGCCAAGAATTCAACTTAAAAATAAGTTCACAACCAGCCAACCATTACACAAGAACAAACAACATACCATTCTTTCAAAACTAGATAGGTCTATTCTTTACGATCGAGTTACAACCCGCAAACGCATAGATAATGGAAGGAGAAGCATAAACTTACCTTGGATTGAGTATAACCCATGAAACCAGGCTTTTTCATCAAAAATAAGTTCCTCAACACGGCTACGAGAAGGAGAAAGAGAAACTAGCAAGCTGTCCGGACTTTTCAGCACTAGAATCGCGCCGTAACACCCGGAATACCCTAGGGTTTGTGTGGGATTTTTGGGGAGGAGTTTCAGGGGTTCAATTAGGTTTTCTTGGTCTGAAAGATAGGAGAAATAATTGAGTTTATAATCCCTTAAAATTACCCTCTTGACCGACTTAGTTGAGGCCTTTCTTTTTGGCAAGTAGGTGATGCACCTACTTGTCACCTACCAGCCTGCGCAGTCTCGCAAAAGTATGAGTATATCTCTACTCCGACTTCGTATTGATAAATGGTTTAATGATTTAAAAAACAACTCATAGATCGTTAATTTGGTAGGTAGATTATCCCCTAATTCCAAGCATATTGGGAGAAAAGCTTAGTTACATTTGACCTAAGTTTCAGCACATTTACGAATGAAACTTGTGATGACCTTTTCCAACTTTTGTTCCATAACTCGCTTGACTTCAAAACAAAACACCAACTATCATAAGACTAAAATAACTCACAATATAATCTCCTTATAATGTTAATAACCCTAGTTTCACCCCAAAAGTACATGGTAAATCATTCCAACTTGTCGACTTTCGGCGAAACTTATTTTCTTTAATTCGTTTAGCTTCTAAGCCTTCAAACCCTCTTGCTAATTAATATTAATGATCTTAAAAATTTGTAACCTCCACGTTAACATGATGAACTAACTTTGTAAACTTTTCAAAGATGATTCCCTTTCTGAGCTTACATTAATTGACTTATGACATACTAATACGTACGAAAATATGGGGTGTAACATCATTCCCCCCTTTGAAACATTCGTCCTCGAATGTTGACTAATGCGCTTATCAGTATCATAACCTGTAGCTCTTATGAATAATTAAATATTGTCCTTGACATCTAATAAACTGTTATGTAAATAAATCCAAGGGCCTGGGTATTCCCTCCTTTAGGCCTCTATCTCATACCACAACCTGTGGTCGGAATTCTTCCAATCTCGTAATTGTTGTTTCCTTTTGACATGCATCATGTACAATAGTGTACTTGTATGTGTGCCTATGCGACTCTTTTCTCCTTTTTCCTCCAGCTTTTGGCCAATCTCTAGGCCTCACTTTGTGAACATATACAGAACTATGACAAGATGTCCCTCTAGGCATCTATAGGTGTACTAAAGTTCTTCGCTTGGTACTTTGTCGAACTTACGACTATTGCTATACATTGCTTCATAGCCTTGGTTACCTATGCTTATGGTTTTACTACATCTAGGTAGTTCATACTATATCCTAACTCTTACTTCAGTTTATTATTACCGAGGTCTGCCACCCAGATCCGGGTTACTCTTTCGCTGCTTGTCCTATATGTATAAATCTAAATCCTTTAATGCTTCCTCATTACTGTTCATCTTAATAATGATGGTCTAATATCATCTCATACTTTGAAACTTTTATCCATCCATTGGTGATTCACCTTAATGTTCATCCATAATCTATGACTGATAACTTGAAACCTTTTACAAAGTACATTATCGCTAGGGCACATGTCTCATCGGGGAATATCGGTAGTGATTCGTCCGATCCACCTAGGGATGATACTATACTTCCATAACCGTATTTCATAGCATACTAACATGATTCATCTTATGAGGGTATTACAATCCCGTGCAATTCATAAAATCCCTTCTCTTTAAATAATTCCTCAATCAAAGGAATAAATGTCATCCTCTTATCTATCACAATTACACCCTTATTCTACTACCGGGGAAGCATTTCATTCCTTCTAATTGCTCCTAGTCTTAGACTCATCCATGTTAATTCAAGCTATACTGAGCTTTTTATAACATATATAAACCATCAGCTCTCTTGTTTGATGGGCTTAATTCTGAGGTCTTACCTATTCTTATCAGTTTCTTATCCTTACTCCCATATACCTAAAATCTTGTCACTCGGCCATACATTAGATTTCGACCTACACATATCTATTGTACTACTCACATCCTTCCTTTAACTTGCTAGCACCACAGATTTCCTTTTGTGCCTTCTCAGTTGTCTTTAAATATAAGCAATTACTCTTCCTGGTCGTTCTGCCACTTGTTGCATGAATACTTGGCTTGTCTTATTGCCCACAAATACTATAATTTCCTGTACCTCATATGATCTCAAACATCACCTTTGATTTTTTTCCCATTCATTAGCCTCTATAGGTGCCACTTTCTTATGGAGTGCAAACAATGTTGTAGTGAGACTGTTGTTACCAGACCAATTCTTCTTCAAGTTAATATGCTTAGGTTGAAGCCCTCTTCATTGTTTCCTAATCTAGTCTTTCGTTGTAGTACTTAGGAGACCTTCTAGATCTTGTAAAGTTGTGATCTTGTTATACTGTATACATGAAGGAATTTTCGATATTCTTACTCTCCTACAAACATCCTTAGTTACATATCTCCCTGCCCTTGTACTTGTAGGGCTACTTCTAAAATTAAATTTTGATTGTCTCCTTAATGGCACTCTCCATTATTCCCGTAACCCTTATACAATACCTTTAAATACCCCAACTCCTATCTGAGCATTTCTCAAGGGTTATGAAATCATATCTGCGAGACTGAATTCACTATATTAAGATTCACTACGTTTATCTTGCATGATCTGCTGATTTGTTTATAACCTCTTGTCTAGCCATAACTTGGCTCTTCCTAAATCAACTACAAACTACTCGTTGGTCCATTCTCATATCTATAGTCCTCGTAATCTCTCTTTAGTTATTTTCTTTGTCTTAAGTTACCTCTCGGGCTGGCTCCTTATGTATCAAGTGTTCATCTGCACTTATTTATCAATATCATCGGGTGCACAACCCTTACCGCTTCTCTCCAGCGTCATGCTTGCATAATATGCTGGAGTCATATCATATCTATAGGATCTGAATAGATGCAATCTCATTCCTTTCACCCTTTTACCGCATTCCTCATTTACTATTCCATAGTTACCTCTTCATTTTGTCATTTTTTTCACATCTTCACTAACATCTTACTCGCCTTGCGGTAACCTCTTTATACCGGGGATAATTGAATTTATTACGCACAAGGGTGACACTTAGTATAACTGGCACACTTACTCCCTTAAGCTTAACTCTGCTCCACGTGCTTGCTTTAGGGAAGCATCTTCCTGAATGAACCTTAACGGTTATTATTTTGTTGTCCATTCTATTATTGTCGGAATGTTATCTCTGAAATTCTCATGATATCAACCATTATAAAATCCTTCAGTCCCTAATTCATGTACACTTTATCTTGTTCACCAGCTCATACTGATTTTTATTACTCCGGGGTCTAACCTTTCCTTCTGGTAATCACGTTGGAGTCATCAAATCATTTCTCGAAATGGGAATATGACTTTATGTCTTATACTCTTTTAATGCCTTAAGTCCTGTCACCTCTTTTATCTTCCTTTACTTGACTATAAACTCTGTCATCGTGTCATATTTTGATTTACTGTTATCACCCATTTATTACATCTTACTCATAATGCTTCATTTACTCTCTTCTTATTCTCCGGTTAATATTTCTGTCTATCACTTTATTCTGATAACTTCAACAAATCATTCTTGCACTTTTAGCTCCCCTTGCTTCATCTCACTGGCTCTTTAGGTCACCTAGCTTTATCTCTTTACTAGGAATGGGAGCCATAGAAAGGTAAATATTTATTCCTTCTAGAATTACAGTGCCAATCTTCTAAATTTTTCCAGACATTCTAGTATTCATATCTAAATGTACTATTCTAGATTGCACCACCGGGGTGTCTTACAAGGAGAACTATTACCACATTTGTAATATCCTTCGGAAACGTTAGCTAATGATAATAATCCATCTACCCTTTTGGGTTACTCTAGCCCCAATTGGATCTTGCTATCCCCTTCTTCTCTTAAACTATATCTGTCAACTCCCATAGGGCATATAGAGATGGGCGTGGCCAATTGTACATACCTCTGTTACTATTGCATGTAACTCAGAATACATATATTTCTCTGCCTGAATTGTAAAAACTCAAAACCTTCACTAACTATTACCTCGTAACCTTCGCCACCTTGCTTCTTTTATTTATTGAAACTTGTATCTATCTTCTGATTCTCTTGTTGCTTTTTAAACCATATGGGTGGATAGATATTCATGCCTTACGCCTGCTTATGAATAAACTTACGCGTCTTAGTATACATATAATCTACTAAAGACCTTACATTTACTCATCATAAGCATGATGCAAAATCAAGTTTCATTGACTCAACTCTTCCACAGCAAAATTTAATCTCTTACAAACTATCTGTGTTACGACAAAAATAGAAATTAGAAGTTTGAATTCTTACAATTGAGCTCTACCACACAATTTAGAGTAAAAAGAAAGAGTGACAGTCCTAAATGTCCTGCAGCCTCCTGCTTATAAGTGTGGTATACTACACTCCTATAAACAAGACTCTACTAGACACAACTTATAGCCTCCCTAGGACAGAACTGCTCTGATACCACTTCTATCACGACCGAAACCAAATGGGCCACGCTAGCACCCGGTGCCTTACTCAGCCGAGTACCAGCGTAAGATATCTTTCTTATCATACTATCATGGGTAAATGAGCCAGAAAACCCGTCTTGAGATAACAAGAATGAAACATAAGGGAATACTCAACATATGATGACCCAACATGATATGAAAACTTATGCATGTGACATACGGGCCTATAAGGCCGACATGACCATTTGTAAACTCAAAATATAGGCCGACAAGGCCATAAAAGTATCCATACACCTAACATATGTCTACAAGCCTCTAAGAGTACCTAATATCATAAAGGTCGGGACAGGGCCCCGCCATATCAATCAATACATATCCAAAGCATACTGACCAAATAGGCAACTCCGGAGCAAGTGGAGTGCACCAAAACCTTCCGCTGAGCTGATAGCCTACTAGGAGGAATGCCAACCTATCTATCGGGACTTGCGGGCACGAAACGCAGTGTCCCCAGGCAGAAGGGACGTCAGTACGAATAAAGTTTCGAGTATCTAAGGCAAGAAAACATAAACAAGAACAGTAGTGTAAAAAGAGATAGAGGAGATACACTTTGTAACATCTGAGTGCCTCTAGGGACTACTGACATGAAATGCATAATACATATATATACACAAACTTTTAAAAACATTCGCCTCTATGGGAATCATCATCATTATATCGTACTCGGCCTCAAAGAGGACTCGGTAAAAACGTACCCGGCCATCATAAGGCTCGGTAGAATCGTACCCGGTAATGTGGAACTCGGTAATCCCAACTGATCAGTGGCTGTACAATAGTTTCCATACCCGGCTGACTATAGCATGACTCAGTAGAGTAAAACAGATACATATATATAATGCATGCTCGACTCATGGAATTATGTTCTAAACCTTTCAGAGTAACGTAAGGTCGGTATCCTCTATACAAGTTATTAGGACTAACTCTTCACTATGAACCTTATAAGAATCAGGAAGTATCAACAACATTGATAACATAAGAATAAGAGAAGCAACATCAACATCAATTGTTCCATAAGAGGGGAAACAATGTAAGTACTGCTAGCTTCTAAGAGTAGAGTGTCTTTGGAAGCTCGTTCATTACATTATGTACAATCAGAGTCATGCAAAAGAAAGAAAGGTATAGCCTCACATACCTTGTATATTCTTCCCAACCTCAAGCTGTGTAATCTCACGGCTCCTTAGTCTACAATAAGAGAAATGACACTCTCGTTATCGTTTAGGTGTCGTAACTATTATGTATCGAAAACAACCTATTTTACGAGGAAACGGACAACACCTCCCCTATATATATTACTTCACACAAGTCAAAACAATCACTAAAAAATCCAAACAACATCAATAATAATCATATTTAGCCTCCCAAAATAGTCCACACAACCTAATCACTTCATACATAAGACAACCACCGTAGTAGTGTCAAACAACCCGGAAATGTTACAACGAACGACCAACAAACAACCTTGACATTATGTGGTGTTTCTCCACACCCTTCCTCCTCTCAACTCCATAAAAATAGTAGCAAAAGAGACATCCCAATACCAACACGGAACAGCCCATAAAACAGTCCCACAAGTTCATCAACGCAAAAATAATATTTCAGTTTACTTAAACACGTTTGGACTTGTCTTTTCTTTCAAATTGAGAAATACAACCAAACATAAATTATTATACCTCTTATCCAATAAACCAGCCATGAATGTAACTTTAAAACAAGTTCACAATCATCCAACCATTACACAAAAACAAACAACATACCATTCTTTCGAAACTAGCTAGGTCTATTCTTTACGATCGCGTTACAACTCGCAAACGCATAGATAATGGAAGGACAAGCATAAACTTACCTTGTAATAAATATAACCCATGACACCTAGTCCTTTATCATCAAAAATATTTTCCTAAACACGGCTACAAGAAGGAGAAAGAGAAACTAGCAAGTTGTCCGGACTTTTCAGCACTAAAATCGGGTCGTAACACCCGGAATACCCTAGGGTTTGTGTGGGATTTTTGGGGAGGAGTTGCAGGGGTTCAATTATATTTTCTTGATTTGAAATATAGGTAAAATAACTGAGTTTATAATCCCTTAAAAGTCCCGTCTTGACCACTTAGTTGAGGCCTCTCTTTTTGCCAAGTAGGTGATGCACCTACTTGTCACCTACCAGCCTGCGCAGTCTCGCAAAAATACGAGTATCTCTCTACTCCGACTTCGTATCGATAAACGATTTAATGGTTTAGAAACTAGACCGATAGACCGTTAATATGGTTGGTAGATCATCCCCTAATTCCAAGTATATTAGGAGAAAAGCTCAGTTACATTTGAACTAATTTTCAGCACATTTATGAATGGAACTTGTGATGACCTTTTCCAACTTTTGTTCCATAATTCGCTTGACTTCAAAACATAACACTAACTATAATAAAACTAAAATAAATCATATTATAATCTCCTTATATTGTTAATAACCCTAGTTTCACCCCAAAAGTACATGGTAAAATATTCCAACTTGTCGACTTTCGACGAAACTTATTTTCTTCAATTCGTTTAGCTTCTAAGCCTTCAAACCCTCTTGATACTTGTTATTAATGATCATAAATATTTGTAACCTCCACGTTATTTTGATGAACTAACTTTGTAAACTTTTAAAAGATGATTACCTTTTTGAGCTTACATTAATTGACTTATGACGTACTCTTACGTACGAAAACATGGGGTGTAATATCATTCCCCCCTTTGAAACATTCGTCCTCGAATGTTGACTAATGTGCATATCAGTATCATAACCTGTAGCTCTTATGAATACTTTAATATTGTCCTTGACATCTAGGAAACTATTCTGTAAATAAATCCAAGGGCCTAGGTATTCCCCCCTTTAGGCCTCTTTCTCATACCACGACCTGTGGTCAGAATTTTTCCAATCTTGTAACTGTTGTTACCTTCTGATATGCATCATGTACAACCTTGTACTTGTATGTGTGCCTATGCGATTCTTCTCTCCTTTTTCCTCCATCTTATAGCCAATCTCTAGGCCTCACTCTGTAAACATATACAGAACTATGACAAGATGTCCCTCTAGGCATCTATAGGTGTACTAAAGTCCTTCGCTTGGTACTTTGTCGAAGTTACGACTATTGCTATGCATTTCTTCATAGCCTTGGTTACCTATGCTTATGGTTTTACTACATCTAGGTAGTTCATACTATATCCTAACTCTTAATTCGGTTTATTATTATCGAGGTCTGCCACCCAGCTCCGGATTACTCTTTCGTTGCTTGTCCTATATGTATAAATCTAAGTCCTTTAATGCTTCCTCATTACTATTCATCTTAATAATGACGGTCTAATCTCATCTCATACTTTGCAACTTTTATGCATCCATTGATGATTCACCTTAATGTTGATCTATAATCTACCATGGATAACTTGAAACCTCTTACGTAGTACATTATCGCTAGGGCTCATATCTTATCAGGGAATATTGGTGTGATTTGTCCGATCCACCTAGGGACTATACTATACTTACATAACCGTATTTCATATCATCCTAACATGATTCATCTTATGGGGGTATTACAATCCCGTACAATTCATAAAATCCCTTCTCTTTAAATTATTCCTCAATCAAAGGCCTAAATGTCATCCTCTTATCTATCACAATTACACCCTTATTCTACTACTGGGGCAGCATTTCATATCTTCTAATTGCTCATAGTCTTAGACTCATCCATGTTAATTCAAGCTATACTGAGCTTTTTATAACATACATAAACCATCAACTCTCTTGTTTGATGGGCTTAATTCTAATGTCTTACCTATTCTTATCAACTTCTAACTCACCTTTTCTTATCCTTACTCCCATATACCTAAAATTTTGTCACTCTGCCATACTTTAGATTGCGACCTACACACATCTATTGTACTACTCACATCCTTCCTTTAACTTGCTAGCACCGCAAATTTCCTTTTGTGCCTTCTCAATTGTCTTTAAAGGTAAGAAATTACTCTTCTTGGTCGTTCTGCCACTTCTTGCATGAATACTTGGCTTGTCTTATTACCCACGAATTCTATAATTTCATGTACCTCATATGATCTCAAACATCACCTTTGATCTTTTTTCCATTCATTAGCCACTATAGGCGCCACTTTCTTATGGAGTGCATCCAATGTTGTAGTGAGACTATTTTTACCAGACCAATTCTTCTTCAAGTTAATATGCTTAGGTTGAAGCCCTCTTCCTTATTTCCTGAGCTAGTCTTTCGTGGTAGTACTTAGGAGACCTTCTCGATCTTGTAAAGTTGTGATCTTGTTATACTGTATACACGAAGGAATATTTGATATTCTTACTCGCCTACAAACATTCTTAGTTACATACCTCCGTGCCCTTGTGCTTGTAGGGTTACTTCTAAACTCAGATTTTGATTGTCTTCTTAATAGCACTCTCCATTATTCCCATAACACTTATAAAATACCTTTAAATACCCTAACTCGTATATGAGCATTTCTCAAGGGTTATGACGTCATATCTGCGAGACTGAATTAACTATATTAGGATACACTACGTTTATCTTGCATGATCTGCTGATTTGCTTATAACCTCTTATCTAGCCATAACTTGGCTCTTCTTGAATCAACTACAAACTAATCGTTGGTCCATTCTCATATCTATATTCCTCGTAATCTCTCTTTAGTTATTTGCTTTGTCTTAAGTTATCTCTCGGGCTGGCTCCTTATGTATCAAGTGTTCATTTGCACTTATTTATCAATATCATCGGGTGCGCAACCCTTACCACTTCTCTCCGGCATCATGCTGGCATAATGTTCTGTAGTCATATCATATCTATAGTATCTGAATAGATGCAATCTCATTCCTTTCACCCTTTTACCGCATTCCTCATTTACTATTCCATAGTTACCTCTTCATTTTGTCATTTTTTCACATCTTCACTAACATCTTACTCGCCTTGCGGTAACCTCTTTATACCAGGGATAATTGAATTTATTACACACAAGGGTGACACTTAGTGTAACTGGCACACTTACTCCCTTAAGCTTAACTCTGCTTCACGTGCTTGCTTTAGGGAAGCATCTTCCTGAATGAACCTTAAAGGTTATTATTTTGTTGTCCATTCTATTATTATCAGAATGTTATATCTGAAATTCTCATGATATTAACCATTATAAAATCCTTCTGTCGCTAATTCATGTTCACTTTATCTTGTTCACCAGCCCATACTGATTTTTATTACTCCGGGGTCTAACCTTTCCTTCTGGTAATCACGTTGGAGTCACCAAATCATTTCTCGAAATGGGAATATGATTTATGTCTTATACTCTTATATTGCCTTAAGTCATTTCATCTCTTTTATATTCCTTTACTTGACTATAAACTCTGTCATCGTGTCGTATTTTGATTTACTTTTATCACCCATTTATTACATCTTACTCGTAATGCTTCATTTACTCTCTTCTTCTTCTCCGACTAATATTTATGTCTATCACTTTATTTTGATAACTTCAACAAATCATTCTTGCATTTTAAGCTCCCCTTGGTTCATCTCACTGGCTCTTTAGGTCACCTAGCATTCTCTCTTTACTAGGAACAGGAGCCATAAAAAGGTAAATATTTATTCCTTCTAGGATTATAGTGCCAATCTTCTAAATTTTTCTAGACATTCTAGTATTCATATCTAAATGTACTATTCTAAATTGCACCACCGAGGTGTCTTACGAGGAGAACTATTACCACATTTGCAATATCCTTCGGAAATATTAGCTAATGATAATAATACATCTACCGTTTTGGGTTACTCTAGCCCCAATTGGATCTTCCTATCCCCTTCTTTTCTTAAACTATATCTGTCAACTCCTATAGGGCATACAGAGATGGGCGTGGCTAATTGTACATACTTCTATTACTATTGAATGTAACTCAAAATACATATATTTCTCTGTCTGAATTGTAAAAACTCAAAACCTTTACTAACTGGTACCTCGTAACCTTCGCCACCTTGCTTCTTTTATTTATTGAAACTTGTATCTATCTTTTGATTCTCTTGTTGGTTTTTAAACCATATGGGTGGATAGATATTTATGACTTAAGCCTGCTTATTAATAAACTTACGCGTCTTAGTACACATATAATCTACTGAAGACCTTACATTTACTCATCATAAGCATGATGCAAAATCAAGTTTCATTGACTCAACTCTTCCACGAAAAATTAAATCTCTTACCAACTATCTGTTTGGATGAGGTATCATTGTGTTACGACTAAAACAGAATTTAGAAGTTTGAATTCTTACAATTGAGCTCTACCACATGATTTAGAGTAAACAGAAAGAGTGACAGTCCTAAATGGCCTGCAGCCTCCTATTTATAAGTGTAGTGCACTACACTCCTATAAACAAGACTCTACTAGACACAACTTGTAGCCTCCCTAGAACAGAACTGCTCTGATACCACTTTTGTCATGACCGAAACCAAATGGGCCACGACGAGCACCCGGTGCCTTACTCAACCGAGTACCAACGTAAAAAATCTTTCTTATCATACTATCATGGGTAAATGAGCCAAAAAACCCGTCATGAAATAACAAGAATGAAACATAAGGGAATACTCAACATATGACGACCCAACATGATATGCAAATTTATACATGAGACATGCGGGCCTATAAGGCCGACATGACCATTTGTAATCTCAAAACATAGGCCGACAAGGCCATAAAAGTATCCATACAGCTGACATCTGTCTACAAGCCTCTAAGAGTACCTAAAGCATACTGACCAAATAGATAACTCTGGAGCAAGTGGAGTGCACCAACACCTTCCGCTGAGTTGATAGCCTACTAAGAGGAATGCCAACCTATCTATCGGGACCTACGGGTATGAAACACAGCATCCCCAAGCAAAAGGGACGTCAGTGCAAATAAAGTACCGAGTATGTAAGGCAAGAAAACATAAACAAGAACAATAGTGTAAAGAGAGATAGAGGAGATACACCCTGTAATATATGAGTGCCTCTGGGGACTACTAACATGAAATGCATAATACGTATATATACATAAACTTTTAAAAACATTCGCCTTTGTGGGAATCATCATCATCATATTGTACCCGACCTCAAAGAGGACTCGGCAAAAACGTACTCGACCACCATAAGGCTCGGTAGAATCGTACCCGGCCACGTGGAGCTCGATAATCCTAACCAATCAGTGGTTGCACAATGCTTGGTAGAGTAAAATAGATACATATATATAGTGCATGTTTGACTCATGGAATCATGTTCTAAACCTTTCAGAGTGACGTAAGGTCGGTATCCTCTGTACATATTATTAGGACTAACTCTTCACTATGAACCTTATAAAAATCAGGAAGTATCAAAAACATTGATAACATAAGAATAAGAGAAGCAACATCAACATCAATTGTTCCATAAGAGGGGAAACAATGTAAGTACTGCTAGCTTCTAAGAGTAGAGTATCTTTGGAAGCTCGTTCATTACATTATGTACAATCGGAGTCATGCAAATGAAAGAAAGGAATAGCCTCACATACCTTGTATATTCTTCCCAACCTCAAGCTATGAAATTTCACGGCTCCTTAGTCTACAATAAGATAAATGACACTCTCATTATCGTTTAGGCGTCATAACTATTATGTATCGAACACAACCAATTTTACGAGGAAACGGACAACACCTCCCCTATATATATTACTTCACACAAGTCAAAAAAATCACCAAAAACCCAAACAACATCAATAATAATCATATTGAGCCTCCCATAATAGTCCACACAACCTAATCACTTTATACATAAGACGACCACCGTAGTAGTGTCAAACAACCCGGAAATGTTACAACGAACGACCAACAAACAACCTTGACATTATGTGGTGTTTCTCCACACACTTCCTCCTATCAACTCCATAAAAATAGTAGCAAAAGAGACAACCCAATACCAACACGGAACAGCCCATAAAACAGTCCCACAAGTTCATCAATGCAAAAATAATTTTTCAGTTTACTTAAACACGTTTCGACTTGTCTTTTCTTTCAAATTGAGAAATACAACCAAAGGTACATCATTATACCTCTTATCCAATAAAACAGCCATTATTTCAACTTAAAAATAATTTCACAACCTGCCAACCATTATACAAGAACAAACAATATACCATTCTTTCAAAACTAGCTAGGTCTATTCTTTACGATCGAGTTACAACTCGCAAATGCATAGATAATGGAAGGAGAAGCATAAACTTACCTTGTAATGAGTATAACCCATGAAAACTGGTCCTTTTTCATCAAAAATAAGTTCCTCAACATGGCTACAAGAAGGAGAAAGAGAAACTAGCAAGCTGTCTAGACTGTTCAGCACTAGAATCGGGTCGTAACACCCGGAATACCCTGGGGTCTGTGTGGGATTTTTGGGGAGGAGTTGCAGGGGTTCAATTAGGTTTTCTTAGTCTGAAAGATAGGTGAAATAACTGAGTTTATAATCCCTTAAAAGTCTCCTCTTGACCGACTTAGTTGAGGCCTGTCTTTTTGGCAAGTAGGTGATGCACCTACTTTTCATCTACCAGCCTGTGCAGTCTTGCAAAAATACGAGTATCTCTCTAGTCCGACTTCGTATAGACAAAGGGTTTAATGATTTATAAACTAGACTCATAGATCGTTAATCTAGAAGGTAGATCATCCCCTAATTCTAACCATATTGGGAGAAAAGCTCAGTTACATTTGACCTAAATTTCAGCACATTTATGAATGGAACTTGTGATGACCTTTTCCAACTTTTGTTCCATAACTCGCTTGACTTCAAAACATAACACCAACTATCATACAACTAAAATAACTCATATTATAATCTCCTTAGAATGTTAATAACCCTAGTTTCACCACAAAAGTACATGGTAAAATATTCCAACTTGTCGACTTTGGATGAAACTTATTTTCTTCAATTCGTTTAGCTTCTAAGCCTTCAAACCCTCTTGCTACTTGGTATTAATGATCTTGAATATATGTAACCTCCACGTTAACATGATGAACTAACTTTGTAAACTTTTCAAAGATGATTCCCTCATTGAGCTTACATTAATTGACTTATGACGTACTCTTACGTACGAAAATATGGGGTGTAACATCATTCCCCCCTTTGAAACATACTCCTCGAATATTGACTAATACGCTTATCAGTATCATAACATGTAGCTCTTACGAATACTTTAATATTATCCTTGAAATCTAGGAAACTGTTCTGTAAATAAATCCAAGGGCCTGGGTATTCCCCCCTTTAGGCCTCATTCTCATACCACGATCTATGGTCGGAATTCTTCCAATTCTTCAACTGTTATTACCTTCTGACATGCATCATGTACAACCGTGTACTTATATGTTTGCCTATGCGACTCTTTTCTCCTTTTTCCTCCAGCTTTTGGCCAATCTCTAGGCCTCACTTTGTGAACATATACAGAACTATGACAAGATGTCCCTCTAGGCATCTATAGGTGTACTAAAGTTCTTCGCTTGGTACTTTGTCGAACTTACGACTATTGCTATACATTGCTTCATAGCCTTGGTTACCTATGCTTATGGTTTTACTACATCTAGGTAGTTCATACTATATCCTAACTCTTAATTCTGTTTATTATTACCGAGGTCTGCCACCCAGCTCCAGGTTACTCTTTCACTGCTTGTCCTATATGTATAAATCTAAGTCTTTTAATGCTTCCTCATTACTATTCATCTTAATAATGACGGTCTAATCTCATCTCATACTTTGCAACTTTTATCCATCCATTGATGATTCACCTTAATGTTGATCTATAATCTACCACAGATAACTTGAAACCTCTTACGTAGTACATTATCGCTAGGGCTCATATCTTATCGGGGAATATTGGTAGTGATTTGTCCGATCCACCTAGGGACGATACTATACTTCCATAACCGTATTTCATAGCATCCTAACATGATTCATCTTATGGGGGTATTACAACCCCATGCAATTCATAAAATCCCTTCTTTTTAAATTATTCCTCAATCAAAGGCCTAAATGTCATCCTCTTATCTATTACAATTACACCCTTATTCTACTACCGGGGCAGCATTTCATCTCTTCTAATTGCTCCCAGTCTTAGAGTCATCCATGTTAATTCAAGCTATACTGAGCTTTTTATAACATACATAAACCATCAGCTCTATTGTTTGATGGGCTTAATTCTGAGGTCTTACCTATTCTTATCAGCTTCTAACACACCTTTTCTTATCCTTACTCCCATATACCTAAAATCTTGTCACTCTGTCATATTTTAGATTGCGACCTACACATATTTATTGTACTACTCACATACTTCCTTTAACTTGCTAGCACCACAGATTTCCTTTTGTGCCTTCTCAGTTGTCTTTAAATGTAAGCAATTACTCTTCCTGGTCATTCTGCCACTTGTTGCATGAATACTTGACTTGTCTTATTACCCACGAATACTATAATTTCATGTACCTCATATGATCTCAAACATCACCTTTGATTTTTTTTCCATTCATTAGCCACTATAGGCGCCACTTTCTTATGGAGTGCATCCAATGTTTTAGTGAGACTATTGTTACCAGACCAATTCTTCTTCAAGTTAATAAGCTTAGGTTGAAGCCCTCTTCCTTATTTCCTGAGCTAGTCTTTCGTGGTAGTACTTAGGAGACCTTATCGATCTTGTAAAGTTGTGATCTTGTTATACTGTATACACGAAGGAATTTTTGATATTCTTACTCGCCTACAAACATTCTTAGTTACATACCTCCGTGCCTTTGTGCTTGTAGGGTTACTTCTAAACTCGAATTTTGATTGTCTCCTTAATGGCACTCTCTATGATTCCCGTAACCCTTATACAATACCTTTAAATACCCCAACTCCTATCTGAGCATTTCTCAAGGGTTATGATGACATATCTGTGAGACTTAATACACTATATTAGGATTCACTACGTTTATCTTGCATGATCTGCTGATTTGCTTATAACCTCTTGTCTTGCCCTAACTTGGCTCTTCCTGAATCAACTACAAACTAATCATTGGTCCATTCTCATATCTATATTCCTCGTAATCTCTCTTTAGTTATTTGCTTTGTCTTAAGTTGCCTCTCGGGCTGGCTCCTTATGTATCAAGTGTTCATTTGCACTTATTTATCAATATCATCGGGTGCGTAACCCTTACCACTTTTCTCCGGCGTCATGCTAGCATAATGTTCTGGGGTCATATCATATTTATAGGATCTGAATAGATGAAATCTCATTCCTTTCACCCTTTTACCGCATTCCTCATTTACTATTCCATAGTTACCTCTTCATTTTGTCATTTTTTTCACATCT
This sequence comes from Nicotiana tabacum, assembly GCF_000715075.1. Taxonomy (NCBI): domain Eukaryota; kingdom Viridiplantae; phylum Streptophyta; class Magnoliopsida; order Solanales; family Solanaceae; genus Nicotiana; species Nicotiana tabacum. The sequence goes on along the minus strand of NC_134097.1, from coordinate 17,810,560 downwards.
TCACTAACATCTTACTCGCCTTGTGGTAACCTCTTTATACCGGGGATAATTGAATTTATTATGCACAAGGGTGATACTTAGTGTAACTGGCACACTTACTCCCTTAAGCTTAACTTTGCTCCACGTGCTTGCTTTAGGGAAGCATCTTCCTGAATGAACCTTAACGGTTATTATTTTGTTGTCCATTCTATTATTGTCGGAATGTTATCTTTGAAATTCTCATGATATCAACCAGTATAAAATCCTTCAGTCCCTAATTCATGTGCACTTTATCTTATTCACCAGCCCATACTAATTTTTATTACTTCGGGGTCTAACCTTTCCTTCTGGTAATCACGTTGGAGTCGCCAAATCATTTCTCGAAATGGGAATATGACTTTATGTCTTATACTCTTTTATTGCCTTAAGTCGTGTCACCTATTTTATCTTCCTTTACTTGACTATAAACTCTGTGATCATGTCGTATTTTGATTTACTGTTATCACCCATTTCTTACATCTTACTCATAATGCTTCATTTACTCTCTTCTTATTTTCTGTCTAATATTTCTGTCTATCACTTTATTCTGATAACTTCAACAAATCATTCTTGCACTTTTAGCTCCCCTTGCTTCATCTCACTGGCTCTTTAGGTCACCTAGCATTCTCTCTTTACTAGGAACGGGAGCCATACAAAGGTAAATATTTATTCCTTCTAGGATTACAGTGCCAATCTTCTAAATTTTTCCAGACATTCTAGTATTCATATCTAAATGTACTATTCTAGATTGCACCACCGGGGTGTCTTACAAGGAGAACTATTACCACATTTGCAATATCCTTCGGAAATGTTAGCTAATGATAATAATCCTACCCTTTTGGGTTACTCTAGCCCCAATTGGATCTTGCTATCCCCTATTCTCTTAAACTATATCTGTTAACTCCCATAGGGCATATAGAGATGGGCATGGACAATTGTACATACCTCTGTTACTATTGAATGTAACTCATAATACATATATTTCTCTGCCTGAATTGTAAAAACTCAAAACCTTCACTAACTGGTACCTCGTAACCTTCGCCACCTTGCTTCTTTTATTTTTTAAAACTTGTATCTATCTTCTGATTCTCTTGTTGCTTTTTAAACCATATGGGTGGATAGATATTCATACATTACGCCTTCTTATCAATAAACTTACGCATCTTAGTTCACATATAATCTACTGAAGAACATACATTTACTCATCATAAGCATGATGCAAAATTGAGTTTCATTGACTCAACTCTTCCACATCAAAATTTAATCTCTTACCAACTATCTGTTTGGATGAGGTATTATTGTCCTACGAATAAAATAGAATATAGAAGTTTGAATTCTTACAATTGAGCTCTACCACACGATCTAGAGTAATAAAAAAGAGTGACAGTCCTAAATGCCCTGCAGCCTCCTGCTTATAAGTGTGGTGCACTACACACCCATAAATAAGACTCTACTAGACACGGCTTGTAGACTCCCTAGGACAGAACTGCTCCGATACCACTTCTATCACGACCCAAACCAAATGGGCCGCGACGAGCACTCGGTGACTTACTCAACCGAGTACCAACATAAGATATCTTTCTTATGATACTTCATGGGTAAATGAGCCAGAAAACCCGTCATGAGATAAAAAGAATGAAAAATAAGGGAATACTCATCATATGACGACCCAACATGATATGCAAACTTATACATGTGACATACGGGCCTATAAGGCCGACATGACCATTTGTAAACTCAAAACATAGGCCGACAAGGCCATAAATGTATCCATACACCTGGCATCTATCTACAAGCCTCTAAGAGTACCTAATATCATAAAGGTCGGGACAGGGCCCCACCATATCAATCAATACATATCCAAAGCATACTAACCAAATAGGCAACTCCGGAGCAAGTGGAGTGCACCAACACCTTCCGCTGAGCTGATAGCCAACTAGGAGGAATGTCAACCTATCTATCGGGACCTGCGGTCATGAAATGCAACGTCCCCAGGAAAAAGGAACGCCAGTACGAATAAAGTACCGAGTATGTATGGCAGGAAAACATAAACAAGAATAGTAGTGTAAAGAGAGAGGAGATACACCTTATAACATCTGAGTGCCTCTAGGGACTACTGACATGAAATGCATAATACATATATATACCTAAAATTTTAAAAACATTCGCCTCTGTGGGCATCATCATCATATCGTACCCGACCTCAAAGAGGACTCAGTAAAAATGAACCCGGCCATCATAAGGCTCAGTAGAATCGTACCCAGCCACGTGGAGCTCGGTAATCGCAACTGATTAGTGGTTTCACAATAGGTGCCGTACCCGACCGACTATAGTGCGGCTTAGTAGAGTAAAATAGATACATATATATATAATGCATGCTCGACTCATGGAATCATGTTCTAAACCTTTTAGAGTGACGTAAGGTCGGTATCCTCTGTACACATTATTAGGACTAACTCTTCACTATGAACCTTATGAGAATCAGAAAGTATCAACAACACTGATAACATAAGAATAAGATAAGCAACATCAACATCAATTGTTCCATAAAAAGGGAAACAATGTAAGTACTGCTAGCTTCTAAGAGTAGAGTATCTTTGGAAGCTCGTTCATTACATTATGTACAATCGGAGTCATCCAAAAGAAAGAAAGGGATAGGCTCACATACCTTGTATATTCTTCCCAACCTCAAGCTATGCAATTTTACGGCTCCTTAGTCTACAATAAGATAAATGACACTCTCGTTATCGTTTAGGCGTCGTAACTATTATGTTTCGAACACAACCTATTTTACGAGGAAACGGACAACACCTACCCTATATATATTACTTCACACAAGTCAAAACAATCACCAAAAAGCCCAAACAACATCATTAATAATCATATTGAGCCTCCCAAAACAGTCCTCATAACCTAATCACTTCATACATAAGACGGCCACCGTAGTAGTGTCAAACGACCCGGAAATGTTACAACGAATGACCAACAAACAACCTTGACATTATATGGTATTTCTCCAAACCCTTCCTCCTATCAACTCCATAAAAACAGTAGCAAAAGAGACAACCCAATACCAATAAGAAACAGCCCACAAAATAGTCCTACAAGTTGATCAACTCAAAAATAATATTTCAGTTTACTTACACACGTTTCGACTTGTCTTTTCTTTCAAATGGATAAATACAACCAAAAGTACATCATTATACCTCTTATAAAATAAATCAGCCATTAATTCAACTTAAAAATAAGTTCACAACCAGCCAACCATTACAGAAGAACAAACAACATACCATTCTTTCGAAACAAGCTAGGTCTATTCTTTACGATCGCGTTACAACTCGCAAACGCATAGATAATGGAAGGACAAGCATAAACTTACCTTGTAATGAGTATAAACCATGAAACCTGGTCCTTTTTCATCAAAAATATGTTCCTAAACACGGCTACAAGAAGGAGAAAGAGAAACTAGCAAGCTGTCTGGACTATTCAGCAATAGAATCGGGTCGTAACACCCGGAATACCCTAGGGTCTGTGTGGGATTTTTGGGGAGGAGTTGCAGGGGTTAAATTAGGTTTTCTTAGTCTGAAAGATAGGTGAAATAACTGAGTTTCTAATCCCTTAAAAGTCTCCTCTTGACCGACTTAGTTGAGGCCTCTCTTTTTGGCAAGTAGGTGATGCATCTACTTGTCATCTACCAGCCTTTGCAGTCTCGCAAAAATACGAGCATCTCTCTACTCCGACTTCGTATCGACAAATGATTTAATGATTTAGAAACTACACTCATATATCGTTAATCTGGTATATAGATCATCCCTTAATTCCAAGTATATTGGGAGAAAAGCTCAATTACATTCGACCTAATTTTCAGCATATTTATGAATGGAACTTGTGATGACCTTTTCCAACTTTTGTTCCATAACTCACTTGACTTCAAAACATAACACCAAATATCATACGACTATTATAACTCATATTATAATATCTTTATAATGTTAATAACCCTAGTTTCACCCCCAAAGTACATGGTAAATTATTCCAACTTGTCGACTTTCGACGAAACTTATTTTCTTCAATTCGTTTAGCTTCTAAGCCTTCAAACCCTCTTGCTACTTGGTATTAATGATCTTATATATTTTTAACTTCCACTTTAACATGATGAACTAACTTTGTAAACTTTTCAAAGATGATTCCCTTTTTGAGCATATATTAATTGACTTATGACGTATGAAAACATGGGGTGTAACATCATTCCCCCCTTTGAAACATTTGTCCTCGAATGTTGACTAATGCTCTTATCAATATCATAACCTATAGCTCTTATGAATACTTTAATATTGTCCTTGTCATCTAGGAAACTGTTCCGTAAATAAATCCAAGGGCCTGGGTATTCCCCCCTTTAGGCCTCTTTCACATACCGCGACCTATGGTCAGAATTCTTCCAATCTCGTAACTGTTATTACCTTCAGACATGCATCATGTACAATCATGTACTTGTATATGTTCCTATGCGTTTCTTCTATTTATTTTTCCTCCAGTTTTTGGCCAATCTCTAGGCCTCACTTTGTGAACATATACAGAACTATGACAAGATGTCCCTCTAGGCATCTATAGGTGTACTAAAGTCCTTCGCTTGGTACTTTGTCGAACTTACGACTATTACTATGCATTGCTTCATAGCCTTGGTTACTTATGCTTATGGTTTTACTACATCTAGGTATTTCATACTATATCCTAACTCTTAATTCGGTTTATTATTATCGAGGTCTGCCACCCAGCTCCGGATTACTCTTTCGTTGCTTGTCCTATATGTATAAATCTAAGTCCTTTAATGCTTCCTCATTACTATTCATCTTAATAATGACGGTCTAATCTCATCTCATACTTTGCAACTTTTATGCATCCATTGGTGATTCACCTTAATGTTGATCCATAATCTACCACTGATAACTTGAAACCTCTTACATAGTACATTATTGCTAGGGCTCACGTCTCATCGGGGAATATCGGTAGTGATTTGTCTGATCCACCTAGGGATGATAATATACTTCCATAACCGTATTTCATAGCTGTCACACCTCCTTTTTACGCACCTAGGAGGGTGCAAGGGTATTTTTTCCAATTAAAGGACAATCGAAACGGGATTGGTTTATTTATTTCAGAGTCGCCACTTGGGAGATTTAGGGTGTTCCAAGTCACCAATTTTAATCCCGAATCGAGGAAAAGAATGACTCCATATTACAGTCTGCGTACCAGAAATCCGGATAAGGAATTCTGTTAACCCGGGAGAAGGTGTTAGGCATTCCCGAGTCCCGTGGTTCTAGCACGGTCGCTCAACTGTCATATTCGGCTTATTTATCTGATTTTAATACAATTATGAACCGATGTGCCCATTTTAACTCTTTACCGATTTTATTATATTTTTTGAAGGAATGTGAACATCGTTTTAAAACATGCCTTTGGCTTGCGTCACATGAAATGCACCCGCGATCCGGAAAATATTATTATTCAATGTTTTAGGATTTGGATTTGGGTCGCATGAAATGCACACCCGAGTTTAATAAGGTAAGATTATTAAACACACGCCTAAAGCGACTATCGTGTTATTATTCTGGGAAGGCCGCGAAATTTGCTAAACGGCCTGTCCCGAATTCTAAGTATTTTAATATATACATTTAGAGGGCCCCGCAGCTTGTGCATTTTATTTGGCGAGGCTCGTCTCATTTTATTAAAAGGATAATCTTAGCATGACTATAATTCTTCTACTTTGTTCGTCTCTAAAAAAAGAAACCCTAATTTATTAATCGAACAATGGAAGCTAGTAGGATACACGGCTAATAAAGAGTATCTCAAGCTTGACGAATTACAATTAAACATGAACTTACATTTAGAACTAACCCGTATGGTAAACAACAAAATAATGACTAACAAAATTATGATAGAACTTATTAAATCAATCCGACTACCAATTCGGCAAGCTAGTCACGAACATGAAAACTTTTGTACAACTTTCGTCTAGCATGCCAATTTGAGATAGCAATAACATAAGCACAAAACTAAAACTCAGACAGATTTAAACAAGATCTTCAACATAACATGTATTCAAACTCAGACACGATAGTAACCGATAGCAACTCAAACAAAGATTAGAAAAACGAACCTCTAATGATAAACACTGCTGAGGGTTTTACAACTCATTCGTCAAACCGAAATGGAGCCATAGTCGGCGAAATGAAGCAACGATACCAACGAACTAGAACCTCACATCGGCACTCGAACGGACTTCAAATGGGAAACCATGGAAGCAGTCATCACAACTCAAACGGAATAGCTCGCGCTAGAAACTCGAACTCGAACGGACTGAGCATGAACCATGGCTGCTACTGGTTTTTCCAGGTGGTCCTTTGAACGCGAGGGGGCTGAACGGAGGTTACTGTTTGGTTGTGGCGTTTGGACGTGAGGGAGTGGGGTCGAGGGACAGTGACGACGCAGCAGCACAGCTGCTGCTCGACGTGGCTCCGGTGGTCGTTTACTGGACTGCTTGGGCAGCCTTTCTCGAAGGGCAGCGACAACGTGAGGGAGTGGGTTATGGTCACTGGGTTTGGGTGGTGATGTTTGCTGGTTGTCTTTCGACGTGAGGGAAGAGGGTCGGGGATAGTGACGACGATGGAGTTGGGAGGAGGAGGAATGGTCGTGGGCTGGTGTTTGGGTGGTGGTGTTTTGGGTTTTTCGTTCCTCCGGTTGTGATGGAGCTTGGAGGAGAAGGAGTGGTCGTGTGGGCAGTGACGACGGGAGGAGCTGGTGGGTTTTTGGGGTATGTTTAGTGGTGGTTTAGCGTCGGGGGAGTGGTGGTTTTTTGGGTAGGTTTCCGCTAGGGTTCCGTTCTTCTTCTAGTCCTTCCAATGGAAGAAGACGAGTGAACAGTGCACTCCCCTCTCCAAAAATTTCAAAAGTTTCGTCCCAAATTTTTCCAAGTCTCGTGCATTTGTAGCTTTGGCCAAGAAAAGTGGACCCCACGTGTGTAGGGGTCCAAGGTTTGTGTCCCCCATGCGCGGTGGGGTTCCCCGTGTACGGTGTTCCGTCCGTGTTCCCCATGCGTGTCCCCCATGTGTGGTGGACTCGGATTATTATGGGCTAGGTCCGAAAATTAGGCCTAACACCGGGTAGTTTGAACCCGAATATTATTCTTTTGCCCGGACCCGATTAAGAACACGACGTTGTTCGACTAATCCTATGTAAGCAAAATAGCTACCAAAATAAGACTAATATTTAAACAAAACTATATCTTTTTTAATATATTTTTCAAGATTTAAAATAGCTACAAAAATATTAATAAAACTATTTTTTTGTAATTTTCGTTTTTATATAAGGATAAAATATAAAGTAATATTTTTTGTATTTTTCAAAAATTAAAATGACTACAAAACATTAATAGAACTATATTTTTGGTTATTTATTTTCGAAATTATGTAAAGTACAAAATAAGGTACTATTTTTTGTATTTTTTCAAGTTTATGAGAAATATATAAACTAAAAATTTATATATATATTTTTGTAATTTTTCTTTTTGCAACGAAATAAAGTAAAATAGTCAAAAATAGCTATATTAGACCTAAATTACATATTTATGCTAAAAAATGTGAATATTCTCGGGGAGGGTCAAAAATCAGGTGTCTACAGCTGTCCCTCTTTGACTGGAAACACGAAGAGTTTTCCGACAAAGAATGACTAGACATGTTTTTGACCCGACCATTACTTGGACGGACTACACTAAGGAAAGGAAGGGAATGTGACCGAGCCCTGGTATCTGAGCTGCCTACATATCCTTGGTTATACAGGAATCAGGCCACGTGTAGTTCGGGAATGAGAGATGGTAGATTGTACCGAGGTGAAGAGCCGATCGAGGTGCCGTTCCGTTGAGGTTCCGGTCCGCGGTCCTGTCATTACAAAAAATGAAAATTGAAAAAGACTAACTAAGACTATCAGCTACTAGTTACAAGGATTCCTATCTTTAAGTCTTCTGAAACTTGATCTTAAGTCTTGAATGGTGCTTCATACAGACTTTGGATTTGAACCTTGACTTGCTAGTTGTAGGTGCTATTTCTTGAGCAGACCACATTTGTTCTCCAATTCCGTATTTTGGGTTCTTTTTCTTTTTCTTTTTTTCTCTTTTTTTTTCTTTTTTATTTCTATGCTTGCCTTTTTTCTCTTCTTGTTTTTGTTTTTGTGACCAGCTTCTGTTGATCATCCTAGACTATTGACTCGCATTCTTGAGGCGAGCTTCTACTATTTCTAACTTGGATTGAATGCTGGGGATTTCTGTTGTAACCTTCTGCTTTCCAGTGGGTCACTGCTTGATCCTGAAAAATGTTCCTCTGTTCTACAGGCGGACTCCTGACTTCTTCGATCTTCGACATACAACAACCTCCGTTCTACAGGCGGGTCCCTGACAACCAAAACAAACAAAACAAACAAAATTTCCTAACCCAGTTTGTACTGGGAAGATTTGTGAGTCGTTAGCAAAATTGTAACTCACTTACCCTACTGATGCAATGATGAGAGTGAACTAAAGACTAGGCTAGGATGTGCATCTCCTACGAGTAAAATCAAAACTCTTGCTAGCAAATGTGTCTGCTAAAATAAAAACCTCAATGACTCAAACTAGAATGAGCTAAACTAGGAAGCGCGTCTCCTAAGGGTGCAAACTTGAGTGACTAGAACTAGGAAGTGCGTCTCCTATGAATAAAATCTCAATTTAGGAAGTGCGTCTCCTAAAAAACTTGAAAGACCTTGATTAGGAAGTGCATCTCCTACGAGTAAACTTCAAAAAACTAGACTAGGAAGTGCGTCTCCTATGGTCGAACTTAAAAAGAATCAAGCTAGGAAGTGCATCTCCTAAGGGTGAAATCTCAATTCCGGAAGTGCGTCTCCTGAAATAAAATATAATCTAAAAATCCAAACTAGGAAGTGCGTCTCCTAAAGCAAAAGTATAACCTGAGCGAACCAGACTAGGAAGTGCGTCTCCTAATAATGAAAACTTAATTCAGGAAGTGCGTTTCCTATGCATGAAATTAAACTTAGGAAGTGCGTCTCCTAGGGGTAAAATAGTCTTAGGAAGTGCGTCTCCTATGGGTGAAACCTTAATGATTTTGAACTAGGAAGTGCGTCTCCTATGAATGAAAATAATTTAGGAAGTGCGTCTCCTATGCGTGAAATCTTAATTTAGGAAGTGCGTCTCCTATGGGGTAAAAGTAAACTCAGGAAGTGCATCTCCTATGGGCAAAACTAAACTTTAAGGAAGTGTGTCTCCTATTGGGTACAATAAACTTAGGAAGTGCGTCTCCTATGGGTACAATAAACTTAGGAAGTGCGTCTCCTATTGGTGAAACTTATCTTAGGAAGTGCGTCTCCTTTTGGTGAAACTTAACTTAGGATGTGCGTCTCCTATTGGTGAAACTTACTTAGGAAGTGCGTCTCCTATTGGTGAAACTTACTTAGGAAGTGCGTCTCCTATTGGGTGAAACTTATCTTAGGAAGTGCGTCTCCTTAGGAAGTGCGTCTCCTATTGGTGAAATTATTTTTAGGAAGTGCGTCTCCTATTGGTGAAACTTACTTAGGAAGTGCGTCTCCTATTGGGTGAAACTATTCTTAGGAAGTGCGTCTCCTACTGGTGAAACTTATCTTAGGAAGTGCGTCTCCTTAGGAAGTGCGTCTCATATTGGTGAAATTATTCTTAGGAAGTGCGTCTCCTATTGGTGAAACTTATCTTAGGAAGTGCGTCTCCTTTTGGTGAAACTTAACTTAGGATGTGCATCTCCTATTGGTGAAACTTACTTAGGAAGTGCGTCTCCTATTGGTGAAACTATTCTTAGGAAGTGCGTCTCCTACTGGTGAAACTTATCTTAGGAAGTGCGTCTCCTTAGGAAGTGTGTCTCCTATTGGTGAAATTATTCTTAGGAAGTGCGTCTCCTATTGGTGAAACTTATCTTAGGAAGTGCGTCTCCTTTTGGTGAAACTTAACTTAGGATGTGCGTCTCCTATTGGTGAAACTTACTTAGGAAGTGCGTCTCCTATTGGTGAAACTTACTTAGGAAGTGCGTCTCCTTAGGAAGTGCGTCTCCTATTGGTGAAACTTATCTTAGGAAGTGCGTCTCCTCTTGGTGAAACTTACTTAGGAAGTGCATCTCCTATTGGTGAAATTATTCTTAGGAAGTGCGTCTCCTATTGGTGAAACTATTCTTAGGAAGTGCGTCTCCTACTGGTGAAACTACTTAGGATGTGCATCTCCTTAGGAAGTGCGTCTCCTATTGGTGAAATTTATCTTAGGAAGTGCGTCTCCTATTGGTGAAACTTACTTAGGAAGTGTGTCTCCTCTGGGTGAAACTTATCTTAGGAAGTGCGTCTCCTACTGGTGAAACTTATCTTAGGAAGTGCGTCTCCTTTTTGGTGAAACTATTTTAGGAAGTGCGTCTCCTATTGGTGAAACTTATCTTAGGAAGTGCGTCTCCTTAGGAAGTGCGTCTCTTATTGGTGAAACTTGCTTAGGATGTGCGTCTCCTCTTGGTGAATATTATCTTAGGATGTGCGTCTCCTCTTGGTGAATCTTATCTTAGGAAGTGCATCTCCTATTGGTGAAACTTATCTTAGGAAGTGCGTCTCCTATTGGTGAAACTTAACTTAGGATGTGCGTCTCCTATTGGTAAAAATAACTTTAGGAGGAAATACATCTCCTATGGGTGAAACTAACTTTAAGGAGGAAATACATCTCCCATGGGTAAAAACAAACTTAGGAGGAAATGCATCTCCTATGGGTAAAGACGTGGACTATATTCCCTTGTTATACAGGTGGGCACCTAATGGTAAAGACACAAAATGTATTCCCTTGTTATACCGGTGGGCGCCTAAAATATGAAATGCACAGACAAAAAGTATTCCTCTAGTTATTCAGGTGGGCGCCTGTCTAAACTAAGACATAAAAGTATTCCTCTCGTTATTCAGGTGGGCGCCTGTTATGAAATTTAAAGACTGAAATGTATTCCTCTCGTTATACAGGTGGGCGCCTGGTATGAAATTTAAAGACTGAAATGTATTCCTCTCGTTGTACAGGTGGGCACCTGGTATGAAATTTAAAGACTGAAATGTATTCCTCTCGTTATATAGGTGGGCGCCTGGTATTAAATTTAAAGACTGAAATGTATTCCTCTCGTTATACAAGTGGGCGCCTGGTATGAAGATATGAAAAATGATATGCCCGCATTATACTGGTGGGTGACCTAGAACAAAAATGAAAAGACAGAAATGTATTCCCGCATTATACTGGTGGGTGACCTAGAACAGAAATGAAAATACAGAAACGTATTCCTCTCGTTATTCAGGTGGGCGCCTGTCTTCAACAATAACTTTGAAAATAAGATCCTATTTGAGGGCAGATGATCCCAACATATCCTATTTGAGGGCGGATGAACCCAACATATCCTATTTGAGGGCGGATGAACCCAACATATCTTGTTTGAGGGCGGATGAACCCAACATATCCTATTCGAGGGCGGATGAACCCGACATATCCTGTTTGAGGGCGGATGAACCCGACATATCCTGTTTGAGGGCGGATGAACCCGATATATCCTGTGTGAGGGTGGATGAACCCGACATATCCTGTTTGAGGGCGGATGAACCCGACATATCCTGTTTGAGGGCGGATGAACCCGACATATCCTGTTTGATAACTTTGAAAATAAAATCCTATTCGAGGGCGGATGAACCCGACATATCCTATTCGAGGGCGGATGAACCCGACATATCCTATTTGAGGGCGGATGAACCCAACATATCCTATTCGAGGGCGGATGAACCCAAACTATCCTATTCGAGGGCAGATGAACCCGACATATCCTATTTGAGGGCGGATGAACCCGACATATCCTATTCGAGGGCGGATGAACCCAACATATCCTGTTTGAGGGCGGATGAACCCGACATATCCTGTTTGAGGGCGGATGAACCCGACATATCCTGTTTGAGGGCGGATGAACCCGACATATCCTGTTTGAGGGCGGATGAACCCAACATATCCTATTCGAGGGCGGATGAACCCGACATATCCTATTTGAGGGCGGATGAACCCGACATATCCTATTTGAGGGCGGATGAACCCGACATATCCTATTTGAGGGCGGATGAACCCGACCTATCCTATTCGAGGGCGGATGAACCCGACATATCCTATTTGAGGGCGGATGAACCCGACATATCCTGTTTGAGGGCGGATGAACCCGACATATCCTATTTGAGGGCGTATGAACCCGAACTATCCTGTTCGAGGGCGGATGAACCCAACATATCCTATTCGAGGGCGGATGAACCCAACATATCCTATTTGAGGGCGGATGAACCCAACATATCCTATTTGAGGGCGGATGAACCCAACATATCCTATTCGAGGGCGGATGAACCCAACATATCCTATTCGAGGGCGGATGAACCCAACATATCCTATTTGAGGGATAACCCGACATATCCTGTTTGAGGGCGGATGAACCCAACATATCCTATTCGAGGGCGGATGAACCCGACATATCCTGTTTGAGGGCGGATGAACCCGACATATCCTGTTTGAGGGCGGATGAACCCGACATATCCTATTCGAGGGCGGATGAACCCGACATATCCTATTCGAGGGCGGATGAACCCGACATATCCTATTCGAGGGCGGATGAACCCGACATATCCTATTCGAGGGCGGATGAACCCGACATATCCTATTCGAGGGCGGATGAACCCGACATATCCTATTTGAGGGCGGATGAACCCAACAGATCCTATTTGAGGGCGGATGAACCCGACATATCCTATTTGAGGGCGGATGAACCCAACATATCCTATTTGAGGGCGGATGAACCCAACATATCCTATTTGAGGGCGGATGAACCCAACAGATCCTATTTGAGGGCGGATGAACCCAACAGATCCTATTTGAGGGCGGATGAACCCAACATATCCTATTTGAGGGCGGATTAACCCGACAGATCCTATTTGAGGGCGGATGAACCCAACAGATCCTATTTGAGGGCGGATGAACCCAACATATCCTATTTGAGGGCGGATGAACCCGACATATCCTATTTGAGGGCGGATGAACCCGACAGATCCTATTTGAGGGTGGATGAACCCGACAGATCCTATTTGAGGGCGGATGAACCCAACAGATCCTATTTGAGGGCGGATGAACCCGACAGATCCTATTTGAGGGCGGATGAACCCGACAGATCCTATTTGAGGGCGGATGAACCCGATATATCCTATTTGAGGGCGGATGAACCCAACAGATCCTATTTGAGGACGGATGAACCCAACAGATCCTATTTGAGGGCGGATGAACCCGAGATATCCTATTTGAGGGCGGATGAACCCAAACTATCCTGTTCGAGGGCGGATGAACCCAACATATCCTGTTTGAGGGCGGATGAACCCAACATATCCTTAAAACTTGAAAATGTCTTACCTCAACACTTGCTGGGGATTATTTACTTACCTGCTGGTTTATAAGTGTTATGAGCTGGGGATAACGATGTTGAGGATAACACTGCTGGGGGATTTTCATTCCTTCAAAATGGGTGCTCCACTCTTCTGAAGCCTGCTGGGAGCGACACTGGCCCTTTGCCTTTCCAAACACAAGTTTCAATCTTTTTGTTCGGTCTGCTGAGGATTCAGCTTCCCTTATTAAAACTTGGGGATAACACTGGTTCAAAGATCAGCTTCCTTGAGATTGGTGTTATCTTTCTTCTTCTCCAAATGGGCGCTTTCCTTCAAGAAAATTTTCACAATGAGAAAATTTGCTGCCCCAGTTTGATGATTTTCTTTATGGCATGTCTTTCCGCCATCAATAACGTTCATTTTCCCTGTTTCTAAATCAAAGAAAATTTTTAGTTTATAAACATGGTAAGCGGTCATGCCACTCTTGTTGTGGATGGTTTCCTCTTTCTCCTTTCCCAGCTTTGTGTTCCATTATGCTATCAAAACTTGCTGGGGATGATATTAATTGCTGACACTGGCCCATCCCTTTTATCAATCTCATCTTGATGGGGATACCCTTCTTGACACGGGTTTTGCGCCTGTTCCTTGTACCACTTGGGTGTACTAGTTGATGGCCTATTTTGAAGTCATTTCCCACTGGTTCTGACCAAACAGACTCTACTAGGGAATTTTTCTATGAAAGGGAAAAAGATAAAAAAAAACGAAATATAAGACAAAGGAAACGATGACTCCTTTACAAAAGAAACTATAAATAAAAATCTATCAAACGCAGATACCGACTCTATTGGTCATGACATGCACATGTGGCCTATCTTCTGCCGTCAATCGTCTCTCAAGACATTCCCTTGACGATTCCCCATCTGATTCCCAATCTTATTCGACTTGTAGTGCCCGAAGGGTTTTCACTATTAAGCCTCTCTCATTTTGGTTTTCTCTCAGCTTTCATCGCCTTATGGTGCCTGTGAAGGTTTTCACCAATAAGACTCTCTCATTTGTATCACTTTCCAGCTGGGGATTTGGAGTGTTGCCGGTATGACTCTTTTTGTTGGAGATTAGAGTCCTTTCTGCTGTGGAACAGAATGTTATGTTCGCCGGTAAGACTCTTATTTGTCTGACTTGGCATCTTTTGAACTGGTCAGAAGGTCTTTCTTTGGACCGTAATGTGGGTTTTGGATAGGGCTAGAAAGAAAGAGTATTAAAGGCTCAAAAAATGAATCGATTTTGGGTTATTAAGTTACAACTTTCGGAACTAGATTTATTTACAACAAACACAACTTTTGTACCAGTTTCTTGCTTGGGGATATTTTAATTGATTTTTTTCCATTTTTCAAAACTATGACCGAGCCGTGAAGCGCCTACGTATCCTCTTTGAGGAATCAGGTCAAACGTAGTTCCCAATTCCTCTGTTTTTATTTGACTTTCCTTTTTTCTTTTTTTTTCTTTTTTATGCTATCATTTTCTTTTCTTTTCTTTTCTTTTTTTTTCTTTTTTCGTTTTGTTGTTTTCTTTCTTTTTTTTTCTTTTTTATCTTCCATGTTCGTATCTTCTAGTCGTTGCTACTGGTTCCGAACAAGGGGTATGAAAGAAAAAAAATAAGGCTCAAAGGGCTAACAAAGGATAAAGTGTTTAGGTAGCAGAACAAAATGCCTTCGTCATTCCAGTCTTCAAAACATGCCACAACACAATTTAAATTTGTAGTCTCTTCTGATGGTGCTGGACTTGACAATTATATTCATATTTGCTTTTCCATTTGTCAATTCTAAAGCACCGTTGGATGACACTCTCACTCTCGACCCTCATGCCAATTTGGCGAATCTTTCTTTGAACAGTTTTCTTTATATTTTACTTGCCCCAGTTCCATATGACTCGAGCTCTGAATAATCTCAACCGTCCTTATTTCCTTTAAATGGTCTGATCGCCTTTCCAGGGTTTTATGATTAACTTTTAAGATTAAGCCCAAACTGGGTGCGCATGTCATGTCCTTAGAATCGACATTGAACGAAATGATAAAAGGACTAAACAAAAGAAGATTGGAAATAATAAAAGACCGAATTTTGCATTAGACTACCGGTGAAATGGTTTGAATAACAAAACAAAACAAACCAGAACAAAATCCTAAACAACCCTGACAAAACTTAAACAGACCGCTATGACAAAACGGAAAGATAAGCGGCATGATATTGACAAAAAACAATCCGAATTACAATCCTAATGATCCGAACAACAGAAATGAAAACAAAATAAGCCACCACAAGATTCTCTCCTGTTAACCAAGGAACAGAGCGTCCTTCCACTTTATCAAGACTGGCATCTTAGCCACTGAGCTTCGCATCGATACTGCCAAGACCATTACCAACTTCAATATCATCAACATCGGTCAACAAGTTCTCAAGAGGATTCGCGTGCTCCCTGTCACTGTCATCGATCACAATTGCCCCTTCCTGAATCATTCTTTCTATTTCTTTTTTCAAAGAACGACAGTCTTCAATGCTATGTCCTTGGACATTAGAGTGATACACGCATCGTACAGCAGGATCGAATCCTTTTGCATATGGGTCTGGAGTATAGCCAAGGAGCGGCTCAATCAGTCCTGAAAGCTTTAGCTTTTCAAACAAACTTGCGTAGGACTCTCCAATTGGCGTAAAATTGTTTCCTTGCCTTTGTTTTCCCCCATGCCCCTGTTTTCTAGGGTCGTTGGGTGCTTGAAAACGTTGTGAAGGCAAGAATGCATTACGTGGTGCTGGGTCTCGCCAGCGGGGGTGACCTGATGGTTGACCCTGTGACCGGACCTTGTTCGGAGGATAATACTGAGGCGGATTATATGGAGCTCGGGGGTAGGCTTGGGCATGATGGTCTGAAAAGAGTGGATCTGATGGTGGGTAGTAGGGTTGTGGAAGGTTGTATAGAGTGTGTGGATAATTTGGATGACTGGGCCTGGGCTGGTAGTGAGGGGAAGGACCTCTAAATTTGGACCCAGTACCTGCTTCGACTGATGCGACCTCGAGCGCACCTCCCGCGTCGCTCTGAATAGCCTGGGTCGTTGCCTTGAGCGCTGAGTAATTTAGGATTTTGTTAGAACTTAGGCCCTCCTCTATCATGACCCCGATCTTTACCACTTCATTGAAGGATTTCCCAACCGTTGTCACCAAGTGACCAAAGTAAGTTGGATCAAGTGTTTGCAAGAAGTAGTCCACCATTTCTCCCTCTTTCATGGGAGGATCAACTCTGGCCGCTTGTTCTCTTCAGCGGAAACCAAACTCACGAAAACTTTCCCCAGGCTTCTTTCCAGTCCTCAGCAATGTGAGACGGTCAGGGACTATATCGAGATTGTATTGAAAATGACCTGCGAAAGCCTGCGCCAGATCATCCCAAGTGTACCATCTACTGGAATCCTGCCTGGTATACCATTCTAGTGCCGATCCACTCAGACTTTGGCCGAAATAAGCTATCAGCAGCTCATCTTTGCCATCTGCCCCTCTCATTTTGCTACAGAATCCCCGCAAATGCGCCATGGGATCACCGTGCCCTTCATATAAATCAAACTTAGGCATCTTGAACCCAACCGGGAGTTGGACATCCGGGAAATGGCATAGAACCTTGTAGGCCACGCTGACCTGGTTGCCCAATCCGTGCAGGTTCCTGAAGGACTGCTCCAGGCTCTTGAACTTCCTCGTCACCTCATCTTGTTCGGGGATTTTAACCGGCTTTGCAATCTCTGCCGGTACCTCTAAGTGCGGGTTGTAGGTATGGGGTTCTGGTGCATGAAATGTGGGCTCAGGGGGATAGTATTGCGTATCAGGAGCCTGAAAATGGTCGTTCTTTGCAGGGTGACTGATGTGGGTCCCACAAAAGTGGGAACATTTGGTGTCGGGAGAGGTTGATGGGATGGTGGAGCTTGGGAATCATGGGGGCTTCTCTCCTGAAGACAACGGTGATTTGGGAGGCTTGTTGAAGGGCCGGAGTGGGGGTATTCGGGCACGTGCCCTAGTGGCTCAGGGCTCCTTTGTGCTTTGGCTAGAGCTAGCTGCATTGCATTCATCTCTAGTCCCATCCTTTCTATCTTTTCCATCGCTTCCTTTAACAACTGGCTCATCGGACTTTCTTCCTCGGTACTATTCTCTGAAGTAGTCATGCTTGTTGTTATCGGTCCTTTGGGTCTAGTTTGGTAAGGGTGTATTGCCAGAATTCTTTAACAACTAACTGTTTGAGATTCGGAAAACAACAAACTTGTTAGCGTTTAGAGTTTAACAAATTTGATAACAACATATTGAGGATGCAATGCTCCTAGGCAGTTAACCGTTTCTAACATGCTTTGCTTCAAACAACATGCGTCATCCCGGCTTGCTTATTTGCCCCTTTGAAGTACTTTGGGAACCCCTGTATTTTATTCTATTTTGTATTTTCTTTTTCTTTCGATTTTTCATTTTTTTTCTTTTCTCTTTTTCGATTTTTTTTTTCATTTTTCCTTTTTTGAGATTGCTTACGTATCATGACCCCGCATGAATCAGACCTTGCGTAGTTCGGCACAAATGCAACCAAATGGTTATTTTTTGCGAATGTGGCCCCTTCCAAATTTCACATGAATTTTGAGGCCGGGGGGGATTATTTTGACGCTTTACAAACTTGTCCATTCTTTTACGAAAATAACCTTTCGACAACTGAAATATACTCTAAGGCCATTTCGGCAAGAACGGTTTAAGACGCGGCCGAAGCTGGCTCGGCTTATTTTGACCAAAAATCCAAACGGTATTCACCTGACCGTTGACTCTTTGTTTTTTTTTCTTTTCAAAATTACAAAAAAAAACTGGTGTTGCAAACACGGCCCTTCAGCGCCTCGGGGACGAAGATATTTAAGGCTGTGTGGGTCAGCTGGACCAAAATCCTAAACATGACCCAAAAGGTGACTGTTTATGCAAAGTCAGCCTTCCGGTGTCCCTTTCGGGAACACTCGGCTATTTATGACAAAACAGCATCACCTGACTTATTTATGACTCTTTTATCGTTTTTCAAATTAGAAAACTTAATATTGCAAATACGGCCTTTCAACATCTCGGGGACGAAGGTTTTTAAGGCTGTGCGGGTCAACTGGACCAAATCTAAAAAAATGACCCGAAGGTGGCTGTTTATGCAAAGTCAGCCTTCCGGCGTCCCTTTCGAGAACATTCGGCTATGTCTTGATAAAACAGCGTCACCCGACTTCTTTATGACAAAATTAAAATTTGACATATTTTTTTTGTTTATTATTATTATTTATTCGTTTTTTGCTTTTTTAGCAAAAAAAAAAGGGTTGGACTCGATGAGGGTTGCCTACGTATCTCACATCTGGTGAGAATCAAACCCGCATAGTTCGGGCAAATAAATTATTTTTGAGAAAACCCTTTTCCATTTTCTATTTTTTTTGTTTTTACAACAAACAAACAAACTATTATTTTTCATTCATGACAAACTAACAAACTAACAAAAAACATAAATCATTCCTTCTTTTTTTTTTTTCAAAATTTCGGCTGAGTTTCAACACTACTTGGACATTGATTTTTTTTCTAAAAATAAGTAGTTATATCTCTACACTGTTATTTTTTCCTCTTTTTCATGATTTTTTTAATCTGTGGAAAATGATAAAAACATACAAAATCTTTTGAATTTTCATGCTTTTTTTTATATATGTATTTTTATTTTTTATATTTATTATTATTTTTCAAAAATGTGGCATGGGAAACATAAGGATTTCCAAGACGTCTTGGATTCCGCAAATGTTCCCCATGCGCTTTTCCCAACATGTGAAGCATGAGGGACATAGGGAATTCCAAGACTTCTTGGATTCCACAAATGTTCCCCATGTGCTTTTTCCCAAAATGAAGCGTGGGGGACATAGGGAATTCCAAGACTTCTTGGATTCCACAAATGTTCCCCATGTGCTTTTCCCAAAAAATGAAGCGTGGGGGATATGTGGAATACCAAGGCCTCTTGGATTCCACAAATGTTCCCCATGTGCTTTTTCCAAAAAATGAAGTGTGGGGGACATGTGGAATATCAAGGCTTCTTGAATTCCACAATGTTCCCCATGTGCTTAATTAACATAATATCATGCTTATCTAAAATATCGTGCAACTTTCTTATTTAAAGTTATCAGCATGATAAGGAGTGTCATTTGTCCGCAAATATCATTGGTCCGCCAAATAACCCATTCACCCTTGAATAAATACAACATGTAGCACATAGGATGACCAAAAGATGGTCTATTATTTTCAGGTTGCTTGTCCTAGACGGACCCAACCCTTGTGTTGAGTCCCCTAAGTCAAATGCACATGATGCAAAATGATGCAAATAAACGTTCCTACTAGGGATCCGGCATGAAGCTGAGTTATTCTAGGTTCAAAACCTGGGTGTTTATTCTAGACCTGGCTTACCAGAGCGGACAGCTCGAGCCGAAGGGGGGCAGCGTACCGGGAATACAGAAGCTTCACCGGCATAGCAACTTATCCGAACCTCGTTCTAAATTGGGATTTGACACTATACAGAAAAGAAGTCGTACGAAGTACGCCCTTCTTCATGATTTAGAAGACTCAGAAAGGATAGGGGTTTTGACACAGTTTATATACAGTTCACGTAATATCAAAGCGGTAAAAGCAGCATTTAGCACATTAGGCTCAAACATGTAAAAATCAGATAAAACCAAATATAACAATTTATCTAAGCTCGAATTTCTAAAACCCTAAACCAGTGGTTCTGGGTATAATCCCCTGCAGAGTCGCCAGAGCTGTCACACCTCCTTTTTACGCACCCGTGAGGGTGCAAGGGAGTTTTTTCCAATTAAAGGACAATCAAAACGGGATTGGTTTATTTATTTCAGAGTCGCCACTTGGGAGATTTAGGGTGTCCCAAGTCACCAATTTTAATCCCGAATCGAGGAAAAGAATGACTCCATATTACAGTCTGCCTACCAGAAATCCGGATAAGGAATTCTGTTAACCCGGGAGAAGGTGTTAGGCATTCCCGAGTCCCGTGGTTCTAGCACGGTCGCTCAACTGTCATATTCGGCTTATTTATCTGATTTTAATACAATTATGAACCGATGGGCCCATTTTAACTCTTTACCGCTTTTATTATATTTTTTGAAGGAATGTGAACATCGTTTTAAAACATGCCTTTGGCTTGCGTCACATGAAATGCACCCGCGATCCAGAACATATTTTTATTCAATGTTTTAGGATTTGGATTTGGGTCGCATGAAATGCACACCCGAGTTTAAGAAGGTAAGATTATTAAACAGGCGCCTAAAGCGAATATCGTATTATTATTCTGGGAAGGCCGCGAAATTTGCTAAACGGCCTGCCCCGAATTCTAAGTATTTTAATATATACATTTAGAGGGCCCCGCAGCTTGTGCATTTTATTTGGTGAGGCTCGTCTCATTTTATTAAAAGGATAATCTTAGCATGACTATAATTCTTCTACTTTGTTCGTCTCTAAAAAAAGAAACCCTAATTTATTAATCGAACAATGGAAGCTAGTAGGATACACGGCTAATAAAGAGTATCTCAAGCTTGACGAATTATAATTAAACATGAACTTACATTTAGAACTAACCCGTATGGTAAACAACAGAATAATGACTAACAAAATTATGATAGAACTTATTAAATCAATCCGACTACCAATTCGCCAAGCTAGTCACGAACATGAAAACTTTTGTACAACTTTCGTCTAGCATGCCAATTTGAGATAGCAATAACATAAGCACAAAACTAAAACTCAGACAGATTTAAACAAGATCTTCAACATAACATGTATTCAAACTCGGACACGATAGTAACCGATAGCAACTCAAACAAAGATTAGAAAAACGAACCTCTAATGATAAACACTGCTGAGGGTTTTACAACTCATTCGTCAAACCGAAATGGAGCCATAGTCGGCGAAATGAAGCAACGAGACCAACGAACTAGAACCTCATATCGGCACTCGAACGGACATCAAACGGGAAACCATGGAAGCAAGCATCACAACTCAAACAGAATAGCTCGCGCTAGAAACTCGAACTCGAACGGACTGAGCATGAACCATGGCTGCTACTGGTTTTTCCAGGTGGTCCTTTGAACGCGAGGGGGCTAAACGGAGGTTACTGTTTGGTTGTGGCATTTGGACGTGAGGGAGTGGGGTCGACGGACAGTGACGACGCAGTAGCACAGCTGCTGCTCGACGTGGCTCCGGTGGGCGTTTACTGGACTGCTTGGGCAGCCTCGCTCGAAGGGCAGCGACAACGTGAGGGAGTGGGTTATGGTCACTGGGTTCGGGTGGTGATGTTTGCTGGTTGTCTTTCGACGTGAGGGAAGAGGGTCGGGGATAGTGACGACGATGGAGTTGGGAGGAGGAGGAATGGTCGTGGGCTGGTGTTTGGGTGGTGGTGTTTTGGGTTTTTCGTTCCTCCGGTTGTGATGGAGCTTGGAGTAGAAGGAGTGGTCGTGTGGGCAGTGATGACGGGAGGAGCTGGTGGGTTTTTGGGGTCTGTTTACTGGTGGTTTAGTGTCGGGGGAGTGGTGGTTTTTTGGGTAGGTTTCCGCTAAGTTTCCGTTCTTCTTCTAGTCCTTCCAATGGAAGAAGATGAGTGAACAGTGCACTCCCCTCTCCAAAAATTTCAAAAGTTCTGTCCCAAATTTTTCCAAGTCTCGTGCATTTGTAGCTTTGGCCAAGAAAAATGGACCCCACGTGTGTAGGGGTCCAAGGTTTGTGTCCCCCATGCGCGGTGGGGTTCCCCGTGTACGGTGTTCCGTCTGTGTTCCCCACGCGTGTCCCCCATGTGTGGTGGACTCGGATTATTATGTGCTAGGTCCGAAAATTAGGCCTAACACCGGGTAGTTTGAACCCGAATACTATTCTTTTGCCCGGACCCGATTGAGAACACGACGTTGTTCGACTAATCCTATGTAAGCAAAATAGCTACCGAAATAAGACTAATATTTAAACAAAACTATATCTCTTTTAATATTTTTCAAGATTAAAATAACTACGAAATATTAATAAAACTATTTTTTTGTAATTTTCATTTTTATATAAAGATAAAATATAAAGTAATATTTTGTATTTTTCAAAATTTAAAATGACTACAAAACATTAATAGAACTATATTTTTTTTGGTAATTTTCGAAATTATGTAAAGTACAAAATAAAGTACTATTTTTTGTATTTTTCAAGTTTATGAGAAATACATAAACTAAAAATTTATATATATATATTTTGTAATTTTTCTTTTTGCAATGAAATAAAGCAAAATAGTCAAAAATAGCTATATTAGACCTAAATTACATATTTATGCTAAAAAATGTGAAAATTCTCGGGGAGGGTCAAAAATCAGGTGTCTACAATAGCATCCTAACATGATTCATCTTATGGGGGTATTACAATCCCGTGCAATTCATAAAATCCCTTCTCTTTAAATTATTCCTCAATCAAAGGCCTAAATGTCATCCTCTTATCTATCACAATTACACCCTTATTCTACTACCGGGGCAACATTTCATCTCTTCTAATTGGTCCTAGTCTTAGACTTACCATGTTAATTCAAGCTATACTGAGCTTTTTATAACATACATAAACCATCAACTCTCTTGTTTAATGGGCTTAATTCTAAGGTCTTACCTATTCTTATCAGCTTCTAACTCACCTTTTCTTATCCTTACTCCCATATACCTAAAAACTTGTCACTCTGCCATACTTTAGATTGCGACCTACACATATCTATTGTACTACTCACATCCTTCCTTTAACTTGGTAGAACCACAGATTTCCTTTTGTACCTTCTCAGTTGTGTTTAAATGTAAGCAATTACTCTTCCTGGTCGTTATGCCACTTGTTGCATCAATACTTGGCTTGTCTTATTGCCCACGAATACTATAATTTCATGTACCTCATATGATCTCAAACATCACCTTTGATTTTATTCCCCATTCATTAGCCACTATAGGCGCCACTTTCTTATAGAGTGCATCCAATGTTGTAGTGAGACTATTGTTACCAGACCAATTCATCTTCAAGTTAATATGCTTAGGTTGACTCCCTCTTCCTTATTTCCGGAGATAGTCTTTCGTGGTAGTACATAGGATACCTTTTGGATCTTGTAAAGTTATGATCTTGTTATACTGTATACATGAAGGAATTTTCGATATTCTTACTCACCTATAAACATCCTTAGTTACAAACCTTCGTGCCCTTGTGCTTGTAGGACCACTTCTTGTGATGACCCGGCCAGTTGTCTTAAGAATTAACACCCCGATCCCCTATTAACTGTTTCCCCAAGTTTAATTCTGCTAATTTGATTCACCGAGATGTTCGGTTTTGAGTTTCGGATAGTTTTGGGACACTTAGTCCCTAAATGAGAGCTTAAGTGATAGAAAGTTGATCGTAGTCAGAAAAATGTGAAGACGGACTCAGAATGGAAATCTGATGGTCCCGTTAGCTCCGTTAGGTGATTTTGGGGTTAGGAGCGTGTTCGGAGTGTGTTTTGGAGGTCCGTAGCTAATTTAGGCTTGAAATGCCGAAAGTTGAAATTTTGGAAGTTTCCGGCTCGATAGTGAGATTTTGATCCGAGGGTCGAAATGGAATTCTGGAAGTTGCAGTAGTTCCTTCGTGTCATTTGGGATATGTGTGTAAAATTTCAAGTCATTCAGACGCGGTTTGGTTAGGTTTTTGATCGAAAGCGTATTTTGAGGAAACTTGGAGTTCTTAGGCTTAAATCCTTGATTAATTCGAGTTTCCGATGTTGTTTTAGGTATTTTAAGGATTAGTACAAGTTTGAATAAGGTATTAGGTGATATTGGCACTTTTGGTTGAGGTCCCGGATTCCTCGGGGTGATTTCAGATAATTGACGGAAGAATTTTGAAGTTGAAGAGTTGCAGATTTTTACTGCTTCTGGTATTTTTGCATCTGTGGTTTGGGGACCGCAGATGCGGTACCACAAATGAGGCTTAGGAGACTGCAGAAGCGGAATTTGGGTGTCCCTTCAATGTCCGTAGATGCGAAAGCTCCACCGCAGATGCAGTTTCGCATCTGCGAAAGTAGTATCGCAGATGCGGCTCCTGTTCCATTTAATGAAAGTCGCAGATGCGACCAATGTTCCGCAGATGCGGTCCCTTGATCGGAGATGCGGAAATCACTGGGCTGAAATATGAAATTCAAGGGTTTAGTTTCAAAAGTTAGAAAAATCAAATTGGAGCTCGGGAGATGGCGATTTTGAGAGGGATTTGAAGAGGAGATCTATGGGTAACGATTCTTTACCCCTTTCTAGTTATATTCCATCAATCTATAGTTAATTTTATCATCTAAATTCGTATTGGGGATTAAAAATTGGGAAAAATTGGAAGAAACTTCTTAGGTCGAATTATTGATTTTTGAATGGGTTGTTTATATCCGATTTGAGAGATTTTTTTATGGTTAGACTCGTAAGTGTACGTGGTTTCTAAAAATGTTAATTTCACCTGATTCCGAGACGTTGGCCTAAGGGGTGTTTTGGTCATTTTACCTAATTTCGCGTCTTAGCTTTGAATTAAATCGTAGAATCAGTTTCTTGAGATGTTATTTACGATATGTTATTGAATTGAATAGATTTGGGCCATTTGGAGTCAGATACTCGTGGCAAACGTGTGGTTTCAAGTTGATTTTGGAGCTGGTTTGAGGTAAGTCGCTTGTCTAACCTTGTGTGGGGGACCTTCCCCTTAGGATATGATATATTTGATAATTGAAATGCCTTGTATGTGAGGTGACGAGCACGTACTTGAGCAAATTGTTGAAAATCCGATTTTTCCTTAAGTATTTCAATTGAGTTCTTTTTCTTGTTTTATTCGACTTGTGTATTTAGCATGTTGCTAGTTTAGAGAAGCATGTTTAGTTGACCCAATTTCCTATTTGCTTAAACTGCCTTATTGCATTATTTGGAGCATGTTAGGCTGGAATTAACTGTTTACTTGGTATAAAATTTAGCTTAATTGGGTATTCTTGTGTTGCTGCTGTGCGCTTTACTTTGGGACTACAGGACGACATCTCGGGAGATTCCCTGAATGTATTTATGATCTGGTTGCTGCTGTGTATTTTACTTTGGGACGACGGGACGACATCCCGGGAGATCCCCTGTACGTATTTATGACCTGGACTAAGGTGCAAGATACCAAGAGATCCCTGGCACGTATATTGAGGATACCAAGAGATCCTCGGGATACCATGAGATACCTGGTACGTATATTGAGGATACCAAGAGATCCCTGGAACGTATATTGAGGATGCCAAGAGATCCTCGGGATACTAAGAGATCCCTGGCACATATATTGAGGATACTAGGAGATCCTCGGGATACCAAGAGATCCCTGGCATGTATATTGAGGATACTAAGAGATCCTCAGGATATTAAGAGATCCCTGGCACGTATATTGAGGATACCAAGAGATCCTCGGATACCAAGAGATCCCTGGTATATATATTGAGGATACCAAGAGATCCCTAGTGTTCATATTGAGGATAGCAAGAGATCCTCGGGATACCAAGAGATCCCCGGTTGTTATCCTTGCTGTGAGCGGTGTTTTCCTTGTGTTATGCCTTTACTTCTGTTTTCGTTATTGTACTCTTATCATACTGTATAGGTTCTTACTGTGAATTCTCATTTATACTGTTTATATTATTCTGTCATGCTTATTATTATTTACCTCAGTAGGGCCCTAACCTTCCTCGTCACTACCCAACCGAGGTTAGGCTTTGCACTTACTGAGTACCGCTGTGGTGTACTCATGCCCCTTCTGCGCATGTTTTTTTTCATGTACAGATCCAGGTATCGCTGATCAGGCCTCCTATCGTTGAGGGAGGTGACTGCTTAGAGACTCCGAGGTACATCTACCGCGTCCGCAGACCAAGGAGTCCCTTTCTATTCTTGCCTGCAGTATTTAGCACTTCTGTACTTTTCTTTTCTTTATTAGAAATTCCGAAGTTAGAGCTATGTGGTATTTCTTTTCTTAGCTTGTGATTCATGGGTTTCCGGGTCTTGGATTTATGTTTGGTGTTGAGAGTTGAACATGGTGTATGTCGAGCGGCATATTTACCTATTGTTATTGCTTTATTTCTGTTTTTAGATTGTTTTACTTCCGCAAGTTTGGTTATCTTTCGCAAAGTTAGGCTTACCTAGTTGTAGAGACTAGGTTCCATCACGATGGTTCACGGAGGGCGAACTAGGGTCGTGAAAAGTTGGTATCAGAGCTCTACGTTCATAGGAGTCATGGATCACAAGCCGGTTTATATGAGTCTTGCTGATCGGTACGGAGACGTCTGTACTTATATACGAGAGGCTATGTAACTGTTAGGAAAATTCCCCTTCATTTGATTTCCTTGTCGTGCGATAATTTTTGATATCACAATTCTAAAATTCTGTCTTCTATTCTCTCATAGATGGTGAGGACACGTGTTACCCGAGACGATCAGGCACCCGCGCCCCCTACTGCAGCCGTCAGAGGCCGGGGCCGGGGCCGGGGTAGAGGCCAAGGATGCACACGTGGTGCAGCCAGAGCACCTGCGCGAGCTGTCGCCGAGGTATTACCAGTGGATCAAGCTGGAGTCCAGGCACCTAACACGCCTACTACTACTACTACCACTCCAGCTCCCCAGGAGACTCTAGCACAGTTCATGAGTATGTACACCACCTTGGCTCAGGCGGGGCTACTTCCCCTTGCTGCAGCCACATCCCAGGCCGGGGGAGGAGCACAGACTTCCGCTGTCGGCACTCCTGAGTGGCGAGTGCATGTTCCCAGAGATCATTCCAGCACCACCTGCAGTGCTAGTTCAGCCCGAGGACGGGGCAGCTACTTCAGAGGATGAGCAGCGGAGACTTGAGAGGTTTAAGAAGTATGATCCTCCGGTATTCAGTGGACTAGCATCAGATGATGCCTTGGGATTTCTGGAGGAATGCCACCGTATCCTTCGCACTATGGGTATATCAGGATCAAGCAGGGTTTCTTTCACAGTTTTCCAACTCCGGGGAGCTGCCTATGAGTGGTGGCGCACCTATGAGTTAGACAGTCCAGACGAGGCTGCTTCACTGACTTGGATTCAGTTCTCAAAGTTGTTCCTGAGAGATTTTGTTCCTGAAAGTCTCAAGGACGCGTGGAGCGTAGAGTTTGAGCATTTGCGCCAGGGCGCTATGACTGTTTTAGAGTATGCTATCCGTTACACTAGATTGGCTAAGCATGCCCCAACCTTGGTTTCCACTATTCGTGAGGGGGTTTGCCGGTTTATCGAGGGGCTCACTCCCAGCATCAGGTCTAACATGGCTTGTGAGTTGGAGATGGACATCTCTTATCAGCAGGTGGTGAGCATTGCTAGGAGGATTGAGGGTATTCATGCTAGGGAGAGAGAGGAGAGGGAGGCTAAGAGGTCTCGAGAGTCGGGTCATTATTATGGTGCCCGTACCCCAGCTTTCGGTCGTCATAGGAGGGGTTATATGACCTACCCTATTCATTCAGCTCTTCCAGCAGCCAGTAGTGCTACACCTCCTCCTAGGCCTCAGGAATCGTATTATGCACCTCTGGTTTCTAGCGTGCCTCCTGCACGGGGTATTTTCAGAGGTCAGTCCAGTAGACCTGGCCCTAGCCAGTCACAGCCACCACGTCGTCCCAGAGCTTGTTTTGAGTATGGTGACACACGCCACATGGTGAGGGATTGCCCTAGACTTGGGAGGAGTGCACCTCCAAAGACTTCCCAGCCACAGCGTGCCCCGCAGAGTTCTCAAGCTATGGTTACAGCTCCAGTTGCTACCCCACCTGCTCAGCCAACTAGAGGTGGAGGTCGGGGAGGTAGAGGTCGCCCTAGAGGGGGAGGCCAGGCTCGATACTATGCCCTTCCTGCCCGTACCGAGGTTGATTCCTCTGACTCTGTCATCATAGGTATTATATTGGTTTTTCACAGAGATGTATCGGTTCTATTCGATCCAGGCTCTACTTATTCTTATGTATCTTCTTATTTTGCTCCATATTTGGGGGTATCTCGGGATTCTTTGAGATCCCTTGTTTATGTTTCTACTCCTGTGGGAGATTCTCTCATTGTGGACCGCGTTTATCGGTCATGTTTGGTTGCTCTTAGTGGTTTTGAGACTAGAGCCAATTTATTGTTACTCGGCATGGTTGATTTTGATATTATCTTGGGCATGGACTGGTTGTCGCCCCATTATGCTATTCTTGATTGTCACGCCAAAACCGTGATGCTGGCTATGCTAGGTGTACCGCGTGTTGAGTGGAGGGGTACCTTAGATTACACCCCCCAGTACAGTCATTTCTTTTCTTAAAGCTTAGCGTATGGTTGAGAAGGGGTGTGATGTATATTTAGCTTATGTGAGAGATGTCAGTATTGATACCCCTTCAGTTGATTCAGTTCCAGTAGTACGGGACTTTCCCGATGTGTTTCCAGCTGACCTTCCAAGCATGCGGCCTGATAGAGATATTGATTTTGGCATTGATCTGTTGCCAGGCACTCAACTCATTTCTATTCCTCTGTATCGTATGGCTCATCCTAAGTTGAAGGAGTTGAAGGATCAGTTACATGAATTGCTCGATAAGGGTTTTATTAGGCCTAGTGTATCACCTTGGGGTGCTCCTGTCTTGTTTGTGAAGAAAAAGGATGGTTCTATGCGGATGTGTATTGATTATCTCTAGTTGAACAAGGTTACCGTGAAGAAACCTTATACTTTGCCTCGTATTGATGATCTGTTTGACCAGCTTCAGAGTGCACGGGTGTTTTCTAAGATTGATTTGTGCTTAGGTTACCATCAGTTGAAGATTCAGGGGCCAGATATCCCGAAGACTGCTTTCAGGACTCGGTATGGTCATTACGAGTTCCTTGTTATGTCATTTGGGCTGAACAATGCCCCAGTAGCCTTTATGCACTTGATGCATAGTGTGTTTCGGCCGTATCTTGACTTGTTCGTCATTGTCTTTATTGATATATTCTGGTGTATTCCCGGAGTCGGGAAGATCATGAGCAGCACCTGAGGACTGTGCTTCAGACTCTAAGAGAGAAGAAGTTATATGCTAAATTCTCGAAATGTGAGTATTGATTGGATTCAGTAGCATTCTTAGGCCACGTGGTATCGAGTGAGGGCATTCAGGTGGATCCAAAAAAGATAGAGGCCGTACAGAGTTGCCCTAGACCATCCTCAGCTATGGAGATCCGCAGTTTCCTTAGTTTGGCGGGTTACTACCGTCATTTTATGGAGGGGTTTTCATCGATTGCAGCCCCTATGACCAGGTTGACCTAGAAGGGTCCAGATAATTGAAGATACATGAGAAGAACTGCCCTGTACACGACCTTGCGTTAGCTGCCATTATTCACGCTCTGAAGATTTGGCGCCATTATCAATACGGGGTTCCCTGTGAGATTTATACTGACCATCGGAGCTTGCAGCATTTATTAAAGAAAAAGGACCTAAATTTGCGCCAGAAAAGGTGGTTAGAGTTGCTAAAGGATTATGACATTACTATTATATATCACCCAGGCAAGGCCAATATAATGGCCGATGCTTTGAGTCTCCAGGTAGAGAGTTTGGGGAGTTTGGCTTATTTACCAGCATCAGAGAGGCCTATGGGGATGGATATTCAGGCTTTATCCAGCCAGTTTGTGAGATTGGATCTTTCGGAGCCCAGTCGGGTTCTAGCTTGTGTGGTTTCTCGGTCTTCCTTATTTGATCATATCAGGGAGCAGCAGTATGATGACCCTCATTTGCTTGTCCTCAAGGACAAGGTTCAGCACGGTGATTCTAGGGATGTGACTATTGATGATGATGGGGTATTGAGGATGCAAGGTTCGGATTTGTGTACCCAATGTTGGGGGGCTTTGGGAGTTGATTCTGGAGGAGGCACATAGCTCGCGGTCTTCCATTCATCCGGGTTCCGCGAAGATGTATCAGGATTTGAGGCAACACTATTGGTGGAGGCGGATGAAGAAAGATATAGTTGGATTTGTAGCTCGGTATCTCAATTGTCAGCAGGTGAAATATGAGCACCAGAGACCGGGTGGGTTGCTTCAGCAGATAGAGATTCCGGAGCGGAAGTGGGAGCGGATCACCATGGACTTTGTAGTTGGGCTCCCACGGACTTTGAAGAAGTTTGATGCTATTTGGGTGATTGTGGATCGGTTGACCAAGTCCGCTCATTTCATTCCTGTGTGTACTACTTATTCTTTAGAGCGGTTGGTAGAGATTTATATCTGGGAGATTGTTCGTCTGCATGGTATTCCAGTTTCCATCATTTCAGATAGAGGTACCCAGTTCACATCACGATTCTGGAGGGTCGCTCAGCATGAGTTAGGTACTCGGGTAGAGTTGAGTACAACATTTCACCCTTAGATGGACGGACAGTCCGAGTGTACTATTTAGATTCTTGAGGATATGCTCCGTGCATGTGTGATTGATTTTGAAGGGTCTTGGGATCAATTCTTGTCATTGGCGAAGTTTGCTTACAACAATAGCTATCAGTTTAGCATTCAGATGGCACCGTATAAGGCTTTATATGGTAGGCGGTGCAGATATTTGGTGGGTTGGTTTGAACCGGGTGAGGCCAGACTATTGGGCACAGACTTGGTTCAGGATGCTTTGGAGAAGGTTAAGGTGATTCAGGATAGACTTCGTACAGCCCAGTCTAGATAGAAGAGTTACGTGGACCGGAAGGTTCGCGATGTTTCCTATATGGTTGGAGAGCGGGTTATGCTTCGAGTCTCGCCTATGAAGGGCGCTATGAGGTTCGGGAAGAAAGGGAAGCTGAGTCCGAGGTTTATTGACCCTTTTGAGATATTGAGGCGTGTTGGGGAGGTTGTTTATGAGCTGGCCTTGCCTCCCAGCTTGGCAGGAGTTCATCTGGTATTTCAAGTTTCGATGCTCCGGAGGTATCATGGCGACCCGTCACACGTGTTGGATTTCAGTTCAGTCCAGTTGGACAAGGATCTATCTTATGTTGAGGAGCCGGTGGCAATATTGGACAGGCAGATTAGAAAGCTGAGGTCAAAGAACATTGCTTCGGTAAAGGTTCAGTGACGGGGCCAGCTGGTCGAGGAGGCGACCTGGGAGACCAAGCAGGATATGCACAGCCATTACCCTCATCTTTTCACTACTTCAAGTATGTCTCTATGCTCGTTTGAGGACGAATGAATGTTTAAGTGTAGGAGGATGTGACGACCCAACCGGTAGTCTTAAGAATTAATGCTCTGATCCCCTATTAACTGTTTCCCCAAGTTTAATTCTATTAATTCCATTCGCCGAGAAGTTCGATTTTGAGTTTCGGAGAGTTTTGGGACACTTAGTCCCTAAATGAGAGTTTAAGTGATAGAAAGTTGATCGTAGTCAGAAAAATGTGAAGACGGACTCAGAATGGAAATCTGATGGTTTCGCTAGCTCCGTTAGGTGATTTTGGGGTTAGGAGCGTGTTTGGAGTGTGTTTTGGAAGTTCGTAGCTAATTTAGGCTTGAAATGCCGAAAGTTGAATTTTGGAAGTTTCCGGCTCGATAGTGAGATTATGATCCGAGGGTCAGAATGGAATTCCGGAAGCTGTAGTAGTTCCTTCATGTCATTTGGGATGTGTGTGTAAAATTTCAAGTCATTCAGATGTGGTTTGGTTAGGTTTTTGATCAAAAGCGTATTTTGAGGAAAATTGGAGTTCTTAGGCTTAAATCCTTGATTAATTCGAGTTTCTGATGTTGTTTTAGGTTTTTTAAGGATTAGTACAAGTTTGAATAAGGTATTAGGTGATATTGGCACTTTTGGTTGAGGTCTCGGATGCCTCGGGGTGATTTCTGCTAATTGACAGAAGAATTTTGAAGTTGAAGAGTTGTAGATTTTTACTGCTTCTGGTATTTTTGCATCTGCGGTTTGGGGACCGCAGATGCGGTACCACAAATGAGGCTTAGGAGACTGCAGAAGCGGAATTTGCCATTTAATGAAAGTCGTAGATGCGACCAATGTTCCGCAGATGCGGTCCCTTGACCGCAGATGCGGAAATCACTGGGCTGAAATATGAAATTCAAGGGTTTAGTTTCAAAAGTTAGAAAAATCAAATTGGAGCTCGGGAGATGGCGATTTTGAGAGGGATTTGAAGAGGAGATCTATGGATAACGATTCTTTACCCCTTTCTAGTTATATTCCATCAATCTATAGTTAATTTCATCATCTAAATTCGTATTGGGGATTAAAAATTGGGAAAAATTGGAAGAAATTTCTTAGGCCGAATTATTGAGTTTTGAATGGGTTGTTGACATTCGATTTGAGAGACTTTTATATGGTTAGACTCGTGAGAGTACGAGGTTTCTGAAAATGTTAATTTCACCCAATTCTGAGACGTTGGCCTGAGGGGAATTTTGGTCATTTTACCTAATTTCGCGTCTTAGCTTTGAATTAAATCATAGAATCAATTGCTTGAGATGTTATTTACGATATGTAATTGAATTGAATAGATTTGGGCCATTTGGAGTCAAATACTCGTGGCAAACGTGTGGTTTCGAGTTGATTTTGGAGTCGATTCGAGGTAAGTGGCTTGTCTAACCTTGTGTGGGGGACCTTCCCCTTAGGATATGATATATTTGATAATTGAAATGCCTTATACGTGAGGTGACGAGCGCGTACTTGAGCAAATTGTTGAAAATCCGGTTTTTCCTTATGTATTTCAATTGAGTTATTTTTCCTGTTTTATTCTACTTGTAGATTTAGCCTATTGCTAGTTTAGAGAAGCATGTTTAGTTGACCCAATTGCCTATTTGCTTAAACTACCTTAATTGCATTATGTAGAGCATGTTAGGCTAGAATTAACTATATACTTGGTACGAAATTTAGCTTAATTGGGTATTCTTGTGTTGCTGTTGTGCGCTTTACTTTGGGACTACGGGACGGCATCCCGGGAGATCCCCTGTATGTATTTATGATCTGGTTGCTGCTGTGTATTTTACTTTGGGACTACAGGACGGCATCCCGGGAGATCCCATGTACGTATTTATGACCTGAACTGAGGTGCGGGATACCAAGAGATCCCTGACACGTATATTGAGGATACCAAGAGATCCTCGGGATACCAAGAGATCACTGGCACGTATATTGAGGATACCAAGAGATCCTCGGGATACCAAGAGATCCCTGGCACGTATATTGAGGATGCCAAGAGATTCTCGGGATACCAAGAGATCCCTGGCACGTATATTGAGGATACCAAGAGATCCTCGGGATACCAAGAGATCCCTGGCACGTATATTAAGGATACCAAGAGATATTTGGGATACCAAGAGATCCCTGGCATGCATATTGAGGATACCAAGAGTTCCTCGGGATACCAAGAGATCCCTGACATATATATTGAGGATATCAAGAGATCCTCGGGATACCAAGAGATCCCTAGTGTTCATATTGAGGATACCAATAGATCCTCAGGATACCAAGAGATCCCCGGTTGATATCCTTGCTGTGAGCGGTGTTTTGCTTATGTTATGCCTTTACTTCTGTTTTCGTTATTGTACTCTTATCATACTGTATAGGTTCTTACTGTGAATTCTCATTTATACTGTTGCCAGATTTATTATTATATTTTACCTCAGTAGGGCCCTAACCTTCCTCGTCACTACCCAACCGAGGTTAGGCTTGGCACTTACTGAGTACCGCTGTGGTGTACTCATGCCCCTTCTGCGCATGTTTTTTTCATGTGCAGATCCAGGTATCGCTGATCAGGCCTCCTATCGTTGAGGGAGGTGACTGCTTAGAGACTCCGAGGTACATCTGCCGAGTCCGCAGACCAAGGAGTCCCTTTCTATTCCTGCCTGCAGTTTTTAGCCCTTCTGTACTTTTTTGTTCTTTATTAGAAATTCTAGAGTTAGAGCTATATGGTATTTCTTTTCTTAGCTTGTGATTCATGGGTTTTCGGGTCTTGGATTTATGTTTGGTGTTGAGAGTTGAATATGGTGTATGCCGAGCGGCACATTTACCCATTGTTATTGCTTTATTTATGTTTTTAGATTATTTTACTTCCGCAAAGTTAGGCTTACCTAGTCGTAGAGACTAGGTGCCATCATGATGGTTCACGGAGGGCGAACCAGGGTCGTGACCCTTCTAAACTCAGATTTTGATTGTCTCCTTAATGACACTCTCCATTATTCTCGTAACCCTTATACAATACCTTTAAATACCCCAACTCCTATCTGAGCATTTCTCAAGGGTTATGATGTCATATCTGCGAGACTGAATTCACTATATTAGGATTCACTACGTTTATCTTGCATGATCTGCTGATTTGCTTATAACCTCTTGTCTTGCCCTAACTTGGCTCTTCCAGAATCAACTACAAACTAATCATTGGTCCATTCTCATATCTATATTCCTCGTAATCTCTCTTTAGTTATTTGCTTTGTCTTAAGTTACCTCTCGGGCTGGCTCCTTATGTATCAAGTGTTCATTTGCACTTATTTATCAATATCATCGGGTGCGTAACCCTTACCACTTTTCTCCGGCATCATGCTAGCATAATGTTCTGGGGTCATATCATATCTATAGGATCTGAATAAATGCAATCTCATTCCTTTCACCCTTTTACCGCATTCCTCATTTACTATTCCATAGTTACCTCTTCATTTTGTCATTTTTTTCACATCTTCACTAACATCTTACTCGCCTTGTGGTAACCTCTTTATATCGGGGATAATTGAATTTATTACGCTCAAGGTTGACACTTAGTGTAACTGGCACACTTACTCCCTTAAGTTTAACTCTGCTCCACGTGCTTGCTTTAGGTAAGCATCTTCCTAAATGAACCTTAAAGGTTATTATTTTGTTGTCCATTCTATTATTATCGGAATGTAATCTCTGAAATTCTCATGATATCAACCATTATAAAATCCTTCAGTCCCTAATTGATGTTCACTTTATCTTGTTCACCAGCCCATACTGATTTTTATTACTCCGGGGTCTAACCTTTCCTTCTGGTAATCACGTTGGAGTCACCAAAACATTTTTTATCTTTCTTTACTTGATTATAAACTCTGTCATCGTGTCGTATTTTGATTTACTGTTATCACCCATTTATTACATCTTACTCATAATGCTTCATTTACTCTTTTCTAATTCTCTAGCTAATATTTCTGTCTATCACTTTATTTTGATAACTTCAACAAATCATTCTTGCACTTTTAGCTCCCCTTTCTTCATCTCACTGGCTCTTTAGGTCACCTAGCATTCTCTCTTTACTAGGAACGGGAGCCATACAAAGGTAAATATTTATTCCTTCTAGGATTACAGTGCCAATCTTCTAAATTTTTCCAGACATTCTAGTATTCATATCTAAATGTACTATTCTAGATTGCACCACCGGGGTGTCTTACAAGGAGAACTATTACCACATTTGTAATATCCTTCGGAAACGTTAGCTAATGATAATAATCCATCTACCCTTTTGGGATAGTCTAGCCCCAATTGGATCTTGCTATCCCCTTCCTCTCTTAAACTATATCTGTCAACTCCCATAGGGCATATAGAGATGGGCGTGGCCAATTGTACATACCTCTGTTACTATTGCATGTAACTCAAAATACATATATTTCTCTGCCTGAATTGTAAAACCTCAAAACCTTCACTAACTGTTACCTCGTAACATTCGCCACCTTGCTTCTTTTATTTATTGAAACTTGTATCTATCTTCTGATTCTCTTGTTGCTTTTTAAACCATATGGCTGGATATATATTCATACCTTATGCCTGCTTATCAATAAACTTACGCGTCTTAGCACACCTATAATCTACTGAAGACCTTACATTTACTCATCATAAGCATGATGCAAAATCAAGTTTCATTGACTCAACTCTTCCACGGCAAAATTTAATCTCTTACCAACTTTCTGTTTGGATGAGGTATCATTGTGTTACGACAAAAATAGAAATTAGAAGTTTGAATTCTTACAATTGAGCTCTACCACACAATTTAGAGTAAAACGAAAGAGTGACAGTCCTAAATGTCCTGCAGCCTCCTGCTTATAAGTGTGGTACACTACACTCCTATAAACAAGACTCTACTAGACACAACTTGTAGCCTCCCTAGGACAGAACTGCTCTGATACCACTTCTATCACGACCGAAACCAAATGGGCCACGATGAGCACCCGGTGCCTTACTCAGCCGAGTACCAGCGTAAGATATCTTTCTTATCATACTATCATGGGTAAATGAGCCAGAAAACCCGTCTCGAGACAACAAGAATGAAACATAAGGGAATACTCAACATATGATGACCCAACATGAGATGAAAACTTATGCATGTGACATACGGGCCTATAAGGCCGACATGACCATTTGTAAACTCAAAATATAGGCCGACAAGGCCATAAAAGTATCCATACACCTAACATATGTCTACAAGCCTCTAAGAGTACCTAATATCATAAAGGTCGGGACAGGGCCCCGCCATATCAATCAATACATATCCAAAGCATACTGACCAAATAGGCAACTCCGGAGCAAGTGGAGTGCACCAAAACCTTCCGCTGAGTTGATAGCCTACTAGGAGGAATGCCAACCTGTCCATCGGGACCTGCTGGCATGA
Organism: Nicotiana tabacum; assembly: GCF_000715075.1. NCBI lineage: Eukaryota > Viridiplantae > Streptophyta > Magnoliopsida > Solanales > Solanaceae > Nicotiana > Nicotiana tabacum. Next base: position 17,773,436 of record NC_134097.1, on the reverse strand, counting down.
AACGCAGTGTCCCCAGGCAAAAGGGACGTCAGTACGAATAAAGTTTCGAGTATCTAAGGCAAGAAAACATAAACAAGAACAGTAGTGTAAAAAGAGATAGATGAGATACACCCTGTAACATCTGAGTGCCTCTAGGGACTACTGATATGAAATGCATAATACATATATATACACAAACTTTTAAAAACATTCGCCTCTATGGGAATCATCATCATTATATCGTACTCGGCCTGAAAGAGGACTCGGTTAAAACGTACCCGGCCATCATAAGGCTCGGTAGAATCGTACCCGGTAATGTGGAGCTCGGTAATCCCAACTGATCAGTGGTTGTACAATAGTTTCCATACCCGGCCGACTATAGCGCGACTCAGTAGAGTAAAACAGATACATATATATAATGCATGCTCGACTCATGGAATTATGTTCTAAACCTTTCAGAGTAACGTAAGGTCGGTATCCTCTATACACATTATTAGGACTAACTCTTCCACCTTATAAGAATCAGGAAGTATCAACAACATTGATAACATAAGAATAAGAGAAGCAACATCAACAACAATTGTTCAATAAGAGGGGAAACAATGTAAGTACTGCTAGCTTCTAAGAGTAGAGTATCTTTGGAAGCTCGTTCATTAGATTATGTACAATCGGAGTCATGCAAAAGAAAGAAAGGGATAGCCTCACATACCTTGTATATTCTTCCCAACCTCAAGCTGTGCAATTTCACGGCTCCTTAGTCTACAATAAGAGAAATGACACTCTCGTTATCGTTTAGGCGTCGTAGCTATTATGTATCGAACACAACCTATTTTACGAGGAAACGGACAACACCTCCCCTATATATATTACTTCACACAAGTCAAAACAATCACTAAAAAATCCAAACAACATCAATAATAATCATATTGAGCCTCCCAAAATAGTCCACACAACCTAATCACTTCATACATAAGACGACCACCGTAGTAGCGTCAAACAACCCGGAAATGTTACAACGAACGACCAACAAACAACCTTGACATTATGTGGTGTTTATCCACATCCTTCCTCCTCTCAACTCCATAAAAATATTAGCAAAAGATACAACCCAATACCAACACGGAACAGCCCATAAAACAGTCCCACAAGTTCATCAACGCAAAAATAATTTTTCAGTTTACTTAAACACGTTTCGACTTGTCTTTTCTTTCAAATTGATAAATACAACCAAACATACATCATTATACCTCTTATCCAATAAACCAACCATGAATTTAACTTTTTATAATAAGTTCACAACCATCCAACCATTACACAAAAACAAACAACATACCATACTTTCGAAACTAGCTAGGTCTATTCTTTACGATCGCGTTACAACTCGCAAACGCATAGATAATGGAAGGACAAGAATAAACTTACCTTGTAATGAGTATAACCCATGAAACCTGGTCCTTTTTCATCAAAAATATTTTCCTAAACACGGCTACAAGAAGGAGAAAGAGAAACTAGCAAGTTGTCCGGACTTTTCAGCACTAAAATCTGGTCGTAACACCCGGAATACCCTAGGGTTTGTGTGGGATTTTTGGGGAGGAGTTGCAGGGGTTCAATTAGGTTTTCTTGGTTTGAAAGATAGGTGAAATAACTGAGTTTATAATCCCTTAAAAGTCCCCTCTTGACCACTTAGTTGTGGCCTCTCTTTTTGCCAAGTAGGTGATGCACCTACTTGTTTCCTACCAGCCTATGCAGTCTCACAAAAATACGAGTATCTCTCTACTCCGACTTCGTATCGATAAACGATTTAATTGTTTAGAAACTAGACTCATAGATCGTTAATATGGTTGGTAGATCATACCCTAATTCCAAGTATATTAGGAGAAAAGCTCAGTTACATTTGAACTAATTTTCAGCACATTTATGAATGGAACTTGTGATGAACTTTTCCAACTTTTGTTCCATAATTTGCTTGACTTCAAAACATAACACTAACTATCATAAAACTAAAATAACTCATATTATAATCTCCTTATAATGTTAATAACCCTAGTTTCACCCCAAAAGTACATGGTAAAATATTCCAACTTGTCGACTTTCGACGAAACTTATTTTCTTTAATTCGTTTAGCTTCTAAGCCTTCAAACCCTCTCGCTACTTGTTATTAATGATCTTAAATATTTGTAACCTCCACGTTATTTTGATGAACTAACTTTGTAAACTTTTAAAAGATGATTACCTTTTTGAGCTTACATTAATTGACTTATGACGTACTCTTACGTACGAAAACATGGGTGTAATATCATTCCCCCCTTTGAAACATTCGTCCTCGAATGTTGAGTAATGTGCATATCAATATCATAACCCGTAGATCTTACAAATACTTTAATATTGTCCTTGACATCTAGGAAACTGTTCTGTAAAAAAATCCAAGGGCCTGGGTATTCCCCCATTTAGGCCTCTTTCTCATACCACGACCTGTGGTCAGAATTCTTCCAATCTTGTAACTGTTGTTACCTTCTCACATGCATCATGTACAACCTTATACTTGTATGTGTGCCTATGCGATTCTTCTCTCCTTTTTCCTCCAGCTTATAGCCAATCTCTAGGCCTCACTTTGTGAACATATACAGAACTATGACAAGATGTCCCTCTAGGCATCTATAGGTGTACTAAAGTCCTTCGCTTGGTACTTTGTCGAACTTACGACTATTACTATGCATTGCTTCATAGCCTTGGTTACTTATGCTTATGGTTTTACTACATCTAGGTATTTCATACTATATCCTAACTCTTAATTCGGTTTATTATTATCGAGGTCTGCCACCCAGCTCCGGGTTACTCTTTCGCTACTTGTCCTATATGTATAAATCTAAGTCCTTTAATGCTTCCTCATTACTATTCATCTTAATAATGACGGTCTAATCTCATCTCAAACTTTGCAACTTTTATCCATCCATTGATGATTCACCTTAATGTTGATCTATAATCTACCACGGATAACTTGAAACCTCTTACGTAGTACATTATCGCTAGGGCTCATATCTTATCGGGGAATATTGGTAGTGATTTGTCCGATCCACCTAGGGACGATACTATACTTCCATAACTGTATTTCATATCATCCTAACATGATTCATCTTATGGGGGTATTACAATCCCGTACAATTCATAAAATCCCTTCTCTTTAAATTATTCCTCAATCAAAGGCCTAAATGTCATCCTCTTATCTATCACAATTACACCCTTATTCTACTACTGGGGCAGCATTTCATATCTTCTAATTGCTCCTAGTCTTAGACTCATCCATGTTAATTCAAGCTATACTGAGCTTTTTATAACATACATAAACCATCAACTCTCTTGTTTGATGGGCTTAATTCTGATGTCTTACCTATTCTTATCAACTTCTAAGTCACTTTTTATTATCCTTACTCCCATATACCTAAAATTTTGTCACTCTACCATACTTTAGATTGCGACCTACACATATCTATTGCACTACTCACAACATCCTTCCTTTAACTTGCTAGCACCACAGATTTCCTTTTGTGCCTTCTTAGTTGTCTTTAAAGGTAGGCAATTACTCTTCCTGGTCGTTCTGCCACTTGTTGCATGAATACTTGGCTTGTCTTATTACGCACGAATACAATAATTGCATGTACCTCATATGATCTCAAACATCACCTTTGATTTTTTTTCCATTCATTAGCCACTATAGGTGCCACTTTCTTATGGAGTGCATCCAATGTTGTAGTGAGACTATTGTTACCAGACCAATTCTTTTTCAAGTTAATATGCTTAGGTTGAAGCCCTCTTCCTTATTTCCTGAGCTAGTCTTTCGTGGTAGTACTTAGGAGACATTCTCGATCTTGTAAAGTTGTGATCTTGTTATACTGTATACACGAAGGAATTTTTGATATTCTTACTCACCTACAAACATTCTTAGTTATATACCTCCGTGCTCTTGTGCTTGTAGGGTTATTTCTAAACTCAGATTTTGATTGTCTCCTTAATGGCACCCTCCATTATTCCCGTAACCCTTATAAAATACCTTTAAATACCCTAACTCCTATATGAGCATTTCTCAAGGGTTATGACGTCATATCTGCGAGACTGAATTAACTATATTTGGATACACTACGTTTATCTTGCATGATCTGCTGATTTGCTTATAACCGCTTATCTAGCCATAACTTGGCTCTTCCTGAATCAACTACAAACTAATCGTTGGTCCATTCTCATATCTATATTCCTCGTAATCTCTCTTTAGTTATTTGTTTTGTCTTAAGTTACCTCTCGGACTGGCTCCTTATGTATCAAGTGTTCATTTGCACTTATTTATCTATATCATCGGGTGCACAACCCTTACCACTTCTCTCCGGCATCATGCTGGCATAATGTTCTGGAGTCATATCATATCTATAGGATCTGATTAGATGCAATCTCATTCCTTTCACCCTTTTACCGCATTCCTCATTTACTATTCCATAGTTACCTCTTCATTTTGTCATTTTTTCACATTTTCACTAACATCTTACTCGCCTTGCCGTAACCTCTTTATACCAGGGATAATTGAATTTATTACGCACAAGGGTGACACTTAGTGTAACTGGCACACTTACTCCCTTAAGCTTAACTCTGCTTCACGTGCTTGCTTTAGGGAAGCATCTTCCTGAATGAACCTTAAAGGTTATTATTTTGTTGTCCATTCTATTATTATCAGAATGTTATATCTGAAATTCTCATGATATCAACCATTATAAAATCCTTCTATCCCTAATTCATGTTCACTTTATCTTGTTCACTAACACATACTGATTTTTATTACTCCAGGGTCTAACCTTTCCTTCTGGTAATCACGTTGGAGTCACCAAATCATTTCTCGAAATGGGAATATGATTTATGTCTCATACTCTTTTATTGCCTTAAGTCATTTCATCTCTTTTATCTTCCTTTACTTGACTATAAACTCTGTCATCGTGTCGTATTTTGATTTACTTTTATCGCCCATTTATTACATCTTACTCGTAATGCTTCATTTACTCTCTTCTTCTTCTCCGACTAATATTTATGTCTATCACTTTATTTTGATAACTTCAACAAATCATTCTTGTATTTTTAGCTCCCCTTGGTTCATCTCACTGGCTCTTTAGGTCACCAAGCATTCTCTCTTTACTAGGAACAGGAGCCATAAAAAGGTAAATATTTATTCCTTCTAGGATTATAGTGCCAATCTTCTAAATTTTTCTAGACATTCTAGTATTCATATCTAAATGTACTATTCTAAATTGCACCACCGGGGTATCTTACAAGGAGAACTATTACCACATTTGCAATATCCTTCGGAAATATTAGCTAATGATAATAATACATCTACCGTTTTGGGTTACTCTAGCCCTAATTGGATCTTCCTATCCCCTTCTTCTCTTAAACTGTATCTGTCAACTCCTATAGGGCATACAGAGATGGGTGTGGCTAATTGTACATACTTCTATTACTATTGAATGTAACTCAAAATACATATATTTCTCTGTCTGAATTGTAAAACTCAAAACCTTTACTAACTGGTACCTCGTAACCTTCGCCACCTTGCTTCTTTTATTTGTTGAAACTTGCATCTATCTTTTGATTCTCTTGTTGGTTTTTAAACCATATGGGTGGATAGATATTCATGACTTAAGCCTGCTTATCAATAAACTTACGCGTCTTAGTACACATATAATCTACTGAAGACCTTACATTTACTCATCATAAGCATGATGCAAAATCAAGTTTCATTGACTCAACTCTTCCACGGAAAAATTAAATCTCTTACCAACTATCTGTTTGGATGAGGTATCATTGTGTTACGACTAAAATAGAATTTACAAGTTTGAATTCTTAAAATTGAGCTCTACCACATGATTTAGAGTAAAAAGAAAGAGTGACAGTCCTAAATGGCCTGCAGCCTCCTGCTTATAAATGTGGTGCACTACACTCCTCTAAACAAGACTCTACTAGACACAGCTTGTAGCCTCCCTAGAACAGAACTGCTCTGATACTACTTCTTTCACGACCGAAAGCAAATGGGCCACGACGAGCACCCGGTGCCTTACTTAATCGAGTACCAACGTAAAATATCTTTCTTATCATACTATCATGGGTAAATGAGCCAAAAAACCCGTCATGAAATAACAAGAATGAAACATAAGGGAATACTCAACATATGACGACCCAACATGATATGCAAATTTATACATGAGACATGCGGGCCTATAAGGCCGACATGACCATTTGTAATCTCAAAACATAGGCCGACAAGGCCATAAAAGTATCCATACACCTGAAATTTGTCTACAAGCCTCTAAGAGTACCTAATATCATAAAGGTCGGGACAGGGCCCCGCCATATCAATCAATACATATCCAAAGCATACTGACCAAATAGATAACTCTGGAGCAAGTGGAGTGTACCAGCACCTTCCGCTGAGCTGATAGCCTACTAGGAGGAATGCCAACCTATCTATCGGGACCTACGGGCATGAAACGCAGCATCCCCAAGCAAAAGGGATGTCAGTGCAAATAAAGTACCGAGTATGTAAGGCAAGAAAACATAAACAAGAACAATAGTGTAAAGAGAGATAGATGAGATACACCCTGTAACATATGAGTGCCTCTAGGGACTACTAACATGAAATGCATAATACATATATATACATAAACTTTTAAAAACATTCATCTCTGTGGGAATCATCATCATCATATTGTACCCGACCTTAAAGAGGACTCGGCAAAAACGTACTCGTCCACCATAAGGCTCGGTAGAATCGTACCCGGCCACATGAAGCTCGATAATCCTAACTAATTAGTGGTTGCACAACGCTTGGTAGAGTAAAATAGATACATATATATAATGCATGCTCGACTCATGGAATCATGTTCTAAACCTTTCAGAGTGACGTAAGGTCGGTATCCTCTGTACATATTATTAGGACTAGCTCTTCACTATGAACCTTATAAGAATCAGGAAGTACCAATAACATTGATAACATAAGAATAAGAGAAGCAACATCAAAATCAATTGTTCCATAAGAGGGGAAACAATGTAGGTACTGCTAGCTTCTAAGAGTAGAGTATCTTTGGAAGCTCGTTCATTACATTATGTACAATCGGAGTCATGCAAAAGAAAGAAAGGAATGGCCTCACAAACCTTGTATATTCTTCCCAACCTCAAGCTATGCAATTTCACGGCTCCTTAGTCTACAATAAATAAATGACACTCTCATTATCGTTTAGGCGTCATAACTATTATGTATCGAACACAACCAATTTTACGAGGAAACGGACAACACCTCCCCTATATATATTACTTCACACAAGTCAAAAAAATCACCAAAAACCCAAACAACATCAATAATAATCATATTGAGCCTCCCAAAATAGTCCACACAACCTAATCACTTCATACATAAGATGACCACCGTAGTAGTGTCAAACGACCCGAAAATGTTACAACGAACGACTAACAAACAACCTTGGCATTATGTGGTGTTTCTCCAAACACTTCCTACTCTCAACTCCATAAAAATAGTAGCAAATGAGACAACCCAATACCAACACGGAACAGCCCACAAAACAGTCCCACAAGTTGATCAACTCAAAAAAACATTTCAGTTTACTTAAACACGTTTCGACTTGTCTTTTCTTTCAAATTGAGAAATACAACCAAAAGTACATCATTATACCTCTTATCCAATAAACCAGCCATTATTTCAACTTAAAAATAAGTTCACAACCTGCCAATCATTACACAAGAACAGACAACATACCATTCTTTCAAAACTAGCTAGGTCTATTCTTTACGATCGATTTACAACTCGCAAATGCATAGATAATGGAAGGAGAAGCATAAACTTACCTTGTAATGAGTATAACCCATGAAAAATGGTCCTTTTTCATCAAAAATAAGTTCCTCAACATGGCTACAAGAAGGAGAAAGAGAAACTAGTAAGTTGTCCGGACTATTCAGCACTAGAATCGGGTCGTAACACCCGGAATACCCTGGGGTCTGTGTGGGATTTTTGGGGAGGAGTTGCATGGGTTCAATTATGTTTTCTTAGTCTGAAAGATAGGTGAAATAAATGAGTTTATAATCCCTTAAAAGTCTCCTCTTGACCGACTTAGTTGAGGCCTCTCTTTATGGCAAGTAGGTGATGCACCTACTTGTCATCTACCAGCCTGTGCAGTCTCGCAAAAATACGAGTATCTCTCTACTCTGACTTCGTATAGACAAAGGGTTTAATGATTTAGAAACTAGACTCATAGATAGTTAATCTATAAGGTATATAATCCCCTAATTCTAAGTATACTGGGAGAAAAGCTCAGTTACATTTGACCTAATTTTCAGTACATTTATGAATGGAACTTGTGATGACCTTTTCCAACTTTTGTTCCATAACTCGCTTGACTTCAAAACATAACACGAACTATCATACAACTAAAATAAATCATATTATAATCTCCTTATAATGTTAATAACCCTAGTTTCACCCCAAAAGTACATGGTAAAATATTCTAACTTGTCGACTTTCGACGAAACTTATTTTCTTCAATTCGTTTAGCTTCTAAGGTTTCAAACCCTCTTGCTACTTGGTATTAATTATCTTAAATATATGTAACCTCCACGTTAACATGATGAACTAACTTTGTAAACTTTTCAAAGATGATTCCCTCACTGAGCTTACATTAATTGACTTATGACGTACTCTTACGTACGAAAACATGGGGTGTAACATCGTTCCTCCCTTTGAAACATACTTCCTTGAATATTGACAAATACGCTTATCAGTATCATAACCTGTAGCTCTTACGAATACTTTAATATTATCCTTGACATCTAGGAAACTGTTCTGTAAATAAATCCAATGGCCTGGGTATTCCCCCCTTTAGGCCTCTTTCTCATACCACGACCTATGGTCGGAATTCTTCCATTCTCGTAACTGTTGTTACCTTCTGACATTCATCATGTACAACCGTGTACTTGTATGTGTGCCTATGCAATTCTTCTCTCCTTTTTCCTCCAGCTTTTAGCCAATCTATAGGCCTCACTTTGTGAACATATACAGAACTATGACAAGATGTCCCTCTAGGCATCTATAGGTGTACTAAAGTCCTTCGCTTGGTACTTTGTCGAACTTATGACTATTGCTATACATTGCTTCATAGCCTTGGTTACCTATGCTTATGGTTTTACTACATCTAGGTAGTTCATACTATATCCTAACTCTTAATTCGGTTTATTATTACCGAGGTTTGCCACCCAGCTCCGGGTTACTCTTTCGCTGCTTGTCCTATATGTATAAATCTAAGTCCTTTAATGCTTCCTCATTACTGTTCATCTTAATAATGACGGTCTAATCTCATCTCATACTTTGCAACTTTTATCCATCCATTGATGATTCACCTTAATGTTGATCTATAATCTACCACGGATAACTTGAAACCTCTTACGTAGTACATTATTCCTAGGGCTCATATCTTATTGGGGAATATTTGTAGTGATTTGTCTGATCCACCTAGGGACGATACTATACTTCCATAACCGTATTTCATAGCATCCTAACATGATTCATCTTATGGGGTTATTACAATCCCGTACAATTCATAAAATCCCTTCTTTTTAAATTATTCCTCAACCAAAGGCCTAAATGTCATCCTCTTATCTATCACAATTACACCCTTATTCTACTACCGGGGCAGCATTTCATCTCTTCTAATTGCTCCCAGTCTTAGAGTCAGCCATGTTAATTCAAGCTATACTGAGCTTTTTATAACATACATAAACCATCTGCTCTATTGTTTGATGGGCTTAATTCTGAGGTCTTACCTATTCTTATCAGCTTCTAACACACCTTTTCTTATCCTTACTCCCATATACCTAAAATCTTGTCACTCTGTCATACTTTAGATTGCGACCTACACATATCTATTGTACTACTCACATCCTTCCTTTAACTTGTACATACCTCTGTTACTATTGAATGTAACTCAGAATACATATATTTCTATGCCTGAATTGTAAAAACTCAAAACCTTCACTAACTGGTACCTCGTAACCTTCGCCACCTTGCTTCTTTTATTTTTTGAAACTTGTATCTATCTTCTGATTCTCTTGTTGCTTTTTAAACCATATGGGTGGATAAATATGCATACATTATGCCTTCTTATCAATAAACTTAAGCATCTTAGTACACATATAATCTACTGAAGAACATATATTTACTCATCATAAGCATGATGCAAAATTGAGTTTCATTGACTCAACTCTTCCACGGCAAAATTTAATCTCTTACCAACTATCTGTTTGGATGAGGTATCATTTTCCTACGAATAAAATAGAATATAGAAGTTTGAATTCTTACAATTGAGCTCTACCACACGATCTAGAGTAAGAAGAAAGAGTGACAGTCCTAAATGCCCTGCAGCCTCCTGCTTATAAGTGTGGTGCACAACACACCCACAAATAAGACTAAACTAGACACGGCTTGTAGACTCCCTAGGACAGAACTGCTCTGATACCACTTCTATCACGACCCAAACCAAATGGGCCGCGACGAGCACTCGGTGACTTACTCAACCGAGTACCAACGTAAGATATCTTTCTTATCATACTATCATGGGTAAATGAGCCAGAAAACCCGTCATGAGATAAAAAGAATGAAACATAAGGGAATACTCATCATATGACGACCCAACATGATATGCAAACTTATACATGTGACATACGGGCCTATAAGGCCGACATGACCATTTGTAAAATCAAAACATAGGCCGACAAGGCCATAAATGTATCCATACACCTGGCATCTATCTACAAGCCTCTAAGAGTACCTAATATCATAAAGGTCGAGACAGGGCCCCGCCATATCAATCAATACATATCCAAAGCATACTAACCAAATAGGCAACTCCGTAGCAAGTGGAGTGCACCAACACCTTCCGCTGAGCTGATAGCCAACTAGGAGGAATGTCAACCTGTCTATCGGGACCTGCGGTCATGAAATGCAACGTCCCCAGGCAAAAGGAATGCCAGTACGAATAAAGTACCGAGTATGTATGGCAGGAAAACATAAACAAGAATAGTAGTGTAAAGAGAGAGGAGATACACCTTATAACATATGAGTGCCTCTGGGGACTACTGACATGAAATGCATAATACATATATATACCTAAACTTTTAAAAACATTCGCCTCAGTGGGCATCATCATCATCATATCGTACCTGGCCTCAAAGACGACTCAGTAAAAATGAACCCGGCCATCATAAGGCTCAGTAGAATCGTACTCAGCCACGTGGAGCTCGGTAATCCCAACTGATCAGTGGTTTCACAATAGGTGTCGTACCCGACCGACTATAGTGCGTCTTGGTAGAGTAAAATAGATACATATATATAATGCATGCTCGACTCATGGAATCATGTTCTAAACCTTTTAGAGCGACGTAAGGTCGGTATCCTCTGTACACATTATTAGGACTAACTCTTCACTATGAACCTTATGAGAATCCGAAAGTATCACCAACACTGATAACATAAGAATAAGAGAAGCAACATCAACATCAATTGTTCCATAAAAAGGGAAACAATGTAATTACTGCTAGCTTTTAAGAGTAGAGTATCTTTAGAAGCTCGTTCATTACATTATGTACAATCGGAGTCATGCAAAAGAAAGAAAGGGATAGGCTCACATATCTTGTATATTCTTCCCAACCTCAAGCTATGCAATTTCACGGTTCCTTAGTCTACAATAAGATAAATGACACTCTCGTTATCGTTTAGGCATCGTAACTATTATGTATCGAACACAACCTATTTTACGAGGAAATCGACAACACCTCCCCTATATATATTACTTCACACAAGTAAAAAAATCACCAAAAAGCCCAAACAACATCAATAATAATCATATTGAGCCTCCCAAAATAGTCCTCATAACCTAATTACTTCATACATAAGACGACCACCGTAGTAGTGTCAAACGACCCAGAAATGTTACAAAGAACGACCAACAAACAACCTTTACATTATGTGGTATTTCTCTAAACCCTTCCTCCTCTCAACTCCATAAAAACAGTAGCAAAAGAGACAACCCAATACCAATAAGAAACAGCCCACAAAACAGTCCCACAAGTTGATCAACTCAAAAATAATATTTCAGTTTACTTAAACACGTTTCGACTTGTCTTTTCTTTCAAATGGATAAATACAACCAAAAGTACATCATTATACCTCTTATACAATAAATCAGCCATGAATTCAACTTAAAAATAAGTTCACAACCAGCCAACCATTACAGAAGAACAAACAACATAACATTCTTTCGAAACTAGCTAGGTCTATTCTTTACGATCGCGTTACAACTCGCAAACGCATAGATAATGGAAGGACAAGCATAAACTTACCTTGTAATGAGTATAACCCAAGAAACCTGGTCCTTTTCCATCAAAAATATGTTCCTAAACACGGCTACAAGAAGGAGAAAGAGAAACTAGCAAGCTGTCCGGACTATTCAGCAATAGAATCGGGTCGTAACACCCGGAATACCCTAGGGTCTGTGTGGGATTTTTGGGGAGGAGTTGCAGGGGTTCAATTAGGTTTTATTAGTCTGAAAGATAGGTGAAATATCTGAGTTTCTAATCCCTTAAAAGTCTCCTCTTGACCGACTTAGTTAAGGCCTCTCTTTTTGGCAAGTAGGTGATGCATCTACTTGTCATCTACCAGCCTATGCAGTCTCGCAAAAATACGAGCATCTCTCTACTCTTACTTCGTATCGACAAATGGTTTAATTATTTAGAAACTAGACTCATAGATCGTTAATCTTGTATATAGATATCCCTTAATTCCAAGTATATTGGGAGAAAAGCTCAGTTATATTTGACCTAATTTTCAGCACATTTATGAATGGAACTTGTGATGACCTTTTCCAACTTTTGTTCCATAACTCGCTTGACATCAAAACATAACACCAAATATCATACGACTAAAATAACTCATATTATAATATCTTTATAATGTTAATAACCCTAGTTTCACCCCAAAAGTACATGGTAAAATATCCAACTTGTCGACTTTCGACGAAACTTATTTTCTTCAATTTGTTTAGCTTCTAAGCCTTCAAACCCTCTTGCTACTTGGTATTAATGATCATAAATATTTTTAACCTCCACGTTAACATGATGAACTAACTTTGTAAACTTTTCAAAGATGATTCCCTTTTTGAGCTTACATTAATTGACTTATGACGTATGAAAACATGGGGTGTAACATCATTCCCCCCTTTGAAACATTTGTACTCGAATGTTGACTAATGCTCTTATCAATATCATAACCTATAGCTCTTATGAATACTTTAATATTGTCCTTGACATCTAAGAAACTGTTCCGTTAATAAATCCAAGGGCCTGGGTATTCCCCCCTTTTAGGCCTCTTTCTCATACTGCGACCTGTGGTCAGAATTCTTCCAATCTCGTAACTGTTATTACCTTCTGACATGCATCATGTACAATCGTGTACTTGTATATGTTCCTATGCGTTTATTCTATTTATTTTTCCTCCAATTTTTGGCCAATCTCTAGGCCTCACTTTGTGAACATATACAGAACTATGACAAGATGTCCCTCTAGGCATCTATAGGTGTACTAAAGTCCTTCGTTTGATACTTTGTAGAACTTACGACTATTGCTATACATTGCTTCATAGCCTTGGTTACATATGATTATGGTTTTATGTTAGGTAGTTCATACTATATACTAACTCTTACTTCGGTTTATTATTACCGAGGCCCGCCACACAGCTCCGGGTTACTCTTTCGCTGCTTGTCCTATATGTATAAATCTAAGTCCTTTAATGCTTCCTCATTACTGTTCATCTTAATAATGACGGTCTAATCTCATCTCATACTTTGCAACTTTTATCCATCCATTGGTGATTCACCTTAATGTTGATCCATAATCTACCACTGATAACTTGAAATCTCTTACGTAGTACATTATCGCTAGGGCTCATGTCTCATCGGGGAATATCTGTAGTGATTTGTGTTATCCACCTAGGGATGATAATATACTTCCATAACCATATTTCATAGCATCCTAACATGATTCATCTTATGGGGGTATTACAATCCCATGCAATTCATAAAATCCCTTCTCTTTAAATTATTCCTCAATCAAAGGCCTAAATGTCATCCTCTTATCTATCACAATTACACCCTTATTCTACTACCGGGGCAGCATTTCATCTCTTCTAATTGCTCCTAGTCTTAGACTCACCATGTTAATTCAAGCTATACTGAGCTTTTTATAACATACATAAACCATCAGCTCTCTTGTTTGATGGGCTTAATTCTAAGGTCTTACCTATTCTTATCAGTTTCTAACTCACCTTTTCTTATCCTTACTCCCACATACCTAAAAACTTATCACTCTGTCATACTTTAGATTGCGACCTACACATATCTATTGTACTACTCACATCCTTCCTTTAACTTGATAGAACCACATATTTCATTTTGTACCTTCTCAGTTGTCTTTAAATGTAAGCAATTACTCTTCCTGGTCATTATGCCACTTGTTGCATCAATACTTGGCTTGTCTTATTGCCCACGAATAATATAATTTCATGTACCTCATATGATCTCAAACATCACCTTTGATTTTTTTTCCATTCATTAGTCACTATAGGCGCCACTTTCTTATAGAGTGCATCCAATGTTGTAGTGAGACTATTGTTACCAGACCAATTCATCTTCAAGTTAATATGCTTAGGTTGAATCCCTCTTCCTTATTTCCGGAGATAGTCTTTCGTGGTAGTACATAGGATACCTTTTGGATCTTGTAAAGTTATGATCTTGTTATACTGTATACATGAAGGAATTTTCGATATTCTTACTCACCTATAAACATCCTTAGTTACAAACCTTCGTGCCCTTGTGCTTGTAGGACCACTTCTTGTGATGACCCGGCCAGTTGTCTTAAGAATTAACACCCCGATCCCCTATTAACTGTTTCCCCAAGTTTAATTCTGCTAATTTGATTCACCGAGATGTTCGGTTTTGAGTTTCGGATAGTTTTGGGACACTTAGTCCCTAAATGAGAGCTTAAGTGATAGAAAGTTGATCGTAGTCAGAAAAATGTGAAGACGGACTCAGAATGGAAATCTGATGGTCCCGTTAGCTCCGTTAGGTGATTTTGGGGTTAGGAGCGTGTTCGGAGTGTGTTTTGGAGGTCCGTAGCTAATTTAGGCTTGAAATGCCGAAAGTTGAATTTTGGAAGTTTCCGGCTCGATAGTGAGATTTTGATCCGAGGGTCGAAATGGAATTCTGGAAGTTGCAGTAGTTCCTTCGTGTCATTTGGGATATGTGTGTAAAATTTCAAGTCATTCAGACGCGGTTTGGTTAGGTTTTTGATCGAAAGCGTATTTTGAGGAAACTTGGAGTTCTTAGGCTTAAATCCTTGATTAATTCGAGTTTCCGATGTTGTTTTAGGTATTTTAAGGATTAGTACAAGTTTGAATAAGGTATTAGGTGATACTGGCACTTTTGGTTGAGGTCCCGGATTCCTCATGGTGATTTCAGATAATTGACGGAAGAATTTTGAAGTTGAAGAGTTGCAGATTTTTACTGCTTCTGGTATTTTTGCATCTGTGGTTTGGGGACCGCAGATGCGGTACCACAAATGAGGCTTAGGAGACTGCAGAAGCGGAATTTGGGTGTCCCTTCAATGTCCGTAGATGCGAAAGCTCCACCGCAGATGCAGTTTCGCATCTGCGAAAGTAGTATCGCAGATGCGGCTCCTGTTCCATTTAATGAAAGTCGCAGATGCGACCAATGTTCCGCAGATGCGGTCCCTTGATCGGAGATGCGGAAATCACTGGGCTGAAATATGAAATTCAAGGGTTTAGTTTCAAAAATTAGAAAAATCAAATTGGAGCTAGTGAGATGGCGATTTTGAGAGGGATTTGTAGAGGAGATCTATGGGTAACGATTCTTTACCCCTTTCTAGTTATATTCCATCAATATATAGTTAATTTCATCATCTAAATTCGTATTGGGGATTAAAAATTGGGAAAAACTGGAAGAAACTTCTTAGGTCGAATTATTGAGTTTTGAATGGGTTGTTGATATCCGATTTGAGAGATTTGTTTATGGTTAGACTCGTAAGAGTACGTGGTTTCTGAAAATGTTAATTTCACCCGATTCCGAGACGTTGGCCCGATGGGCATTTTGGTCATTTTACCTAATTTCGCATCTTAGCTTTGAATTAAATCGTAGAATCAATTGCTTGAGATGTTATTTACAATATGTAATTGAATTGAATAGATTTGGGCCATTTGGAGTCAGATACTCGTGGCAAACGTGTGGTTTCGAGTTGATTTTGGAGTCGGTTCGAGGTAAGTGGCTTGTCTAACCTTGTGTGGGGGACCTTCCCCTTAGGATATGATATATTTTATAATTGAAATGCTTTATACGTGAGGTGACGAGCGCGTACTTGAGCAAATTGTTGAAAATCCAGTTTTTCCTTTTGTATTTCAATTGAGTTATTTTACCTCTTTTATTCTACTTGTAGATTTAGCCTGTTGCTTGTTTAGAGAAGCATGTTTAGTTGACCCAATTGCCTCTTTGCTTAAACTACCTTAATTGCATTATGTAGAGCATGTTAGGCTAGAATTAACTATATACTTGGTACGAAATTTAGCTTAATTGGGTATTATTGTGTTGCTGTTGTGCGCTTTACTTTGGGACTACGGGACGGCATCCCGGGAGATCCCCTGTATGTATTTATGATATGGTTGTTGTTGTGTATTTTACTTTGGGACTACAGGACGACATCCTGGGAGATCCCCTGTACGTATTTATGACCTGGAATGAGGTGCGGGATACCAAGAGATCCCTGGCACGTATATTGAGGATACCAAGAGATCCTCGGGATACCAAGAGATCCCTGGCATGTATATTGAGGATGCCAAGAGATACTCGGGATACCAAGAGATCCCTGGAACATATATTGATGATCTGAACTGAGGTGCAGGATACCAAGAGATCCCTGGCACGTATATTGAGGATACCAAGAGATCCCTGGCACGTATATTAAGGATACCAAGAGATCTTCGGGATACTAAGAGATCCCTGGCATGCATATTGAGGATACCAGGAGTTCCTCGGGATACCAAGAGATCCATGGCATATATATTGAGGATATCAAGAGATCTTCGGGATACCAAGAGATCCCTAGTGTTCATATTGAGGATAGCAAGAGATCCTCAGGATACCAAGAGATCCCCGGTTGTTATCCTTGCTGTGAGCGGTGTTTTCCTTGTGTTATGCCTTTACTTCTGTTTTCGTTATTGTACTCTTATCATACTGTATAGGTTCTTACTGTGAATTCTCATTTATACTATTTATATTATCCTGTCATGCTTATTATTATTTACCTCAGTAGGGCCCTAACCTTCCTCGTCACTACCTAACCGAGGTTAGGCTTGGCACTTACTGAGTACCGCTGTGGTGTACTCATGCCCCTTCTGCGCATGTTTTTTTTCATGTGCAGATCCAGGTATCGCTGATCAGGCTTACTATCATAGAGGGAGGCGAATGCTTAGAGACTCCGAGGTACATCTGCCGAATTCGCAGACCAAGGAGTCCCTTTCTATTCCTGCCTGTAGTATTTAGCCCTTCTGTTCTTTTCTGTTCTTTATTAGAAATTCTAGAGTTAGAGCTATGTGGTATTTCTTTTGTTAGCTTGTGATTCATGGGTTTCTGGGTCTTGGATTTATGTTTGGTGTTGAGAGTTGAACATGGTGTATGCCGAGCGGCACATTTACCCATTGTTATTGCTTTATTTCTGTTTTTAGATTATTTTACTTCCGCAAGTTTGGTTATCTTCCGCAAAGTTAGGCTTACCTAGTCGTAGAGACTAGGTGCCGTCATGATGGTTCACGGAGGGCGAACCAGGGTCGTGACCCTTCTAAACTCAGATTTTTATTGTCTCCTTAATGGCACTCTCCATTATTCCCGTAACCCTTATACAATACCTTTAAATACCCCAACTCCTATCTGAGCATTTCTCAAGGGTTTATGATGTCATATCTGCGAGACTGAATTCACTATATTAGGATTCACTACGTTTATCTTGCATGATCTGCTGATTTGCTTATAACCTCTTGTCTTGCCATAACTTGGCTCTTCCTAAATCAACTACAAACTAATCATTAGTCCATTCTCATATCTATATTCCTCGTAATCTCTCTTTAGTTATTTGCTTTGTCTTAAGTTACCTCTCGGGCTGGCTCCTTATGTATCAAGTGTTCATTTGCACTTATTTATCAATATCTTCGGGTGCGTAACCCTTACCACTTTTCTCCGGCATCATGCTAGCATAATGTTCTGGGGTCATATCATATCTATAGGATCTGAATAGATGCAATCTCATTCCTTTCACCCTTTTACCGCATTCCTCATTTACTATTCCATAGTTACCTCTTCATTTTGTCATTTTTTCACATTTTCACTAACATCTTACTCGCCTTGTGGTAACCTCTTTATATCGGGGATAATTGAATTTATTACGCTCAAGGTTGACACTTAGTGTAACTGGCACACTTACTCCATTAAGCTTAACTCTGCTCCACGTGCTTGCTTTAGGGAAGCATCTTCCTAAATGAACCTTAAAGGTTATTATTTTGTTGTCCATTCTATTATTGTCGGAATGTAATCTCTGAAATTCTAATGATATCAACCATTATAAAATCCTTCAGTCCCTAATTGATGTTCACTTTATCTTGTTCACAAGCCCATTTTGATTTATATTACTCCGGGGTCTAACCTTTCCTTCTGGTAATCACGTTGGAGTCACCAAAACATTTCTCGAAATGGGAATATGACTTTATGTCTTATACTCTTTTATTGCCTTAAGTCATGTCACCTCTTTTATCTTTCTTTACTTGACTATAAACTCTGTCATGTTTCGTATTTTGATTTAATATTATCACCCATTTATTACATCTTACTCATAATGCTTCATTTACTCTTTTCTAATTCTCCAGCTAATATTTCTGTCTATCACTTTATTCTGATAACTTCAACAAATCATTCTTGCACTTTTAGCTCCCCTTTCTTCATCTCACTGGCTCTTTAGGTCACCTAGCATTCTCTCTTTACTAGGAACGGGAGCCATACAAAGGTAAATATTTATTCCTTCTAGGATTACAGTGCCAATCTTCTAAATTTTTCCAGACATTCTAGTATTCATATCAAAATTTACTATTCTAGATTGCACCACCGGGGTGTCTTACAAGGAGAACTATTACCCCATTTGTAATATCCTTCGGAAACGTTAGCTAATGATAATAATCCATCTACCCTTTTGGGTTACTCTAGCCCCAATTGGATCTTGCTATCCCCTTCTTCTCTTAAACTATATCTGTCAACTCCCATAGGGCATATAGAGATGGGCGTGGCCAATTGTACATACCTCTGTTACTATTGCATGTAACTCAGAATACATATATTTCTCTGCCTGAATTGTAAAAACTCAAAACCTTCACTAACTGTTACCTCGTAACCTTCGCCACCTTGCTTCTTTTATTTATTGAAACTTGTATCTATCTTCTGATTCTCTTGTTGCTTTTTAAACCATATGGGTGGATAGATATTCATGCCTTACGCCTCCTTATCAATAAACTTACGCGTCTTAGTACACATATAATCTACTGAAGACATTACATTTACTCATCATAAGCATGATGCAAAATCAAGTTTCATTGACTCAACTCTTCCACGGCAAAATTTAATCTTTTACCAACTATCTGTTTGGATGAGGTATCATTGTGTTACGACAAAAATAGAAATTAGAAGTTTGAATTCTTACAATTGAGCTCTACCACACAATTTAGAGTAAAAAGAAAGAGTGACAGTCCTAAATGTCCTGCAGCCTCCTGCTTATAAGTGTGGTATACTACACTCCTATAAACAAGACTCTACTAGACACAACTTGTAGACTCCCTAGGATAGAACTGCTCTGATACCACTTCTATCACGACCGAAACCAAATGGGCCACGACGAGCACCCGGTGCCTTACTCAGCCGAGTACCAGCGTAAGATATCTTTCTTATCATACTATCATGGGTAAATGAGCCAGAAAACCCGTCTTGAGATAACAAGAATGAAACATAAGGGAATACTCAACATATGATGACCCAACATGATATGAAAACTTATGCATGTGACATACGGGCCTATAAGGCCGACATGACCATTTGTAAACTCAAAATATAGGCCGACAAGGCCATAAAAGTATCCGTACACCTAACATATGTCTACAAGCCTCTAAGAGTACCTAATATCACAAAGGTCGTGACAGGGCCCCGCTATATCAATCAATACATATCCAAAGCATACTGACCAAATAGGCAACTCCGGAGCAAGTGGAGTGCACCAAAACCTTCCGCTGAGCTGATAGCCTACTAGGAGGAATGCCAACCTGTCTATCGGGACTTGCGGTCATGAAACGCAGTGTCCCCGAGCAAAAGGGACGTCAGTACGAATAAATTTTCGAGTATCTAAGGCAAGAAAACATAAACAAGAACAGTAGTGTAAAAAGAGATATAGGAGATACACCCTGTAACATCTAAATGCCTCTAGGGACTACTGACATGAAATGCATAATACATATATATTCACAAACTTTTAAAAACATTCGCCTCTATGGGAATCATCATCATTATATCGTACTCGGCCTCAAAGAGGACTCAGTAAAAACGTACCCGGCCATCATAAGGCTCGGTAGAATCGTACCCGATAACGTGGAGCTCAGTAATCCCAACTGATTAGTGGTTGTACAATAGTTTCCATACCCGACCGACTATAGCGCGATTCAGTAGAGTAAAACAGATACATATATATATATAATGCATGCTCGACTCACGGAATTATGTTCTAAACCTTTCAGAGTAACGTAAGGTCGGTATCCTCTATACACATTATTAGGACTAACTCTTCACTATGAACCTTATAAGAATCAGGAAGTATCAACAACATTGATAACATAAGAATAAGAGAAGCAACATCAACAACAATTGTTCCATAGGAGGGGAAACAATATAAGTACTGCTAGCTTCTAAGAGTAGAGTATCTTTGGAAGCTCGTTCATTACATTATGTACAATCGGAGTCATGCAAAAGAAAGAAAGGGATAGACTCACATACCTTGTATATTCTTTCCAACCTCAAGCTGTGCAATTTCACGGCTCCTTAGGCTACGATAAGAGAAATGACACTCTCGTTATCGTTTAGGAGTCGTAACTATTATGTATCGAACACAACCTATTTTACGAGGAAACGGACAACACCTCCCCTATATATATTACATCACATAAGTCAGAACAATCACTAAAAAATCTAAACAACATCAATAATAATCATATTGAGCCTCCCAAAATAGTCCACACAACCTAATTACTTCATACATAAGACGACCACCGTAGTAGTGTCAAACAACCCGGAAATGTTACAACGAACGACCAACAAACAACCTTGACATTATGTGGTGTTTCTCCACACCCTTCCTCCTCTCAACTCCATAAAAATAGTAGCAAAAGAGACAACCCAATACCAACACGGAACAGCCCATAAAACAGTCCCACAAGTTCATCAATGCAAAAATAATTTTTCAGTTTACTTAAACACGTTTCGACTTGTCTTTTCTTTCAAATTGAGAAATACAACCAAACATACATCATTATACCTCTTATCCAATAAACCAGCCATGAATTTAACTTTAAAATAAGTTCACAACCATCCAACCATTACACAAAAACAAACAACATACCATTCTTTCGAAACTAGCTAGGTCTATTCTTTACGATCGCGTTACAACTCGCAAACGCATAGATAATGGAAGGACAAGCATAAACTTACCTTGTAATGAGTATAACCCATGAAACCTGGTCCTTTTTCGTCAAAAATATTTTCCTAAACACGGCTACAAGAAGGAGAAAGAGAAACTAGCAAGTTGTCCGGATTTTTCAGCACTAAAATCGGGTCGTAATACCCGGAATACCCTAGGGTTTGTGTGGGATTTTTGGGGAGGCGTTGCAGGGGTTCAATTAGGTTTTCTTGGTCTGAAAGATAGGTGAAATAAATGAGTTTATAATCCCTTAAAAGTCCCCTCTTGACCACTTAATTGAGGCCTCTCTTTTTGCCAAGTAGTTGATGCACCTACTTGTCACCTACCAGCCTGCGCAGTCTCGCAAAAATACGAGTATCTCTCTACTCCGACTTCGTATCGATAAACGATTTAATGGTTTAGAAACTAGACCGATAGACCGTTAATATGGTTGGTAGATCATCCCCTAATTCCAAGTATATTAGGATAAAAGCGCATTTACATTTGAACTAATTTTCAGCACATTTATGAATGGAACTTGTGATGACCTTTTCCAACTTTTGTTCCATAATTCGTTTGACTTCAAAACATAACACTAACTATCATAAAACTAAAATAACTCATATTATAATCTCTTTATAATGTTAATAACCCTAGTTTCACCCCAAAAGTACATGGTAAAATATTCCAACTTGTCGACTTTCGACGAAACTTATTTTCTTCAATTCGTTTAGCTTCTAAGCCTTCAAACCCTCTTGCTACTTGTTATTAATGATCTTAAATATTTGAAACCTCCATGTTATTTTGATGAACTAACTTTGTAAACTTTTAAAAGATGATTACCTTTTTAAGCTTACATTAATTGACTTATGACGTACTCTTACGTACGAAAACATGGGGTGTAATATCATTCCCCCCTTTGAAACATTTGACCTCGAATGTTGACTAATGTGCATATCAGTATCATAACCCGTAGCTCTTACGAATACTTTAATATTGTCCTTGACATCTAGGAAACTGTTCTGTAAATAAATCCAAGGGCCTGGGTATTCCCCCCTTTAGGCCTCTTTCTCATACCACGACCTGTGGTCAGAATTCTTCCAATCTTGTAACTGTTGTTACCTTCTGACATTCATCATGTACAACCTTGTACTTGTATGTGTGCCTATGCGATTCTTCTCTCCTTTTTTCTCCAGCTTATAGCCAATCTCTAGGCCTCACTTTGTGAAGATATACAGAACTATGACAAGATGTACATCTAGGCATCTATAGGTGTACTAAAGTCCTTTGCTTGGTACTTTGTCGAAGTTACAACTATTGCTATGCATTGCTTCATAGCCTTGGTTACCTATGCTTATGGTTTTACTACATCTAGGTAGTTTATACTATATCCTAACTCTTAATTCGGTTTATTATTATCGAGGTCTGGCACACAGTTCCGGGTTACTCTTTCGCTGCTTGTCCTATATGTATAAATCTAAGTCCTTTAATGCTTCCTCATTACTATTCATCTTAATAATGACGGTCTAATATCATCTCATACTTTGCAACTTTTATCCATCCATTGATGATTCACCTTAATGTTGATCTATAATCTACCACGGATAACTTGAAACCTCTTACGTAGTACATTATCGCTAGGGCTCATATCTTATCGGGGAATATTGGTAGTGATTTGTCCGATCCACCTAGGGACGATACTATACTTCCATAACCGTATTTCATATCGTCCTAACATGATTCATCTTATGGGGGTATTACAATCCCGTACAATTCATAAAATCCCTTCTCTTTAAATTATTCTTCAATCAAAGGCCTTATTCTACTACTGGGGCAGCATTTCATATCTTCTAATTGCTCCCAGTCTTAGACTCATCCATGTTAATTCAAGCTATACTGAGCTTTTTATAACATACATAAACCATCAACTCTCTTGTTTGATGGGCTTAATTTTTATGTCTTACCTATTCTTATCAACTTCTAACTCACCTTTTCTTATCCTTACTCCCATATACCTAAAATTTTGTCACTCTGCCATACTTTAGATTGCGACCTACACATATCTATTGTACTACTCACATCCTTCCTTTAACTTGCTAGCACCACAGATTTCCTTTTGTTCCTTCTCAGTTGTCTTTAAAGGTATGCAATTACTCTTCCTGGTCGTTCTGCCACTTGTTGCATGAATACTTTGCTTGTCTTATTACCCACGAATACTATAATTGCATGTACCTCATATGATCTCAAACATCACCTTTGATTTTTTTCCATTCATTAGCCACTATAGGCGCCACTTTCTTATGGAGTGCATCCAATGTTGTAGTGAGACTATTGTTACCAGACCAATTCTTCTTCAAGTTAATATGCTTAGGTTGAAGCCCTCTTCCTTATTTCCTGAGCTAGTCTTTCGTGGTAGTACTTAGGAGACCTTCTCGATCTTGTAAAGTTGTGATCTTGTTATACTGTATACACGAAGGAATTTTTGATATTCTTACTCGCCTACAAACATTCTTAGTTACATACCTCTGTGCCCTTGTGCTTGTAGGGTTACTTCTAAACTCAGTTTTTGATTGTCTCCTTAATGGAACTCTCCATTATTCCCGTAACCCGTATAAAATACCTTTAAATACCCTAACTCCTATATGAGCATTTCTCAAGGGTTATGACGTCATATCTGCGAGACTGAATTAACTATATTAGGATACACTACGTTTATCTTGCATGATCTACTTATTTGCTTATAACCTCTTATCTAGCCATAACTTGGCTCTTCCTGAATCAACTACAAACTAATCGTTGGTCCATTCTCATATCTATATTCCTCGTAATCTCTCTTTAGTTATTTGCTTTGTCTTAAGTTACCTCTCGGACTGGCTCATTATGTATCAAGTGTTCATTTACACTTATTTATCAATATCATCGGGTGCGCAACCCTTACCACTTATTTCCGGCATCATGCTGGCATAATGTTCTGGGGTCATATCATATCTATAGGATCTGAATAGATGCAATCTCATTCCTTTCACCCTTTTACCGCATTCCTCATTTACTATTCCATAGTTACCTCTTCATTTTGTCATTTTTTCACATCTTCACTAACATCTTACTCGCCTTGCGGTAACCTCTTTATACCAGGGATAATTGAATTTATTACGCACAAGGGTGACACTTAGTGTAACTGGCACACTTACTCCCTTAAGCTTAACTCTGCTTCACGTGCTTGCTTTAGGGAAGCATCTTCCTGAATGAACCTTAAAGGTTATTATTTTGTTGTCCATTCTATTATTATCAGAATGTTATATCTGAAATTCTCATGATATAAACCATTATAAAATCCTTCTGTCCCTAATTCATGTTCACTATATCTTGTTCACCAGCCCATACTGATTTTTATTACTCTGGGGTCTAACCTTTCCTTCTGGTAATCACGTTGGAGTCACCAAATCATTTCTCGAAATGGGAATATGATTTATGTCTTATACTCTTTTATTTCCTTAAGTCATTTCATCTTTTTTATCTTCCTTTACTTGACTATGAACTCTGTCATCGTGTCGTATTTTGATTTACTTTTATCACCCATTTATTACATCTTACTCGTAA
The DNA here is from genome assembly GCF_000715075.1 of Nicotiana tabacum. Classification (NCBI taxonomy): domain Eukaryota; kingdom Viridiplantae; phylum Streptophyta; class Magnoliopsida; order Solanales; family Solanaceae; genus Nicotiana; species Nicotiana tabacum. The sequence continues at coordinate 17,747,945 of NC_134097.1, read as the reverse complement.
TGCTTCATTTACTCTCTTCTTCTTCTACTACTACTATTTATGTCTATCACTTTATTTTGATAACTTCAACAAATCATTCTTGCATTTTAGCTCCCCTTGGTTCATCTCACTGGCTCTTTAGGTCACCTAGCATTCTCTCTTTACTAGGAACATGAGCCATAAAAAGGTAAATATTTATTCCTTCTAGGATTATAGTGCCAATCTTCTAAATTTTCTAGACATTCTAGTATTCATATCTAAATGTACTATTCTAAATTGCACCACCGGGGTGTCTTACAAGGAGAACTATTACCACATTTGCAATATCCTTCGAAAATATTAGCTAATGATAATAATACATCTACCGTTTTGGGTTACTCTAGCCCCAATTGGATCTTCCTATCCCCTTCTTCTCGTAAACTATATCTGTCAACTCCTATAGGGCATACAGAGATGGGCGTGGCTAATTGTACATACTTCTATTACTATTGAATGTATCGAACACATTCAATTTTACGAGGAAACGGACAACACCTCCCCTATATATATTACTTCACACAAGTCAAAAAAATCACCAAAAACAAAAACAACATCAATAATAATCATATTGAGCCTCCCAAAATAGTCCACACAACCTAATCACTTCATACATAAGATGACCACCGTAGTAGTGTCAAACGACCCGAAAATGTTACAACGAACGACCAACAAACAACCTTGGCATTCTGTGGTGTTTCTCCAAACACTTCCTCCTCTCAACTCCATAAAACAGTAGCAAACGAGACAACCCAATACCAACACGGAACAACCCACAAAACAGTCCCACAAGTTCATCAACTCAAAAATAATTTTTCAGTTTACTTAAACATGTTTCGACTTGTCTTTTTTTCAAATTGAGAAACACAACCAAAAGTACATCATTATACCTATTATCCAATAAACCAGCCATTATTTCAACTAGACTCATAGATCGTTAATCTAGAAGGTAGATCATCCCCTAATTCTAAGTGTATTGGGAGAAAAGCTCAGTTACATTTGACCTAATTTTCAGCACATTTATGAATGGAACTTGTGATGACCTTTTACAACTTTTGTTCCATAACTCGCTTGACTTCAAAATATAACACCAACTATCATACAACTAAAATAACTCATATTATAATCTCCTTATAATGTTAATAACCCTAGTTTCACCCCAAAAGTACATGGTAAAATATTCCAACTTGTCGACTTTCGACGAAACTTATTTTCTTCAATTCGTTTAGCTTCTAAGCCTTCAAACCCTCTTGCTACATGGTATTAATGATCTTAAATATATGTAACCTCCACGTTAACATGTTGAACTAACTTTGTAAACTTTTCAAAGATGATTCCCTCATTGAGCTTACATTAATTGACTTATGACGTACTCTTACGTACGAAACCATGGGGTGTAACATCATTCCCCCCCTTTGAAACATACTTCCTTGAATATTGACTAATACGCTTATCAGTATAATAACTTTTAGCTCTTACGAATAATTTAATATTATCCTTGACATCTAGGAAACTGTTCTGTAAATAAATCCAAGGGCCTGGGTATTCCCCCCTTTAGGCCTCTTTCTCATACCACGACCTATGGTCGGAATTCTTCCAATCTCGTAAATGTTGTTTCCTTCTGACATTCATCATGTACAACCATGTACTTGTATGTGTACCTATGCGATTCTTCTCTCCTTTTACCTCCATCTTTTAGCCAATCTATAGGCCTCACTTTGTGAACATATACAGAACTATGACAAGATGTCCCTCTAGGCATCTATAGGTGTACTAAAGTCCTTCGCTTGGTACTTTGTCGAACTTACGACTATTGCTATACATTGATTCATAGCCTTGGTTACCTATGCTTATGGTTTTACTACATCTAGGTAGTTCATACTATATCCTAACTCTTAATTCGGTTTATTATTATCGAGGTCTGCCACCCAGCTCCGGGTTACTCTTTCACTGCTTGTCCTATATGTATAAATCTAAGTCCTTTAATGCTTCATCATTACTATTCATCTTAATAATGACGGTCTAATCTCATCTCATACTTTGCAACTTTTATCCATCCATTGATGATTCACCTTAATGTTGATCTATAATCTACCACGGATAACTTGAAACCTTATACGTAGTACATTATCGCTAGGGCTCATATCTTATCGGGGAATATTGGTAGTGATTTGCCCGATCCACCTACGGATGATACTATACTTCCATAACCATATTTCATAGCATCCTAACATGATTCATCTTATGGGGGTATTACAACCCCATGCAATTCATAAAATCCCTTCTTTTTAAATTATTCCTCAATCAAAGGCCTAAATGTCATCCTCTTATCTATCACAATTACACCCTTATTCTACTACCGGGGCAGCATTTCATCTCTTCTAATTGCTCTCAGTCTTAGAGTCACCATGTTAATTCAAGCTATACTGAGCTTTTTATAACATACATAAACCATCAGCTCTATTGTTTGATGGGCTTAATTCTAAGGTCTTACCTATTCTTATCATCTTCTAACACACCTTTTCTTATCCTTACTCTCATATACCAAAAATCTTGTCACTCTGTCATACTTTAGATTGCGACCTACACATATCTATTGTACTACTCACATCCTTCATTTAACTTGTACATACCTCTGTTACTATTGAATGTAACTCAGAATACATGTATTTCTCTGCCTGAATTGTAAAAACTCAAAACCTTCACTAACGGGTACCTCGTAACCTTCGCCACCTTGCTTCTTTTATTTTTTGAAACTTGTATCTATCTTCTGATTCTCTTGTTGCTTTTTAAACCATATGGGTGGATAGATATTCATACATTACGCCTTCTTATCAATAAACTTACGCATCTTAGTACATATATAATCTACTGAAGAACATATATTTACTCATCATAAGCATGATGCAAAATTGAGTTTCATTGACTCAACTCTTACTAGGCAAAAATTTAATCTCTTACCAACTATCTGTTTGGATGAGGTATCATTGTCCTACGAATAAAATAGAATATAGAATTTTGAATTCTTACAATTGAGCTCTACCACACGATCTAGAGTAAGAAGAAAGAGTGACAGTCCTAAATGCCCTGCAGCCTCCTGCTTTTAAGTGTGGTGCACTACACACCCATAAATAAGACTCTACTAGACACGGCTTGTAGACTCCCTAGGACAGAACTGCTCCGATACCACTTCTATCACTACCCAAACCAAATGGGCCGCGACGAGCACTCGGTGACTTACTCAACCGAGTACCAACGTAAAGATATCTTTCTTATCATACTATCATGGGTAAATGAGCCAGAAAACCCGTCATGAGATAAAAAGAATGAAACATAAGGGAATACTCATCATATGACGACCCAACATGATATGCAAACTTATACATGTGACATACGGGCCTATAAGGCCGACATGACCATTTGTAAACTCAAAACATAGGCCGACAAGGCTATACAAGTATCCATACACCTGACATTTGTCTACAAGCCTCTAAGAGTACATAAAACCATAAAGGTCAGGATAGGGCCCCGCCATATCAATCAATACATATCCAAAGCATACTAACCAAATAGGCAACTCCGGAGCAAGTGGAGTGCACCAACACCTTCCGCTGAGCTGATAGCCAACTAGGAGGAATGTCAACCTGTCTATCGGGACCTGCGGTCATGAAATGCAACGTCCCCAGGCAAAAGGAACGCCAGTACGAATAAAGTACCGAGTATGTATGGCAGGAAAACATAAACAAGAATAGTAGTGTAAAGAGAGAGGAGATACACCTTATAACATCTGAGTGCCTCTGGGGACTACTGACATGAAATGCATAATACATATATATACCTAAACTTTTAAAAACATTCGCCTCTGTGGCCATCATCATCATCATATCGTACCCGGCCTCAAAGAGGACTCAGTAAAAATGAACCCGGCCATCATAAGGCTCAGTAGAATCGTACCCAGCCACGTGGAGCTCGGTAATCCCAACTGATCAGTGGTTTCACAATAGGTGCCGTACCCGACCGACTATAGTGCGGCTTGGTAGAGTAAAATAGATACATATATATAATGCATGCTCGACTCATGGAATCATGTTCTAAACCTTTTAGAGTGACGTAAGGTCGGTATCCTCTGTACATATTATTAGGACTAACTCTTCACTATGAACCTTATGAGAATCAGTAAATATCAACAACACTGATAACATAAGAATAAGAGAAGCAAAATCAACATCAATTGTTCCATAAAAAGGGAAACAATGTAAGTACTGCTAGCTTCTAAGAGTAGAGTATCTTTGGAAGCTCGTTCATTACATTATGTAAAATCGGAGTCATGCAAAAGAAAGAAAGGGATAGGCTCACATACCTTGTATATTCTTCCCAACCTCAAGCTATGCAATTTCACGGCTCCTTAGTCTACAATAAGATAAATGACACTCTCGTTATCATTTAGGCGTCGTAACTATTATGTATCGAACACAACCTATTTTACGAGGAAACGGACAACACCTCCCCTATATATATTACTTAACACAAGTCAAAAAAATCACCAAAAAGCCCAAACAACATCAATAATAATCATATTGAGCCTCACAAAACAATCCTCAAAACCTAATCACTTCATACATAAGACGACCACCGTAGTAGTGTCAACGACCCGGAAATGTTACAACGAACGACCAACAAACAACCTTGACATTATGTGGTATTTCTCCAAAAACTTCCTCCTCTCAACTCCATAAAAACAGTAGCAAAAGAGACAACCCAATACCAATAAGAAACAGCCCACAAAATAGTCCCACAAGTTGATCAACTCAAAAATAATATTTCAGTTTACTTAAACACGTTTCGACTTGTCTTTTCTTTCAAATGGATAAATACAACCAAAAGTACATCATTATACCTATTATACAATAAATAATCCATGAATTCAACTTAAAAATAAGTTCACAACCAGCCAACCATTACAGAAGAACAAACAACATACCATTCTTTCGAAACTAGCTAGGTCTATTCTTTACGATCGCGTTACAACTCGCAAACGCATAGATAATGGAAGGACAAGCATAAACTTACCTTGTAATGAGTATAACCCATGAAACCTGGTCCTTTTTCATCAAAAATATGTTCCTAAACACGGCTACAAGAAGGAGAAAGAGAAACTAGCAAATTGTCCGGACTATTCAGCAATAGAATCGGGTCGTAACACCCGGAATACCCTAGGGTCTGTGTGGGATTTTTGGGGAGGAGTTGCAGGGGTTCAATTAGGTTTTCTTAGTCTTAAAGATAGGTGAAATAACTTAGTTTCTAATCCCTTAAAAGTCTCCTCTTGACCGACTTAGTTGAGGCATTACTTTTTGGCAAGTAGGTGATGCATCTACTTGTCATCTACCAGCCTATGCAGTCTCGCAAAAATACAAGCATCTCTCTACTACGACTTCGTATCGACAAATGGTTTAATGATTTAGAAACTAGACTCATAGATCGTTAATCTGGTATATAGATCATCCCTTAATTACAAGAATATTGGGAGAAAAGCTCAGTTACATTTGACCTAAGTTTCAGCACATTTATGAATGGAACTTGTGATGACCTTTTCCAACTTTTGTTCCATAACTCGCTTGACTTCAAAACATAACACCAAATATCATACGACTAAAATAACTCATATTATAATATCTTTATAATGTTAATAACCCTAGTTTTACCCCAAAAGTACATGGTAAAATATTCCAACTTGTCGACTTTCGACGAAACTTATTTTCTTCAATTCGTTTAGCTTCTAAGCCTTCAAACCCTCCTGTTACTTGGTATTAATGATCATAAATATTTTTAACCTCCACGTTAACATGATGAACTAACTTTTTAAACTTTTCAAAGATGATTCCCTTTTTGAGCTTATATTAATTGACTTATGACGTATGAAAACATGGGGTGTAACATCATTCCCCCCTTTGAAACATTTGTCCTCGAATGTCGACTAATGCTCTTATCAATATCATAACCTATAGCTCTTATGAATACTTAAATATTGTCCTTGACATCTAGGAAACTATTCCGTAAATAAATCCAAGGGCCTGGGTATTCCCCCACTTTAGGCCTCTTTCACATACCGCGACCTGTGGTCAGAATTCTTCCAATCTCGTAACTGTTATTACCTTCTGACATGCATCATGTACAATCGTGTACTTGTATATGTTCTTATGCATTTCTTCTATTTATTTTTCCTCCAATTTTTGGCCAATCTCTAGGCCTCACTTTGTGAACATATACAGAACTATGACAAGATGTCTCTCTAGGCATCTATAGGTGTACTAAAGTCCTTCGCTTGATACTTTGTAGAACTTACGACTATTGCTATACATTTCTTCATAGCCTTGGTTACATATGCTTATGGTTTTATGTTAGGTAGTTCATACTATATACTAACTCTTACTTCGGTTTATTATTACCGAGGCCTGCCACACAGCTCCGGGTTACTCTTTCGCTGCTTGTCCTATATGTATAAATCTAAGTCCTTTAATGCTTCCTCATTAATGTTCATCTTAATAATGACGGTCTAATCTCATCTCATACTTTGCAAGTTTTATCCATCCATTGGTGATTCACCTTAATGTTGATCCATAATCTACCACTGATAACTTGAAACCCCTTACATAGTACATTATCGCTAGGGCTCATGTCTCATCGGGGAATATCGGTAGTGATTTGTCCGATCCACCTAGGGATGATAATATACTTCCATAACCGTATTTCATAGCATCCTAACATGATTCATCTTATGGGGGTATTACAATCCATTGCAATTCATAAAATTCCTTCTCTTTAAATTATTCCTCAATCAAAGGCCTAAATGTCATCCTCTTATCTATCACAATTACACCCTTATTCTACTACCGGGGCAGCATTTCATCTCTTCTAATTGCTCCTAGTCTTAGACTCACCATGTTAATTCAAGCTATACTGAGCTTTTTATAACATACATAAACCATCAGCTCTCTTGTTTGATGGGCTTAATTCTAAGGTCTTACCTATTCTTATCAGCTTCTAACTCACCTTTTCTTATCCTTACTCCCATATACCTAAAAACTTGTCACTCTGCCATACTTTAGATTGTGACTTACACATATCTATTGTACTACTCACATCCTTCCTTTAACTTGCCAGAACCACAGATTTCCTTTTGTACCTTCTCGGTTGTCTTTAAATGTAAGCAATTACTCTTCCTGGTCGTTATGCCACTTGTTACATCAATACTTGGCTTGTCTTATTGCCCACGAATACTATAATTTCATGTACCTCATATGATCTCAAACATCACCTTTGATTTTTTTCCCCATTCATTAGCCACTATAGGCGCCACTTTCTTATAGAGTGCATCCAATGTTGTAGTGAGACTATTGTTACCAGACCAATTCATCTTCAAGTTAATATGCTTAGGTTGACTCCCTCTTCCTTATTTTCGGAGATAGTGTTTCGTGGTAGTACTTAGGATACCTTATGGATCTTGTAAAGTTATGATCTTGTTATACTGTATACATGAAGGAATTTTTGATATTCTTACTCACCTATAAACATCCTTAGTTACAAACCTCCATGCCCTTGTGCTTGTAGGGCCACTTCTTGTGACGACCCGGCTGGTCGTCTTAAGAATTAACACCTTGATCCCCTATTAACTATTTCCCCAAGTTTAATTATGCTTATTTGATTCGCCGAGATGTTCGGTTTTGAGTTTCGAAGAGTTTTGGGACACTTAGTCCCTAAATGAGAGTATAAGTGTTAGAAAGTTGACCGTAGTCAGAAAAATGTTAAGACGGACTCAGAATGGAAATCTGATGGTTCTGTTAGCTACGTTAGGTGATTTTGAGGTTAGGAGCATGTTCGGAGTGTGTTTTGGAGGTCCGTAGCTAATTTAGGCTTGAAATGCCGAAAGTTGAATTTTGGAAGTTTCCAGCTCATTAGTGAGATTTTGATCCGATTGTCGGAAAGGAATTCCGGAAGTTGCAGTAGTTCCTTCATGTCATTTGGGATGTGTGTGTAAAATTTCAAGTCATTCAGACGTGGTTTGGTTAGGTTTTTTATCGAAAGCGTATTTTGAGGAAAATTGGAGTTCTTAGGCTTAAATCCTTGATTAATTTGAGTTTCTGATGTTGTTTTAGGTGTTTTAAGGATTAGTACAAGTTTGAATAAGGTATTAGGTGATATTGGCACTTTTGGTTGAGGTCCCGGATTCCTCGGGATGATTTCAGATAATTGACGGAAGAATTTTGAATTGAAAAGTTGCAGATTTTTGCTGCTTCTAGTATTTTTGCAACTGCGGTTTGGGGACCTCAGATGCAGTACTGCAAATGAGGCTTAGGAGACCGCAGAAGCGGAATTTGGATGTCCCTTCAGTGTCCGTAGAGGCAGAAGCTCCACCGCAGATGCAGTTTCTCATCTGCGAAAGTAGTATCGCAGATGCGGCTCCTGTGCCATTTCATGAAAGTCGCAGATGCGACCAATGTTCCGCAGATGCGGTCCCTTGACCACAGATGCGGAAATCACTGGGCTGAAATATGAAATTCAAGGGTTTAGTTTCAAAAGTTAGAAAAATCAAATTGGAGCTCGGGAGATGGCGATTTTGAGAGGGATTTGAAGAGGAGATCTATGAGTAACGATTCTTTACCCCTTTCTAGTTATATTCCATCAATCTATAGTTAATTGCATCATCTAAATTCATATTGGGGATTAAAAATTGGAAAAAGTTGGAAGAAACTTCTTAGGTCGAATTATTGAGTTTTGAATGGGTTGTTGATATCCGATTTGAGAGATTGTTTTATGGTTAGACTCGTAAGAGTATGTGGTTTCTGAAAATGTTAATTTCACCCGATTCCGAGACGTTGGCCCGAGGGGCGTTTTGGTCATTTTACCTAATTTCGCGTCTTAGCTTTGAATTAAATCGTAGAATCAGTTTCTTGAGATGTTATTTACGATATGTTATTGAATTGAATAGATTTGGGCCATTTGGAGTCAGATACTCGTGGCAAACGTGTGGTTTCGAGTTGATCTTGGAGCCGATTTGAGGTAAGTGGCTTGTCTAACCTTGTGTGGGGGACCTTCCCCTTAGGATATGATATATTTGATAATTGAAATGCCTTGTACGTGAGGTGATGAGCACGTACTTGAGCAAATTGTTGAAAATACTATTTTTCCTTAAGTATTTCAATTGAGTTCTTTTTCCTGTTTTATTCTACTTGTGGATTTAGCCTGTTGCTAGTTTAGAGAAGCATGTTTAGTTGACCCAATTGCGTATTTGCTTAAACTGCCTCATTGCATTATTTGGAGCATGTTAGGCTGGAATTTACTGTTTACTTGGTATGAAATTTAGCTTAATTGGGTATTCTTGTGTTGTTGTTGTGCGCTTTACTTTGGGACTACGGGACGACATCTCGGGAGATCCCCTGTATGTATTTATGATCTGGTTGTTGCTGTGTATTTTACTTTGGGACGATGGGACGGCATCCCAGGAGATCCTCTGTACGTATTTATGACCTGGACTGAGGTGAAAGATACCAAGAGATCCCTGACACGTATATTGAGGATACCAAGAGATCCTCGGGATAACATGAGATACCTGGCACGTATATTGAGGATACCAAGAGATCCTTAGGATACCAAGAGATCCCTGGAACGTATATTGAGGATGCCAAGAGATCCTCGGGATACTAAGAGATCCCTAACACATATATTGAGGATACTAGGAGATCCTTGGGATACCAAGAGATCCCTGGCACGTATATTGAGGATACTAAGAGATCCTCAGGATATCAAGGGATCCTTGGCACGTATATTAAGGATACCAAGAGATCCTCGAATACCAAGAGATCCCTTGCATATATATTGAGGATACCAAGAGATCCCTAGTGTTCATATTGAGGATAGCAAGAGATCCTCGGGATACCAAGAGATCCCCGGTTGTTATCCTTGCTGTGAGCGGTGTTTTCCTTGTGTTATGCCTTTACTTCTGTTTTCGTTATTGTGCTTTTATCATAATGTATAGGTTCTTACTATGGATTCTCATTTATACTATTTATCTTATCCTGTCATGGTTATTATTATTTACCTCAGTAAGGCCCTGACCTTCCACGTTACTACCCAACCGAGGTTAGGCATGACACTTACTGAGTACCGCTGTGGTGTACTCATGCCCCTTCTGCGCATTTATTTTTCATGTGCAGATCCAGGTATCGCTGATCAGGCCTACTATCGTTGAGGGAGGAGACTGCTTAGAGACTCCGAGGTACATCTGCCGCGTCCGCAGACCAAGGAGTCCCTTTCTATTCTTGCTTGCAGTATTTAGCACTTCTATACTTTTCTGTTCTTTATTTGAAATTCCGAAGTTAGAGCTATGTGGTATTTCTTTTCTTAGCTTGTGATTCATGGGTTTCCGGGTCTTGGATTTATGTTTGGTGTTGAGAGTTGAACATGGTGTATGTCGAGCGGCATATTTACCTATTGTTATTGCTTTATTTCTGTTTTTAGATTGTTTTACTTCCGCAAGTTTGGTTATCTTTCGCAAAGTTAGGCTTACCTAGTTGTAGAGACTAGGTTCCATCACGATGGTTCACGGAGGGCGAACTAGGGTCGTGAAAAGTTGGTATCAGAGCTCTACGTTCATAGGAGTCATGGATCACAAGCCGGTTTATTAGAGTCTTGTTGATCGGTACGGAGACGTCTGTACTTATCTACGAGAGGCTATGTAACTGTTAGGAAAATTCTCCTTCATTTGATTTCCTTGTCGTGCAATAATTTTTGATATCACAATTCTAAAATTTTGTCTTCTATTCTCTCACAGATGGTGAGGACACATGTTACCCGAGATGATCAGGCACCCGCGCCCCCTACTGTAGCCGTCAGAGGCCGAGGCCGGGGTAGAGGCCGAGGATGCGCACGTGGTGCAGCCAGAGCACCTGCGCGAGCTGTCGCCGAGGTACCACCAGCGGATCAAGCTGGAGTCCAGGCACCTAACACGCCTACTGCTACTACCACTCCAGCTCCCCAGGAGACTCTAGCACAGTTCATGAGCATGTACACTACCTTGGCTCAGGCAGGGCTGCTTCCCCTTGCTGCAGCCACATCCTAGGCCGGGGGAGGAGCACAGACTCCCGCTGTCGGCACTCCTGAGTAGCGAGTGCATGTTCCCAGAGATCATTCCAGCACCGCCTGCAGTGCTAGTTCAGCCCGAGGACGGGGTAGCTGCTTCAGAGGATTAGCAGCGGAGACTTGAGAGGTTTAAGAAGTATGATCCTCCGGTATTCAGTGGACTAGCATCAGCTGATGCCTTGGGATTTCTGGAGGAGTGCCACCGTATCCTTCGCACTATGGGTATATCAGGATCAAGCAGGGTTTCTTTCACTATTTTCCAGCTTCGGGGAGCCGCCTATGAGTGGTGGCGCACCTATGAGTTAGACAGTACAGACGAGGCTGCTTCACTGACTTGGATTCAGTTCTCAAAGTTGTTCTTGAGAGAGTTTGTTCCTCAGAGCCTCAGGGACGCGTGGAGCGCAGAGTTTGAGCATTTGCGCCAGGGCGCTATGACTGTTTCAGAGTATGCTATCCATTACACCAGATTGCCTAGGCATGCACCAACCTTGGTTTCCACTATTTGCGAGAGGGTTTGCCGGTTTATTGATGGGCTCACTCCCAGCATCAGGTCTAGCATGGCTTGTGAGTTAGAGATGGACATCTCTTATCAGCAGGTGGTGAGCATTGCTAGGAGGATTGAGGGTATGCATGCTAGGAAGAGAGAGGAGAGGGAGGCTAAGAGGTCTCGAGAGTCGGGCCATTATTCTGGTGCCCGTACACCAGCTTCCGGTCGTCATAGGAGGGGTTATATGACCTACCCTATTCATTCAGCTCTTCCAGCAGCCAGTAGTGCTACAGCTCTTCCTAGGCCTCAGGAGCCGTATTATGCACCTCCAGTTTCTAGCGTGCCTCCTGCACATGCCACCACATCCTACCAGAGCTTGTTTTGAGTGTGGTGACACATGCCACGTGGTGAGGGATTGCCCTAGACTTGGGAGGAGTGCACCTCCACAGAATTCCCAGCCACAGCGTGCCCCGCAGAGTTCTCAAGCTATGGTTACAGCTCCAGTTGCTACCCCACCTGCTCAGCCAACTAGAGGTGAAGGTCGGGGAGGTAGAGGTCGCCCTAGAGGGGGAGGCCAGGCTCGATACTATGCCCTTCCTGCCCGCACCGAGGTTGATTCCTCTGACTCTGTCATCACAGGTATTATATTGGTTTGTCACAGATATGCATCGGTTCTATTCGATCCAGGCTCTACTTATTCTTATGTCTCTTCTTATTTTGCTCCATATTTGGGGGTATCTCGGGATTCTTTGAGTTTCCTTGTTTATGTTTCTACTCCTGTGGGAGATTCTCTCATTGTGGACCGCGTTTATCGGTCATGTTTGGTTGCTCTTAGTAGTTTTGAGACTAGAGCCGATTTATTGTTACTCAGCATGGTTGATTTTTATATTATCTTGGGCATGGACTGGTTGTCGCCCCATTATGCTATTCTTGATTGTCACGCCAAAACCGTGATGCTGGCTATGCTAGGTGTACCGCGTGTTGAGTGGAGGGGTACCTTAGATTACACCCCCCAGTAGAGTCATTTCTTTTCTTAAAGCTCAGCGTATGGTTGAGAAGGGGTGTGATGTATATTTAGCTTATGTGAGAGATGTCAGTATTGATACCCCTTCAGTTGATTCAGTTCCAGTAGTACGGGACTTTCCCGGTGTGTTTCCAGCTGACCTTCCAAGCATGCCCCCTGATAGAGATTGATTTTGGCATTGATCTGTTGCCAGGCACTCAGCTCATTTATATTCCTCCGTATCGTATGGCTCCTCCTAAGTTGAAGGAGTTGAAGGATCAGTTACAGGAATTGCTCGATAAGGGTTTTATTAGGCCTAGTGTATCACCTTGGGGTGCTCCTGTCTTGTTTGTAAAGAAAAAGGATGGTTCTATGCGGATGTGTATTGATTATCTCCAGTTGAACAAGGTTACCATGAAGAACCCTTATCCTTTGCCTCGTATTGATGATCTGTTTGACCAGCTTCAGGGTGCATGGGTGTTTTCTAAGATTGATTTGTGCTTAGGTTACCATCAGTTGAAGATTCAGGAGCCAGATATCCCGAAGACTGCTTTCAGGACTCGGTATGGTCATTACGAGTTCCTTGTTATGTCATTTGGGCTGAACAATGCCCCAGCAACCTTTATGCACTTGATGCATAGTGGTTTTCGGCCGTATCTTGACTTGTTCGTCATTGTCTTTATTGATGATATTCTGGTGTATTTCCGGAGTCGGGAAGATCATGAGCAGCACCTGAGGACTGTGCTTCAGACTCTGAGAGAGAAGAAGTTATATGCTAAATTCTCGAAATGTGAGTTTTGGTTGGATTCAGTGGCATTCTTAGGCCACGTGGTATCGAGTGAGGGCATTCAGGTGGATCCGAAAAAGATAGAGGCCGCACAGAGTTGCCCTAGACCATCCTCAGCTATGGAGATCCGTAGTTTCCTTGGTTTGGCGGGTTACTACCGTCGTTTTATGGAGGGGTTTTCATCGATTGCAGCCCCTATGACCAAGTTGACCCAGAAGGGTGCTCCGTTTCAGTGGACAGAGGAGTGTGAGGCGAGCTTTCAGAAGCTCAATACAGCTTTGATCACAGCCCCAATTTTGATACTGTCTACAGGTTCGGGGTCTTATACAGTCTATTGTGATGCCTCGAGGGTTGGCCTCGAAGCAATGTTGATTCAGGACGGTAGGGTGATTGCCTACGCGTCCAGATAATTGAAGATACATGAGAAGAACTACCCTGTACACGACCTTGCGTTAGCTGCCATTGTTCACGCTCTGAAGATTTGGCGCCATTGTCAATACGGGGTTCCTTATGAGATTTATACTGACCATCAGAGCTTGCAGCATTTGTTAAAGAAAAAGGACCTAAATTTGCGCCAGAGAAGGTGGTTAGAGTTGCTAAAGGATTATGACATTACTATTCTATATCACCCAGGCAAGGACAATATAATGGCTTGATGGTTTGAGTCACCAGGCAGAGAGTTTGGGGAGTTTGGCTTATTTACCAGCATCAGAGAGGCCTACGACGATAGATATTCAGGCCTTAGCCAGCCAGTTTGTGAGATTGGATCTTTCAGAGCCAAGTCGGGTTCTAGATTGCGTGGTTTCTCGGTCTTCTTTATTTGATTGTATTAGGGAGCGACAATATGATGACCCTCATTTGCTTGTCCTCAAGGACAAGGTTCAGCACGGTGATGCTAGGGATGTGACCATTAGTGATGATGGGGTATTGATGATGCAGGGTCGGATTTGTGTACCCAATGTCGGGGGGCTTCGGGAGTTGATTCTGGAGGAGGCACATAGCTCGCGGTATTCCATTCATCCGGGTTCTGTGAAGATGTATCAGGATTTGAGGCAACACTATTGGTGGAGGCGAATGAAGAAAAATATAGTTGGATTTGTAGCTCGGTATCTCAATTGTCAGCAGGTGAAATATGAGCACCAGAGACCGGGTGGGTTGCTTCAGCAGATAGAGATTCCGGAGCGGAAGTGGGAGCGGATCACCATGGACTTTGTAGTTGGGCTCCCACAGACTTTGAAGAAGTTTGATGCTATTTGGGTGATTGTGGATCGGCTGACCAAGTCCGCTCATTTCATTCCTGTGTGTACTACTTATTCTTCATAGCGATTGGTGGAGATTTATATCTGGGAGATTGTTCGTCTGCATGGTATTCCAGTTTCCATCATTTCAGATAGAGGTACCCAGTTCACATCACGATTCTGGAGGGCCGCTCAGCATGAGTTAGGTACTCGGGTAGAGTTGAGTACAACATTTCACCCTCAGACGGACGGACAGTCCGAGCGTACTATTTAGATTCTTGAGGATATTCTCCGTGCATTGGTGTTTGAGTTTGGAGGGTCTTGGGATCAATTCTTGTCATTGGCGAAGTTTGCTTACAACAACAGCTATCAATCCAGCATTCAGATGGCACCGTATGAGGCTTTATATGGTAGGTGGTGCAGATATTTGGTGGGTTGGTTTGAACCGGGTGAGGCTAGACTATTGGGCACACACTTGGTTCAGGATGCTTTGGAGAAGGTTAAGGTGATTCAGGATAGACTCCGTATAGCCTAGTCCAGATAGAAGAGTTACGCAGACCGGAAGGTTTACGATGTTTCCTATATGGTTGGAGAGCGGGTTATTCTTCGAGTCTCGCCTATGAAGGGCGTTATGAGGTTCGGGAAGAAAGGGAAGCTGAGTCCCAGGTTTATTGGCCCTTTTGAGATATTGAGGCGTATTTGGGAGGTTGTTTATGAGCTGGCCTTGCCTCCCAGCTTGGCAGGAGTTCATCCGGTATTTCATGTTTCGATGCTCCGGAGGTATTGTGGCGACCCGTCACACGTGGTGGATTTCAGTTCGGTCCAGTTGGACAAGGATCTATCTTATGTTGAGGAGCCGGTGGCAATATTGGACAGGCAGATTAGAAAGCTGAGGTCAAAGAACATTGCTTCGATAAAGGTTCAGTGGCGGGGCCATCCGGTCGAGGAGGCGACCTGGGAGACCAAGCAGGATATGCACAGCCATTACCCTCATCTTTTCACTACTTCAAGTATGTCTCTATGCTCGTTTCAGGACGAATGAATGTTTAAGTGTAGGAGGATGTGACGACCCGACCGGTAGGCTTAAGAATTAACGCTCTGATACCCTATTAACTGATTCTCCAAGTTTAATTCTACTAATTCCATTCGCCGAGATATTCGGTTTTGAGTTTCGGAGAGTTTTGGGACACTTAGTCCCTAAATGAGAGCTTAAGTGATAGAAAGTTGATCGTAGTCAGACAAATGTGAAGACGGACTCAGAATGGAAATCCGATAGTTCCGTTAGCTCTGTTAGGTGATTTTGGGGTTAGGAGCGTGTTCTGAGTGTGTTTTGGAGGTTCGTAGCTAATTTAGGCTTGATATGCCGAAGGTTGAATTTTGGAAGTTTCCGGCTCGATAGTGAGATTTTGATCCGAGAGTCGGAATGGAATTCCGGAAGTTGGAATAGTTCCTTCATGTCATTTGGGATGTGTGTGTAAAATTTCAAGTCATTTAGACGTGGTTTGGTTAGGGTTTTGATCTAAAGCATATTTTGAGGAAAATTAGAGTTCTTAGGCTTAAATCCTTGATTAATTCGGGTTTCCAATGTTGTTTTAGGTGTTTTAAGGATTAGTACAAGTTTGAATAAGGTATTAGGTGATATTGGCACTTTTGGTTGAGGTCTCGGATGCCTCGGGGTGATTTCAGATAATTGACCGAAGAATTTTGAAGTTGAAGGGTTGCAGATTTTTACTGCTTCTGGTATTTTTGCATCTGCGGTTTGGGGACTGCAGATGCGGTACCGCAAATGAGGTTTAGGAGACTGCAGAAGCAGAATTTGGGTGTCCCTTCAATGACCGTAGATGCGAAAGCTCCACCACAGATGCAGTTTTGCATCTGCGAAAGTAGTATCGCAGATGCGGCTCCTGTGCCATTTAATGAAAGTCGTAGATGCGACCAATGTTCCGCAGATGCGGTCCCTTGACCGCAGATGCGGAAATCACTGGGCTGAAATATGAAATTCAAGGGTTTAGTTTCAAAAGTTAGAAAAATCAAATTGGAGCTCGGAGATGACGATTTTGAGAGGGATTTGAAGAGGAGATCTATGGGTAACGATTCTTTACCCCTTTCTAGTTATATTCCATCAATCTATAGTTAATTTCATCATCTAAATTCGTATTGGGGATTAAAAAGTGGGAAAAATTGGAAGACACTTCTTAGGCCGAATTATTGAGTTTTGAATGGGTTGTTGACATCCGATTTGAGAGACTTTTATATGGTTAGACTCGTGAGAGTACGAGGTTTCTGAAAATGTTAATTTCACCCAATTCTGAGACGTTGGCCTGAAGGGCGTTTTGGTCATTTTACCTAATTTCGCGTCTTAGCTTTGAATTAAATCATAGAATCAGTTGCTTGAGATGTTATTTACGATATGTAATTGAATTGAATAGATTTGGGCCATTTGGAGTCAGATACTCGTGGCAAACGTGTGGTTTCGAGTTGATTTTGGAGCCGGTTCGAGGTAAGTGGCTTGTCTAACCTTGTGTGGGGGACCTTCCCCTTAGGATATGATATATTTGATAATTTAAATGCCTTATACGTGAGGTGACGAGCGCGTACTTGAGCAAATTGTTGAAAATTCGGTTTTTCCTTATGTATTTCAATTGAGTTATTTTTCCTGTTTTTTTCTACTTGTAGATTTAGCCTGTTGCTAGTTTAGAGAAGCATGTTTAGTTGACCCAATTGCCTATTTGCTTAAACTACCTTAACTGCATTATGTAGAGCATGTTAGGCTAGAATTAACTATATACTTGGTACGAAATTTAGCTTAATTGGTATTCTTGTGTTGTTGTTGTGCGCTTTACTTTGGGACTACGGGACGGCATCCCGGGAGATCCCCTGTATGTATTTATGATCTGGTTGCTGCTGTGTATTTTACTTTGGGACTACAGGACGGCATCCCGGGAGATCCCATGTACGTATTTATGACCTGAACTGAGGTGCGGGATACCAAGAGATCCCTGGCACGTATATTGAGGATACCAAGAGATCCCTGGCATGTATATTGAGGATGCCAAGAGATCCTCGGGATACCAAGAGATCCCTGGCACGTATATTGAGGATGCCAAGAGATTCTCGGGATACCAAGAGATCCCTGGCACGTATATTGAGGATACCAAGAGATCTTCGGGATACCAAGAGATCCCTGGCATGTATATTAAGGATACCAAGAGATCTTCGGGATACCAAGAGATCCCTGGCATGCATTTTGAGGATACCAGGAGTTCCTCGGGATACCAAGAGATCCCTGGCATATATATTGAGGATATCAAGAGATCCTCTGGATAACAAGAGATCCCTAGTGTTCATATTGAGGATACCAAGAGATCCTCAGGATACCAAGAGATCCCCGGTTGTTATCCTTGCTATGAGCGGTGTTTTCCTTTTGTTATGCCTTTACTTCTGTTTCTGTTATTGTACTCTTATCATACTGTATAGGTTCTTACTATGAATTATCATTTATACTGTTTATATTATCCTCTCATGCTTATTATTATTTACCTCAGTAGGGCCCTAACCTTCCTCGTCACTACCCAACCGAGGTTAGGCTTGGCACTTACTGAGTACCGTTGTGGTGTACTCATGCCCCTTCTGCGCATGTTTTTTTTCTCGTAATCTCTCTTTTGTTATTTGCTTTGTCTTAAGTTACCTCTCGGGCTGGCTCCTTATGTATCAAGTGTTCATTTGCACTTATTTATCAATATCATCGGGTGTGTAACCCTTACCACTTTTCTCCGGCGTCATGCTAGCATAATGTTCTGGGGTCATATCATATCTATAGGATCTAAATAGATGCAATCTCATTCCTTTCACCCTTTTACCGCATTCCTCATTTACTATTCCATAGTTACATCTTTATTTTGTCATTTTTTTCACATCTTCACTAACATCTTACTCGTCTTGTGGTAACCTCTTTATATCGGGGATAATTGAATTATTACGCTCAAGGTGGACACTTAGTGTAACTGGCACACCTACTCCCTTAAGCTTAACTCTGCTCCACGTGGTTGCTTTAGGGAAGCATCTTCCTAAATGAACCTTAAAGGTTATTATTTTGTTGTCCATTCTATTATTGTCGGAATGTAATCTCTGAAATTCTCATGATATCAACCATTATAAAATCCTTCAGTCCCTAATTGATGTTCACTTTATCTTGTTCACCAGCCCATACTGATTTTTATTACTCCGGGGTCTAACCTTTCCTTCTGGTAATCACGTTGGAGTCACCAAAACATTTTTGGAAATGGGAATATGACTTTATGTCTTATACTCTTTTATTGCCTTAAGTCATGTCACCTCTTTTATCTTTCTTTACTTGACTATAAACTCTGTCATCGTGTCGTATTTTGATTTACTGTTATCACCCATTTATTACATCTTACTCATAATGCTTCATTTACTCTTTTCTAATTCTCCAGCTAATATTTCTGTCTATCACTTTATTCTGATAACTTCAACAAATCATTCTTGCACTTTTAGCTCCCCTTTTTTCATCTCACTAGCTCTTTAGGTCACCTAGCATTCTCTCTTTACTAGGAACGGGAGCCATACAAAGGTAAATATTTATTCCTTCTAGGATTACAGTGCCAATCTTCTAAATTTTTCCAGACATTCTAGTATTCATATCTAAATGTACTATTCTAGATTGCACCACCGGGGTGTCTTACAAGGAGAACTATTACCACATTTGCAATATCCTTCGGAAATGTTAGCTAATGATAATAATCCATCTAGCTTTTTGGGTTACTCTAGCCCCAATTGGATCTTGCTATCCCCTTCTTCTCTTAAACTATATCTGTCAACTCACATAGGGCATACAGAGATGGGCGTGGCCAATTGTAAATACCTCTGTTACTGTTGAATGTAACTCGAAATACATATATTTCTCTGCCTGAATTGTAAAAACTCAAAACCTTCACTAACTGGTACCTCGTAACCTTCGCCACCTTGCTTCTTTTATTTGTTGAAACTTGTATCTATCTTCTGATTCTCTTGTTGCTTTTTAAACCATATGGGTGGATAGATATTCATGCCTTACGCCTGCTTATCAATAAACTTACGCGTCTTAGAGTACATATAATCTAATGAAGACCTTACATTTACTCATCATAAGCATGATGCAAAATCGAGTTTCATTGACTCAGCTCTTCCACGGCAAAATTTAATCTCTTACCGACTATCTGTTTGGATGAGGTACCATTGTGTTACGAATAAAATAGAATTGAGCTCTACCACACGATCTAGAGTAAGAAGAAACAGTGACAATCCTAAATGCCTTGCAGCCTCCTGCTTATAAGTGTGGTGCATTACACACCCATAAACAAGACTCTAGTAGACACGGCTTGTAGATTCCCTAGGACAGAATTGCTCTGATACCACTTCTATCATGGCCCACATGGCCCAAACCAAATGGGCCGCGACGAGCACCCGTTGACTTACTCAACCGAGTACCAACGTAAGATATCTTTCTTATCATACTATCATGGGTAAATGAGCCAAAAAATCTGTCATGATATAATAATAATGAAACATAAGGGAATACTCAACATATGACGACCCAACATGATATGCAAACTTATACATGTGACATACGGGCCTATAAGGCTGACATGACCATTTGTAAACTCAAAACATAGGCCGACAAGGCCATAAAAATATCCATACACCTGACATCTATCTACAAGCCTCTAAGAGTACCTAATATCATAAAGGTCGGGACAGGGCCTTGCCATATCAATCAATACATATCCAATGCATACTGACCAAATAGGTAACTCTGGAGCAAGTGGAGTGCACCAACACCTTCCGCTGAGCTGATAGCCAACTAGGAGGAATGTCAACCTGTCTATCGGGATCTACGGGAAAGAAACGCAACGTGCCCAGGCAAAAGGGACGTCAGTACGAATAAAGTACCGAGTATGTAAGGCAGGAAAACATAAACAAGAACGGTAGTGTAAAAAGAGAGGAGATACACCCTATAACATCTGAGTGCCTCTGGGTACTACTGACATGAAATGCATAAAACATATATATACATAAGCTTTTAAAAACATTCGCCTCTGTGGGCATCATCATCATCATATCGTACCCTGCCTCAAAGAGGACTCGGTAAAAACATACCCGACCATCATAAGGCTCGGTAAAATCGTACCTAGCCACGTTGAGCTCGGTAATACCAACTGATTAGTGGTTGCACAATAGGTGCGTACCCGGCCGACTATAGCGCGGCTCGATAGAGAAAAATAGATACATATATATAATGCATGCTCGACTCATGGAATCATGTTCTACACCTTTTAGAGTGACGTAAGGTTGGTATCCTCTATACACATTATTAAGACTAACTCTTCACTATGAACCTTATAAGAATCAGGAAGTATCACCAACATTGATAACATAAGAATAAGAGAAGCAACATTAACATCAATTGTTCCATAAGAGGGGAAACAATGTAAGTACTGCTAGCTTCTAAGAGTAGAGTATCTTTGGAAGCTCGTTCATTACATTATGTACAATCGGAGTCATGCAAAATAAAGAAAGGAATAGCCTCACATACCTTGTATATTCTTCACAACCTCAAGCTATGCAATTTCACGGCTCCTTAGTCTACAATAAGAGAAATGACACTCTCGTTACCATTTAGGCATCGTAATTATTATGTATTGAATACAACCTATTTTACGAGGAAACGGACAACAACTCCCCTATATATATTACTTCACACAAGTCAAAACAATCACCAAAAATCCCAAACAACATTAATAATAATCATATTGAGCCTCCCAAAATAGTCCACACAACCAAATCACTTCATATATAAGACGACCACCGTAGTAGTGTCAAACGACCCGGAAATGTTACAACGAACGACCAACAAACAACCTTGCCATTATGTGGTGTTTCTGCACACCCTTCCTCCTCTCAACTCCATAAAAATAGTAGCAAAAGAGACAACCCAATACCAATAAGAAACAGCCCACAAAACAGTCCCACAAGTTCATCAACTCAAAAATAATAGTTTAGTTTACTTAAACACGTTTCGACTTGTATTTTCTTTCAAATTGAGAAATACAAAGAAAAGTACATCATTATACCTCTTATCCAATAAACCACCCATGAATTCAACTTAAAAATAAGTTCACAACCAGCCAACCATTACACAAGAACAAACAACATACCATTCTTTCGAAACTAGCTAGGTTTATTCTTTACGATCGAGTTACAACTCGCAAACGCATAGATAATGGAAGGAGAAGCATAAACTTACCTTGTACTGAGTATAACACATGAAACCTGATAATATTTCATCAAAAATAAGTTCCTCAACATGGCTACAAGAAGGAGAAAGAGAAACTAGCAAGCTGTCCGGACTTTTCAGCACTAGAATCACGTCGTAACACCCGGAATACCCTAGGGATTGTGTGGGATTTTTGGGGAGGCATTTCAGGGGTTCAGTTAGGTTTTCTTGGTCTAAAATATAGGTGAAATAACTGAGTTTATAATCCCTTAAAAGTCCCCTCTTGACCGACTTAGTTGAGGCCTCTCTTTTTGGCAAGTAGGTGATGCATCTACTTGTCATTTACCAGCCTATGCAGTCTCGCAAAAATACGAGTATCTCTCTACTCCGACTTCGTATCGACAAACGGTTTAATGCTTTAGAAACTAGACTCATAGATGTTAATATTTTAGGTAGATAATCCCTTAATTCCAAGTATATTGGGAGAAAGGCTCAGTTATATTTGACCTAATATTCAGCACATTTATGAATGGAACATGTGAGATGACCTTTTCCAACTTTTGTTCCATAACTCGCTTGACTTCAAAACATAACACCAACTATAATACGACTAAAATAACTCATATTATAATCTCTTTATAATGTTAATAACCCTAGTTTCACCCCAAAAGTACATGGTAAAGCATTCCAACTTGTCGACTTTCGACGAAACTTATTTTCTTCAATTCGTTTAGCTTCTAAGCCTTCAAACCATCTTGCTACTTGGTATTAATGATCTTAAATATGTGTAACCTCCACATTAACATGATGAACTAACTTTGTAAATTTTTCAAAGATGATTCCTTTTTTTAGCTTACATTAATTGACTTATGACGTACTCTTACATATGGAAAGATGTGTGTAACATTCAGTGACTTGGATTAGGGATTTTTCTTTCTTTTTGCTCATGTTTTGAATGTTTTGCTTTCTGGTTGTGGATTGTGATAGCAACATATCTTCTATAAATGATATCTACTATTTTTCTCTTGTTCAATGTTAATCTTTCCTTGATAGTTTATATATGTGTACTTGATTACTGATGATTAATCCATCATTGCACTTGCAGTTTTCCCCAGTGGCCATGAGTACTTATTAAAATCTGGGACTCATACTTTGTATGCAACTTTTCGATGATGCCAAAAGGGGGAAGAGATATTGTGCTTTACATATTCTGAATAAGTGATATTTATAACCTAATTAACTTGGTTCTTGATGATAAGTGAATTTTCTAAACTTTGTATTAATGGTTAAGCTGAGTTCTTACAGGATCCAAGTAAGTAAGAAGCACAAAGTTTGTCATCATAAAAAATGGGAAATTTGTTGGCCCAAGTACAGGTGAAGTTTTGAAGACTGACAAAAAAACTCAGACATGGACCAGGTCCATCTTGAGAAGCACAGTCATGATCAACCCAAATATGTGAGATGCACGTGAAGGAGATAAATCTAACTTATCAGAAGTAATATCTCCTGATCTGATCGAAAAGGTTGCATATTGGATAAGGAGAGAAAGACTCCTTACACGAAAAGAACACAGTTTAGGAAGAAGGTAGTGTTAGAGTATGAGATCAACTAGAACTCTTCTATGATAGAAGAGTAGTATCTGAATCCCAGTCAATCTCTAATTACTAACCCATTAAATATCAGTGTTGTTCTCTTTTACAGGCAATGCACATAAGCAAAAGTTAATTAAATTGAGAGAAAAAGAGCAAGGCGATTTTGCAAGCAATTTATGTGTGATTCAAGCGTGCAATCCTAAAGCTACTTGAACAAGATAAAAGAACCAGTTCCAAGTGTCTATCTTTTATTCTAGTTCAATTATAGTAGGTGATTTTACATTGTACCTTTCAGCTTTTATAGAAGCAATTGTATTAGGTACCTAGAGTGTTCAAGTTAGAGTTAACTTGAAGTTGTCACAACAGTTGAGAATGTGTGCCACAATGGGACTAGAGTTAATCCTAGGTTTACAAAAGAGTTTTTGTAAATGCAGTTTTTGGCTCAGTGATTTAAGTGGAAGTTTGGGAAAATCCCACTGAGTAGTAGGTCGTGGTTTTTTCACCTTTTGAGCCAGGTGTTTTCCATGTAAAAATCTTTGTGTTCTTTATTTTCTTTACTTATTATTCCGCAAACACGAGTAGTTGGATCCATAGAAGAATCTGGTCCTTCCATAATCAAGTTAAGCGAAAATTGGGTACCACACAAATCACCCCCCCCCTCTAGTGTGGTATTGATGTATAAAACATCAGTAACCATAGCCTGAGGACCCGATGGAGCACACAGAGCCTGAGTAGTCTGTGTAAGTGCACCCCTCCTAACTCTGGGGCTATCCCTTATCATTTGGTGAGTGTCACCACACTCAAAACAAACTCTTGGAAGACGTGGCTGATGTAGATGGCTCGGGCCAGATCGGCTAGACTGACCGCTGAAAGCACCCTCTATAGGAGTTGCACTAGACAATAGTAGTGCATAATAGGGAGCCTGGGGCCTAGG